>NC_071113.1:21445000-21804000 GCF_024256425.1 Clarias gariepinus | reverse complement strand
GGTTTTTCTTGCAGGTCTACATTGGCTCGACCAGCATATTAGTATTGTGTGGCTTCATTCTTGTACTGCAGAGTCCAAACAGAGCCACAAATGTGTAGGCTCTCATCAAACAGCAAAAATGCTGTCCATGCACAGTGCTGTGAATTTAGGGTGAAGGACAAGATTTACAAACAGAGAGCACAAACATACTATACGGTGGCTCCAGTGTGAGTTTGAGCAGGCATGGTGCAAACGCTACTGTACAGTATGTGATGCATGGATGTACAGTACAATACAGTACAGTGCCCTGCGTAAGCAACTACAGCTTCTCAATAATGTGTGTTTTTCAGACTGTCCGAGTGTATTATTCTCAAACATACATACCCACTGCGTATAGGCCCACAAGGGCAAGGCATTCTGTTACTCTACCAGTAAGTGGCTTAATGGTTAGGTATCTGGACTAATGATCAGAAGGTTGTCCATGATCAAAATAACGCTCATCGGTTAAACTACATTCTAAGTCCCTTTGAAGTAAATGTAAACAAATAAGCATTAAGATATCGCTTCCATACCTAAATAAATATACTCTACCCATAAGTCTTATTATTACGTTTAATCTGTAACAATTAACAAAGGCACAACCACATAATAGTCACTCAATAGTGTATTTCGATATTATAACGTCTTCACACACCATAACATCAGAATCTCTAGTACTACTACTGTACAGTATATAACTATAAACATTAATCACAACTACTCAGCAAAAATGCCCAAAAGCCCTTGCTGTATTTGACTGCTGTACAAATTGAATCCAATATATAGTTCATGTGGAGCTAGATACAATATGTCCTCTAATACTCTCATTCGCTATCACCAAGAGATTAGCGCTCACAGTCCACGTGCATCAGATACAGACTTTCGAGAAATCTCTATGTGCTATATATCTGTCTGTATATCTGTAATCTCCAAAGATTATACAGTGATGACATTAAGAGGTCTTAACTGCTGCATATTGGCTATAAATACTCTAAAGATGTAGTGTAAATCATAGTAGTCGGTGGATAAAAGAGAATAAAATCTCACTGTCCTTTTAATTATGTATTCTGTAATAAAAAATAATATATCATTAACCTTTAATTAATACTACTGAATATATATTTTATTTTCTAGTAGTTTTACTCAGGTGCAAGAAGCATTTGTCCTGAGAACATAGAGATTAATTTTTTCAGCTGATCACTGAGCAGACTTATGGTTAAGGTAAAAAGGAGTTGGCCGAATAAAAACAATAGGCAAATAAATACGTATAACCACCATGTTAAGAAAAGGTTGAAGAATACATTCATTGCTCATGCACTTGACATCTCTTTATTTGATAACTAGAGATGCCTTAAATGGGTTTATGTGCAAAGCAAAGTAACCCTTAAACTCCATCCATCCATCTATCTATCTCTGAAGTACAACTATGGACAGTGGAGGCCAATGCTGAGCACTGTATTTATGAGGCAGGACCTCCGGCCAACATTCACATACTACAGACAATTTGGGAATGCTTATTAGCCTAATCTGCATGTCTTTGGCATGTCATGTGGGAGGAAACCGGAGAACCCGGAGAAAACCGTCAAACACAGGGAGACCATGCCAACTCCATGCACACAGACCTGATGCAGGAATCGAACCCAGGACCTAGAGGTAAAAACCGACAGCGCTAACCACTAAACCACTGTGCCGCCTTAAACCATAAACTGGGCTGGTCTAATTGCCTAAATGTACAGTATAACTGTTCTGATCCTTAAATAAGAACAAATAACAAAGCTATTGCAACACTATATGTGGCAAACTGCCTCTCAAAAACCCTGTTCGATCTGCAAAATCACCAGGATGTTTAGACAAAGGTGATTAGCAGAATTAACATTGATTATCATTGAAATGATATTATTGACAAATAATCACTGGTAAACCGATTCACTGCTCAACTAACTGTTACATGCCCAACAAACACTTTGGGTTTCTAACACGCTTCTTAATCCCACATTTTACACCTCAGATAAGTAAAAGTTACTGGTGAGAGGCAGCTGGTAAAACCACATAAGACAATGTTATTTCATTTAAAAAAAAAAAGAAGAAGAAGAAGTTAAAGCACAAATAGTAGTCCTTGGTAATGAATAAATGTCCTAATGAACCCCTTGTTCCCAGCATTCCCAGCAGCGCAAAAAATATCTTATTAACTGTAGTACTGTTATTCTCTGCAGTGTGGGCCGTCTCTCCCACTGTGAGTCCAACACCTGCCTCACTAAAGAATATCATTACTACAACTGCCTGTCGAGAGAATGACTGAGCATTTGTACACTGAGAACAGAAACATTAAATCCACACACCACCCATTTTCTTCTGTAGAGTGTACAAAACTGGCCAAGCTAGTTGGTGACCTGTCAAGGATGCCTTTTCCAATATGGGTGAAACCCATAATTACTTCAGAGGAGACGGGGCAAACAGAGGATCTCTCCTGCTCCTCCATCAGCTCGAGGCACTTGCATCAATAATTAATAACCATCAGGAGGACAGAATAAGGATAAAGCTTCGTTAAAAAGACGTGGAGTCATTCCTGCATCTTTGTCACTGGGCGTTAAGTTCTAATGCACTTCCAATCTCTTCCCTTGCTTTAAATTATGCTAACAATAGCAATAAAGATCCATCATATTCATATCTTGTACAAGATGAAGGAAAGGGTAATACTATTATTATAGCTCTTTGGCATCATCAAAGCCAGTGGTTCAATCTGTAATGAGGTATGACACTAATATTCAGAAAGCTCTAGGTGTGCCATTAACTAAAGCATTTGCATTTCAATTCGAAGCATTAAAACATAGCTTAATAACAGTGAAATATCTCTTAAACGAAATCATCTTCCTGGTCTAATGGTGATTCATTCATACTTCCTCATTAAGTAGTAAAAGCTGCCATACTATTGTCAGTCATATGGAATACTTATTGCGTTACGTGAAGCCCAAATGCAATGTCTCAGTAACCAAAACTGAACAAGTACCTATTTTATGAATCATGGAATTGCGCTATATTCTCATTTTCAAGGTAGCTACTCCTATGCCTACAAAATGCCTACTGTACTGTATGTGTCATCGTCCCACCATGTGTCTCACAGTGTGGTACTCTGGTTTTCTCTAACGCTCCCAGCTCCATCAGCACGTCCTCCCTTTATCATGCTAAAGAAAATCCAATACCATATTAAGGGCTTGAAACACTGAGACAATTATACTTTTTCTACAGAACAATCCTCATGAAACTGCATGGACAGACCCTCTGCTGGATTACTAGGCCAAAATTTACTCTGTGGGTATGTAGTTTCCTTGACAATTTGGCATGTCGTAAGCCTGAGACACAGCCGGCATGGAAACCATCAACAGAGAGGATTGCCCAAAATGAAAAAAAAAAAAAAGAGACACAAATTTCAAAAGTGTAATTGGAGCCAAAGAGGGAAGATAACTGGACACCAACCAGACCATCTGAAAAACACTGAAATGTCTACAGACAAGTTAACCACAACACTCCCACTAATTTTTATACAGTAACATTTCCATAAATATTACTTCAATCTTTTTTCTGCATTCACTGTTCCGTGGATTTATGTGCACTATGAGTGACAAATACTCACTGTTGTGTGCGATAGTGGGATTGTATCCACTATACCTACATCTTTACTAGACAAAGCAACTCCCTATTTAAGTCGATTAGACCAGCTATATTTTGTCAGTTATGAATGAGACCACGAAATATGCTGCATTCATTTCCGTAATACCAGAACTATATGAAAATTGTATTAAGGAATTTAATCTTTAGTGGTTATTTTTCTATTTTAGTCTTAGGAGATGTAAACACTTTGCAAAAGCTGTAGCAACAAAAATGCTTACTGTTCTTAACAATGGTCTTTAGTGCTAATCTAAACATGTGATGTAACATGACCAATGGCCACAGTGGAGGCCTGAAACAAACATGATGTAGCATGCATTTCTGTCAGAGGGACTGGTGCAAATGTATTTTAAACTAAGAAATCAAAGAAAAGGCTATGTCGGGGGGAAATAATTAAAGACATTTCAACAATATAACAATGGCTCTTACCTTCACTGCAGTCTTTCCCCTGAAATCCTGTCTCGGAGCAGTCACAGATGGGTTCGTCGTTGACGATGCTGCACACTCCTCCATTCAGGCAAACATGGTCTGCTTCACAAATGTCACTGTTGATCCCCTCACTACCAATTACGGTCGGCTCCGAACCGTTCACCCTCAAATTGGTTATCCATCCTTTGTAAGGAACCTGGTCTTTGATCGACGCAGACGTGAGCCGCAGGGCTACTGATCGTAGTTCAGGAGGTATCCCCCCTAAGAATAAATGACTGAAAACAGTCATGTCCCTTCTTTTAGACTTCACTTCCACCCACTTGATTTCTTCATCCACAATTAAAGTGGTGTTTTTGAAATTCCTGCGCACCGTAACCGCATGCCAACGGCTGTCATTGATCGCAGTATCGGAGAGTACAGTGGCGGGTTCGGCACAGAAGATTGAGAAGCGAAGACTCAGTCTACCGTTATGAAGCAGAAGTTCCAAAAAGTCACAGAATCCCTCGTCGTCAAAGTACACTAAAAGTCCATGTGAGCTTTTTGTTTTCATGTTGAAACTCATCTCACTTTCACAGCAAGCATTCCACATTGGAAACCTCGCCCACTGGCCTTCAGCGCCAGTGAACTCCATGCTAGCCCCTATATCAACCAGGCAACAAACCAGCAGGCCTATCCAAATTATATGCACACCGCTGCGCATGGAGAAGCTCATGGTGAATTCAAAAAAGTGACAACAAGACTAACCTAAAATGGTATACAATTATTATAATTTTTTTATTATAATTTTTTTTTATTTACAGTCTTAAAACAGAAATGGATTCTCTGTTGCAGGTATAAATTTGGAATAATTTTCCTTTACTCATTGTTCTAAACAAAGAGAAGGCCTATATTATGGCCTAGTTGTAATTAATGTAGAAATTGTATAGGTGTATTATTAGCCAATGTAAGATAAAATATGAATAGTCCTAAATAAATCTACAAAAAATGTAGGCAGATTTAAAATTCCCCCAGTGAAATATAAACTGGTTGCAGTAGGGCAATTATCATGATATTTGTCGTGGTATCCATCACACGAAGTCGCATATGTACAGGAAGCCTTCAAGTAAATTAGGCCACCATGGGTCACATGAAAAGACTAATTAATAGTCATTGTGTTGGCCAAGTTTCACGTAGACAAAAAAATAGAAACTTCTCAATGTGTGGTTAACATGCAGGCCCCTGTAGGGCCTTCAGTGCTCACAATCTCTCTAATCACATCCAGTTTGTCATAATGATCCGCAATCTGAAAAGAGTAAAAAAAACAAAAACAATTTTCTTAAAATGAATTCTTCAACATAAAACAAAGTATATTTATGGTACAAGTATGCTAAAAAACAACAACACTGCAACGCAGTACCTGCAATTGACATGACCAACAATGATAAACAATGATCAAATTCATTCATAGAATAAACCTAAATCTAGTTTTATGATCAGTAACATGAGACACTGTTAGCTGAGGGAAATGCTGACCTATTAAAGTACTGTGGCAACCCACAGTTCAGTCTGTATAGCTTTCAGTCTTTGACCCTCAAAAAATTCATGAATTAAATCAAAGCATTTTCAGCATGTCATTTAACACTGTTAACGTTAACGCTAACGCCTTACACATATAGTGCCGAGAAAAAGCTTTTCCGACCGTTTTCATGTTTTGTTATGTTTTCATGTTTTGTTTCCTCATCATTACACATTACTCCACAATGATAAAGCAAAAACATGTATTTTTTTCTTAATTTAAATATAAAAGAATTAAGTGAGAAATATTACATTTATACACGTTTTCACACCGTTCATTAGCTCTGGTGCATCCTGCTCCTCTCAATGATCCTTGAAATTCTACAACTTAATTGGAGTCCGCCAGTGCCTAACTGAACTAATTGGACATAATTAGGAAAGGCACACACCTGTCTATATAAGGTCTCCCTGTAGATGGTGTATGGCAGAGTAAAAACAAAGCCATAAGGTCGAGAGATTTATCTGTACACCTGCGAGACAGGATCGTGTCAAGACAGATGTGGGGGGGGACAAGGCACAGTAGCTTCCATCAATCTCAAATGCAAGTAATCTGGATCAACCAACAGTCTTCCAGATCTTTCTGCCCAGCCATACTGAATAATCTGGGATGAAGGGCCTTGGTCAGAAAGGTAACCAATAGCTCAAGGATCATTATAAATGAGATACGTGTGGAGATGGGAGAGCCTTAATGAAGGACAAGCATCACTCCAGCACTCCACCAATCAGGCCTCTACAGTAGAGTGGCCAGACAGAAGCCATTCGTCACTAAAAGTCACATGACAGTCTCCTAGGTGCAAAAAAGACCCTGAAGGATTCTCAGACCACGACAGGCAGAATCCTCTGGTCTGAAATAAAGACTGAACTATTTGGAATTACAGTAGGTATATCAAATCAGTATAGAGAGAAAATGTATGCAATGAAATGAAGAGCTATCCTCAGTGTAAACCTTCTCTACAGTGCTCAGGATCTTAGGGTGGAGCAGCAAGTTACATCTCAACAAGACAACGACCTGAACCATACTGCCAAAAGAACATGAGAGAAGCCAAGAGTGGCCTCAGAACTTCATGAAATCCTATGAATGTCCTGGAGTGGCCCAGCTAGAGTCTGTACGTGAACCCAATACAGCATCTCAGGAGAGACCTGAAAATGGCTGTGTCCATTTAACCTATTTGATCTTAAACAAAAGTGATCATTGTAATTATCAGAGCTGATTTAACCAAGTACCAAGTGATAGGTATAAGTGCTTATGTAAATTGTCTATTATTTTATTATAAATTAACAAACCACTTCAAACACCTGCGTTTACTTTGTCATTGTGGAGTATGGTGTGTAGAATAATGAGAAAAAAATGTTGTGAATTACATTATTTTTCACAGTTAACTTTTGAAATGGCAAAAAAACTGATATCCATCAGTAAAAGTACAATTATGTAGAAATTGTAACAGCTTAAACATGTTTAAATGGTAGTAAATGTCAATATTGAGTAACTAAATTGAAAGAAAAATTGACACAAGTGTGTTAGTCTGTAATGCAATTATCCACAGTATTGCAACATAATGAGAGATTCCAAATGCGTCACTGCTACGTCTCTCTCTTTCTCTCTCTTTCTTTTTCTCTCTTTATTGAGAAGAAAGATATACAGTTTACATTTTTTTTTTAAATAACAGCATAAGCAGCATACCGATGTAGCTTAATACATGCAGGGTGTCCCATAAGCCTTCATACATGGGGAGCTAAACACTTTTTGGCAAAAGTTAATAACACAAAGTGTGTTGTGTGTGTGTGTGTGTGTGTGTGTGTGTTTTAGCCTAAAATGCACAGGGGCAGGGTGTACTAGGAATCGATACAGCCAAAAAAGATTATTTAGGGGAATGCGTTTAAAGTGAAATTACATGCATAACACCTGGGACAGACAACTCATCAATCATGGAGAAGATGTTTTATAAATAAATCTAACTTTGCTCCCCACGTATGGAGACTTTTGGGACATCTTGCAGAAGGTTAGAAAACATTACGCCGCCGGTGGTAACTATGGTAACCTCTAGTGGCGCACTGTATTGCCTGCTGTTTAGGATAGTAGTACTGTACTGTATGTAGCCTACAGTCTCCTAACCGCGTAAACGAGCTGATTTTAATTGATTTAATTTCGCCTCGTCTTGTAGCCCAGTTACTGGGTGTTCTGGTGAAAGTTACACATCAGCATACATTTAGGACACAATGTGTGCGTGTGTTTGCGTTCGTGTGTGTCCGATTTAGTCCCGCATAACGGCACCGCATGCTGTCCTGCCCTCGGGCTGTCCGTCAACGCCTCCCGGCCAATCATTACACGCTTTCATTCCCGTGTGTCCCGTGTCAGGTTTTTACACGGCGGCTGTTTAGCAGGATCAGAGCCCAGTCTTTCCGATGGCCCTCATAAAACATAGGACGCGCCATTAGTCTCTCACACACACACACACACACACACACACGAGGCAGCTTAAACTCTTCGAAATGCAGTGATGTCTCTTAAATTGATTATAATGTATCGGATTAGATTAAACAAACCGAGAGGCGCGTTTTCCTCCACAAAATCAGAACAGAATATATATATATATATATATATATATATATATATATATATATATATATATATATATACTGAATTGCGTCATGCACACACCAACAGAAATCGTATTTTTCTTTTTAATCAGAATTGCATACTGGTTCAAACAAGAATCAGATTTGTGAAGTGTGATTCGCATCAGCGCAGGTGGATTAGTCACATTTACATCCCTGAGTGAAGAGAGACTCGGTCTGCCTGCCTCTGCCTCTGCCTGTGATCTGCCCCTGTGCTCGATAGATACCCCAGTGATGGAGACCGGGAAATATATGGCTTCGTCAATTAATGCGCAAAACTACACATGTCGCTTGTAAAGTGAAGCTTAGACTACAAACTCGAAGATCATAAAACACAGCTCTGACAAGGCTCAGCCCTGCAATTGTCTGGATGACGGGATTTCTCCTGAGAAAGCACAGCGCTGCACAAACAACTGCACACAACCTGAGCCCCATGCAAACACAAGCGCTTTTTACCTTGAGACAAAGTCCATCGTGTGATCCTTTTGATCAGCCAGCTTCACCCACAAAGCGTGATGATCTCCGCATCAATTTTTACTTGCTTTGTTTATTGTTGTTTTTTAAAATTATTATTATTAAGCAGAAACAGACCTCGGTATCTGTAACGAAAACGAAATCAGAGAGGCGCAATTTTTTTTTTTTTTTTTTTTTGGGATGCGGATCCCCCTAAAAGTGCCGACGGGTTCAGAAATTCAGAGGCAGAAAAAAAAACAGCCTATTGCATTCAAAACGTTTCCTACTACCCGGCCGAACTGTACAAAAGTATTTACACCTCGCAGGGATGTAGAAAAGAGAAGCGCGCGCTCGGTGTTTTGCGGTGCGGTCGAGGTGTTTTCTCTCTCAGCCGAGCTTCGCCAGGCACCGTCAGCACCCGGAGACATGCAGTC
Source organism: Clarias gariepinus (assembly GCF_024256425.1). Classification (NCBI taxonomy): domain Eukaryota; kingdom Metazoa; phylum Chordata; class Actinopteri; order Siluriformes; family Clariidae; genus Clarias; species Clarias gariepinus. The sequence goes on along the minus strand of NC_071113.1, from coordinate 21,794,830 downwards.
ACGTGATCTGCTCCATTAGCGTTCTGATGGAGGTGGGCGGGGTCGGAGAGCTGGGAGAGGCGTGGTTGCTGCAGCACCATGGACAGCGGCAGCGCCGAGAATATTGTCTACCAGCTCAGGCGTGTCCAGTGCTTCACTTTTTTTTTTCTTGCTCATTATCCTGTGTTTGCAGAACCAGAAAGAGCGATGAATTAGGGTGTAAATGGGGAAAACTTGCTATGAAAAAAAACATTAAAATGTTTGAATTACCTAGCAAGGCAGTGAGAATGCAATTAGGAGCCTCTACAGAAGCTGTCCTAATATACAACAAAATATCTGCCACAGTAAAACGTTAAAATGTCCTAGTGGAAAGCAATTGGGGTCATTATAGAGGGTAGGTCTGATTGTCATTGGTGCAACTTTTCATCTCCTATCTTTTTACATATCAATTTAGACTGATCAGCCATAACATCAAAAGATAAATATCATTTATAAATTATATTTCAAAAAGCTGGTTTCAGGATCATGGGCAAAGGCTCTTTTAGTTTTGTGTGAACTAAGGCTAGCACATCTGGTCCGATTCCAAAGAAAAGCCAATGCAGCACAACTCACTGAAATAATGTCAATGATGGCCGCATAAAAACTCACCAGTACACCCAGTGCACCACAGCCTGCTGCATCCTGGGCCCAGCAAAGAGCCCAAGACTCCAGACCCAGCCTCCAAACTCCTAAGTTACAATCTGATTAAGAACCAATAGGATGCACCAGACAAACAAGTCCAACCCACGGAGGCCCCGCTCCACAACTGACAGCACCCAATAACATCCTGGTGCTTGACACCACAGCACACTTCCAAAAGCATTGCTTATGTTAAAAGGACCAGAGGAATAAATAAAATGAAAGACATTATATGTTATGATTTTGTATAGTACTCACTTATCATCTATACCGCCTTATCCTGTATTCAGGGTCATGGGGACCTGGAGCCTATCCCAGGGTGCCAATCCATTGCAGGGCACAAACACACACACTCATTACAGGCAATTAGGGAATGTCAATTAGCCTAACCTACATGTCTTTGGACTGTGGAAGGAGACCGAAGTACCTGGACCCACCAAGCATAGGGAGAACATGCAAACCTGTATAGTACTATAATATTTTAATTAATATATTATTTTATTCTTTGATTTGAAAGGAGCCAAAAATTCTAAGAAAGCAACACACGAGTCCATAAAATATAATACTAACTTTGTAACTTTTACATAGTTTGTCCATGTACATCTTCATAAATTTATATATATATATATATATATATATATATATATATATATATATATATATATATATATATATATATATATATATATATATATATAAATATATATATTAATTAATGGAAATTAACTTAGAACTTAGTTGAATTTCAATAAACCTACTGTGCATGTAAGGGATGGTGGTGGGAGTATCAGGATGATAAATATGGAGTATCATGATAAAAACCTTATAACAGATAAAAGTGTTTCAAATATCCAGTAGACTCTAGTATACTTTATTATCAGCTCAGCTTTTTAAATCTAGCTAAGGGTTTTATTTAGCTGGTTTTGCTATTAGCTATTTGCTATTAGTGCATAATGTCCTAACTGTATATGGTTGAAGTGACAATAAAGCCTACTTGAACTTGAACTTGAACTAGCTGCCATTGTTTTGAAGTCCCCCCAAGCAACATTCTAGTCATGAGACTCAGACAGTACAATAGTAATGTGAAAATAGAGAACAAGACAAAAGCTAGTTAAAAGTAGACTTATGTGTTTCCATATGTGTCCATATGTCCATGTTATTACTTTAACCTAATGGCTTGGTTTACATATGTTGAGGTAAAATGTTATTGTTCAGCCTTCAGCCATTGAAGAGAAACCAAACCACACTGAAAATACTATGTAATTTTAATAGATCTCTAACTTTACCATGTCATGTTGTTTTTCTTTGATTAGCATGCCAGTGCTTCTCAGTGTGTTTAGGTCAGAACTATATCAATATATCAGAGAGAATGCTTAACAGGTTTGATAATTATAAAAGCATTATGCCGAGTCAGACATCCCTGCAGACAGCCTCTTCATATCACTGATGTTTTATCATATTAGAAACTGTGATTTATTTTAAAACATGCATACTTTTTCACAATATTATGGGGGGATTAGTGTTTGTCTGTGGTATACAGTTTATATTTTCAATGATGACACATTACTGGATCTGTATTAAAATCATGTCCCTTTACATTGTTAAATGAAAAACAGCCTACAAATGAACCATGTCTTTGGATTAAAAGTACAACCAGATTTGTCCTTGTTTTTCATTTATATTTATTCACAAATAAAAAATATCTTTACTTTAAATACACAAAATGATCTGCTAAAAATGAGAGAAGGGTGAAAAAAACTCTGCTAGCATTGAATGTACCTGCTTCTGATAAATTTCACTTTAGACTTTAGAAATATAGCACCTTCTTTTTCACTTTAGAGGGACTTTTATGTGACTCATCCCTTCACATGTGAAAACATTTTCATTTACAGGGCCTCCTGCAGTACCTGCAAATTTGCTTACACAATAGTACCCTGTTATCTTTTTTTTCCATAAAGCACAGCGGATTCTGTACAAGTCACCTGCTTGCTGTACAGTGCTTATTGAAATATACATTCATTCGACAGGAGTTAGAAGGAGATTTACCAATATATATGTATATAGAACATATATATGTTCTATATACATATTCTATATATTCTATTCTATATACTCCTGTATATTCTATATACAGGACTTAAAAGGGGATTTACCAATATGTATATAGAACATATATACATATATTTGAATAGATTTTATATGGGGAGAAGACATCCTCTTTTTTTATTTAATTTTGATAAATGATAATATTTATGTGCTTTTTAGCACTTACACACTTATTTGCTAAGCCTGTGGACATGAAAATGAAAGCTATAATTTAATATAAACATATAGGGAACAAATAAACAATGATGTACAGAAAGCATACATTTTTTCTACATGATTATGACACACTTTGCCACATATGCTTGGTTGCTTAGCTTTGTTGTCTGAAAGGAAAAAGTGTCTTATATATCAAATAAAAACAACTGTTTTTTTTATCCTTCCGGTTATTTATTTAACTCTTTCTTCATTTAGCTGTTTTTGCTATTAGCTGTCAATGTAGCACTTTATACACCTTAAAACCTCTACCACAACAATTGTTTAAAGTTACATATTTTACATAGGATTAACTATTTTGGGGTAACATTGTGGTGCAGCATGTAGCATTCCTGACTCACATGTCCAGAGTCCCTAGTTTAAAGAAGAAGAAATCTTTATTTGTTAAATATGTTGCAATATAGTTTGGAGAATGTGACAGACTGTGATGTCACTAAACAGTCTGACAGTGCACATGAGAATTAAAGCTTTAATTTAATATAAAAATATAAAGAAATAAATATTCTCTTATATCTTAGTGAATAAAGATCATGACTGTCCCCATCTTCTTAACAAGCTGGGGACAGCCGTGATGCAGCATCCCTGAAGCAGGTAGAGTTAAAGGCCTTGCTTATGGGTGCAACAGTGACAGCTTGGTGGCACTGGGGCTTGAAGCCCTGACCTTCCGATCAGTAAGACAGAGCCTTTACCACCGTTACTCTCTGTATGGAGTCTTACATGGTCTCTCTGTGTAGATGTGAGCTTTATTTAAGTATTATGCAGCAGTTTTATTACACTTAAATTAAGTATGTGAATTGGGCATTTTGACTTGCCAAATTGTATGCTAAATTAGCTACAGTAAATGCTAAGTGTGATGAAATGTGCCCAATTTAAGAATCTCACCACATATCCAGTGTTTCAAAGATAGGCTCAATCTCCAAAGCAATCCTTACCAGATTGAGGTGATTCCAGATGATGAATAAATGAATGAATGAATGAACAAATGAATTTCTTACTATTGCACATCTCAATTCTAATAATCAGTTTCAGACTTAAGAGCTCTAAGCAGGATTTTCACTGGGAAAGAGGTTTTTAGAGGCATATTACAGGGAAATATTGGTATAAGGATTTTATCATGCTTCAGGAACCAAAGCCAGCCAGTGCTCTTGAATTGAACTTTTAGAATTCAGCAATAAAACTAATTGAAAAATAAAAAGCTTGAACAATCCTGTGATAGGAAAGTCCACAAAGCCTAAGCTACTGTATCATTGCAGCCACCCTATTTATGCAATGCAGCTGAGCCACTGGAACATGACCACAAGATCCGTGGGGATGATGTCTATGCCGTACAATGCATTAGCGCTTGATTGTTATGTAGACCTTTGTCTTCCTCTCATCAGATAAGCAGAATCGAAATCTCCCCTGCTATTTTCTATTGTGTACCAGGCATGTATTATAGGGCACTGGAGGCAGAAGGACACATTTACATTATTGCAGAATTGTCTTGAAATGTACTCAAAGAGGTAAGTAAAGCCTTATCTGCCACTAACATTGTTTACTTGTAGAAAAAAAGTGACAGGCTGACATCAGGTGAATGCAGTAATCAGACTGGGCAGACATTGAGCCCCTACAATGAGGGAGATGTATCATTTCTGTAGTACAATGCAATTCCTTTTCATGATCATTTTTCCACCTACTTCTTAAAAGTTTTGAACAGATCAAAACATTCTACATTAAGGGATGTTTTTGCAACATATTTTTGTGATAAAAGATCTAAATGAAAGAGGAGAAATATATTTAGGAGTTCTTGCATGTGTCAAATTTGCTAGTGTTTAGATATCATTGCAATCCAAACTAATATTCCCAGGTGTAAAAGGCATTTCTGTATATTTGGCAACTTATTTGGGGGGCACAAACAGCTATTGTAAAAGCAAATATGTCATGAGTAACAAAAAGAAATGTCAAGTTAATAGCTCTCAACAACATAATAGCACATAATAGCTCTCGGGAATAAAATTAAAGGGTCCAAGCACCATGCAGTGGCCTGTGATGAAGATCCTTTCTGATTGGTTCTTGAGAAAATCGTGATTCGCGTGATTTCTTTTTGAGAAGTTATTTCTAAGGGCAAAATATTGCTTCATTCCAATTTCTTGTAGTAACCCTATTCACCAACAAAAATGAAAATATTTGGATAGTCCTGTCTAAGGACACAAATATATTGCTGAGATATGACCTGATATCTGATATAATCCAGTCATAGCACCAGAAATATACTATACACAAAATTTGGTTTTAGGAATAAAAGAAAGAGTAGTAGTAGTAATAGAAATAGAAATGTGGTACAGTGGTATAGTATCACAACTCCACAGTATTCAATTCCTGTCTCAGGTCTTTGTGCATGGAGCTGGCATGTTCTCCCATGCTTGGTGTTTTTTTTTTTTTTCAGTTTCCTCTCACAGTTTAAAGGAATGCAGATTAGGCTTATTGGTGTTCCCAAATTGCCAATAAAGTGTGAATAAGTGTGGGATAGGCTGTACATGATAAATGGTATAGAAAATGAATAAACAAAAATATTATCATTAGTATGAATAATAATAATTATACACACATACATACTCATATGATTCTGTAACATGAACTTCCAGCCTATATTATTTAAAGAATTTCATATGCTATCGTCAGTACATTCATATTCCAGCTGTGCCTTAAAACCCATTTAATCCACAAGTGGAGTGTGGCCGAATGCTAATGTACTATTAATATACTATTCTGATAACACCCCATTCTGCACTAGAAGACAGCTGAGTGGATTTTTTTTTTCAGTTATATCCTCTTGACTCTACAAGGGAACATGTCCCTTTAGGCAGCATGTTTAATTGGCCAACTAAGGGATATGCATATGTGTAAAAGCTATGGCAAGAGCAGTATGTGGGGTATTTAGCAGGCGAGTACATCAACTCTGCTGTGTGTTGTGTTTTGGGGTGGTGTGCGTTCCCAACCATGATAAAAAGGCATGCTTTTGTCAGTGGTGAAGGCCATGAAGGAGCACTGCTGTCAGTGATTAATGGCTGGCAGGGTTTACTGTTCTCTGGGTTATGGATTTCCTGTCTTGCACTCTCTGCAGTGGCTGCCTCTCATTAAACACCACAATCAAAGGAGGCTCGGCAAAGACCTGCAGCCGGGGAGGGGCGGGAGGTGCACTGCTCACACAAGGTCTGTGCATAGGCGGAGATGAGGGGAGGAATGAGTTAACAGGTGTCCTGCCTTAAACCATCCACCTCACACAGATGTCCAAAGTGCTTAGTGATAAATAGGGGTCCAGCAAGACCAAAAAACATCCTGCCATGTATATACTGTACAGTGCACTGACTGAAAAAGCATGTCTCATTCTAATCAAGTTATCAAATACTCCATAGACAGGCAAGGCATGGAGAGAGGAAATGACTACTAACACATTTGAGTGACAGATAGTGTCCCATGACAGCCAAAGGCCCACACTTTATAGTCTTGTCAGCCTTAGACAGCAAAAGAAGGATGCTTCTATTGTACACACTGGGTGAATGTAATGGAAAATACAGAAAGAAATGTCCTTTCAAGTTTCCATACACTATTTTCAAGGTTAAACACTGTAGATGCTGCCTTCCTTTCATTGATCTTTTTTATGTAAACATTGCAAGAAATATTGAATTCTATATATTTTTTTAATAATATTTTTTTTTCTAAGTTTGAAAATGCTTTCATTTTGCATTCTTTGACAGTTCAATGGGAAAATCTATCAAGGTATATTTACATATTATTTTTAGCATTTGGTACATCCCCATCTTGCATTAATGACTGCGTGAACTGACATGGACACAAAAGCTTGTTTATTTATTTTTTTATTAAATAAATTATTTCAGGGAGTTTTAGTACAAAATGTTTACTTATTGCCAGATCCCACAGAATTAGGAAAAGTCATAAAATATTAAGCAGATCAGTATATTTTTTAGCTCTGGAGTCCCAAGACTGTTAAGTTAACTCTTTTTACATATAAGCACATAAGCATTATTGCACAGTGAAACAGTTGCACAGTTTTTATGCTTGGTTAGGAACCTGGGGTCAGATTGCAGGGTCAGGAATTATATGGCATCCTTGGAGTAGATAGGGATAAGGGGCCTTTCTCAAGGGCCCAACACCAGCAACTTGATGATGCTGGGGCTTGAACTGCCAACCTTATGATCAGACACTCAACTAACTCACTCACTCACTCATCATTTACAGTATACCACTTAATCCTGTATTCAAAGATGGGGAAGGGCCTGGAGCCAATCCCAGGAGCCAATTTACCAGCGGACACACAGACATACATATTCATGCTTATTTACACACTCAGGGCAATTTGGATATGCCAATTAGCCTAATCTGCAGGTCTTTGGACTGTGGGAGGAAACCGGAGAACCCGGAGGAAACCCCATAAGCACGGGAAAAACATGCAAACTCCATACTGTACACACAGAGACAAGAATCGAGTCTGGCCAGGAACTGAACCATGATCAGTAACTCAGAGCCTTAACACACTGAGCTAGCACTGCCCCAGAACAGAACAGATAGGTTAATGTGAATGCTGAATCAACGTGACTGAATCATTGCTTCACTGAAATGGGTGAGCAAGGAAATAAACAATCTCTAAATCTGTACAAAGGTGTTTGGCCAGTTTCACAAATTTATATGCTTATAGTAACCAAAAAGTAGTGCAAATTTAAATAGCTAAAAATCTTTTAAAAATTTACACTTAAAATACACTTTATTTTTTTTTATTTTATAACTTTCTGTTTCTTTTATGTTTTAATGTGCACTTTTACACCCCACTAGAAATCTAAAGTCTTTTGATGTCATGAAATGAAATCTATAAACTGTGTGCAGGTTCAAAAGTGATGTCAATGTTTACTTGGAGAAAAGGTCTTCATATTTAGAGGCAGTGTACACAGTCGCAAGTGTTAAATCGTTGACTTTACCTGTGCATCTTCACAGCTTCATATCGCTAAGGGTGACAGATTTTCTTTGAGAAGAGTTGTGGGAGATGGGTTTTTAGTCCTGTCTACACTTTACACACAACCATTTGCCTTTAAATGCAGTGAAAAAAAGTTATATAAATAACAAGAATGAATATGTTTTTCCCTTACTGACTACAGTGTGACATAGAGTATCTTTGATGTGATGTATACTGTATGTAATAGAATGTGACAAAAATGGTAGAAAAAGATCAAAGAGATGATATATAATTGAAAAGAAGACAAGCACTAAAACAATCATCTAATAGCAGTTTAATATATTGCCACTACATTGCTGCATGACTAGCCCTTGTTTAATTATGCCATTAACCACTGCAAATTTGGTTTAATTTAGCACTATACAGTAGCTTCCACCCTTATTATTCAGCAACTCATAAAATAGTGTTTTTTTTTCTCATAAAATAGTGTTTTAGGTTTTTCTTTTAATATTTTATAAATCTGTAAATCTTCCACTGTATTATTATATCATTATCCAAAAATAAAAGCAGTTGTGTATACAAGGTAATAGTATAAGATCTATTATAGGATTGCAAAGTTTCCTCTATTAAACATCCATTGTGACACAGTTATATAGTATCTACTGTGCTTGGAAATTCATTTTGAGACTTGCTATAGAAAATACTATACGTTTATATGGAAATATCAAGGCCGTTTGATTAAAAGATGAACAGCATTGCAAATCAAAGCAGTGGTAAATACATTTTATATCCATGGGTGCCTCTTCCAAGTCACCACATAACATCCTTGACATTTTAATGAAGCTGTTCAGATGGCGGTGAATTTATACATCGGTAAGCACAGATAAATTAGATGTATTCCCATGTTGCAGTGCCGTCTAGCAGATTTAATTGTTTATAAATATGTAAACAGTAAATAAAGCATCCTGTTTGAAAATGCAGGCTGCCTATTATCTGAATGGCCATCCAGCCTTTTTCCCGCTTGCCATTACAGTCTGGTTCAGCATTGATGAATGAATAAAAATAAATTCAAAAACATGCAAGCGGTATGTGGAATTGATTTTAAAGACTAAAAAATGTCCTTTAGCAAATATAATTTTAATAGCCTACTTTTCCAAGTGGCTTTTATCCTTTTTTTACTTTCTATAACAATCTGTATTTATAATTAAAAGAAAAAAGGGAAGCTAGTCAATGTGTGCCCATGGGTGCTTGCATAAACATGCATGAGCAATTCGGAATAAGAAGTTAATCAAGTTCATTGTCTTTTTAGATGCATGTAATTTTAAATAGTTTCACCTTTATTTACAAAAATCTTATTCATTTCCTGAACTTCTAAATTTTTTCAGCTACACCATTCAAGATTATTCGCCATGTGGACCTGTCTGGCAATCTAAAGTGACCGAGTAAGCTAGGTAACCATATCTTTAGCTTTTGGGTTTGTTGCATTCTAGGAAAATTAGGAAAGGTTTGGTGGACAAATGCACTGTGAGTGAGAGAGTGAGTAAGTATTGTGTGAGTAAATAATGTATTTGTTCCTCAAGCTTCATATGCTTCAGGACCTTCAAGTTCACTCAAAAATGAACATAAAAATCTTATGTTACTTTTTGTTTGTTTCAAAGGATTCCAGTACATATAAAAACTCTTACTTAGCCATATATTTAAGTCTGATATATACAAATCTATTAAAGATAGAAATACAAAAACACACCTGTACAAGGAAAAGTAGCAAACCACACAGTAAGCAGCTCGTACTCGCATTTCTGCTACACAGCCATAGCCATACATGAATTTAAAAGAAAAATAACCAGTAGCAGGTTGGAAGCATAATTCTTTACTTGCTTTCTGTGTGCACCCCATGCTAAATACATTAACCAATGAAGCATAGGAGCATGGGGATTTCTTATTGAATATTGCATTAGTCCATAATATAGGCTGGCTCAAAAGAGTAACCTTTTCTCCATAAAATCAATGTGGAGAAAGCAAAACAAAAGAGATGCTAAAAACCTGCATTCTAACCTGCATCACCTGCATCAGCAAACCTCCGCCTTATACAGTGCAGTCATCCCATGAGAGTTTCTTTTCCTAACCTTGACTGTTTCTGGGATGCGTACAAAATATCCAGTTCTTTGGACCTAAGAGGTCACTTTGTTTACTCATGTAAACATGTAATCACAGGTTAGAATCAAATCTGGGAATCGAACCCAGACCCTGGTAGTGCAAGCCAACAGTGCTAACCACTAAGCTGCCGTGCTGCACACTGGCAATATTGATATGGAAAAAGTACTTTATATACAGAGATAGTTTATTTGAAAGTAATTCATACAGTGAAATTGGCATATTTCAACTGAGGGGTTATTCAATAGCATCTAAATCAGTAAACTTGACATGCACTTGACTTTGGACTAAAAAAATGTGGGACAGAAAATATGGCCAAAGTTAGTGTAATATTGTGATATCTAAAACATTATATTTCTAATATACTGCCACATAGATAATCCAAGTCCAACTGAAATTTAGGCTTAATTTCATGCCCAGGTCTGATTCTTAGCCTATGCTCCAAACCGAGCCACCGGTGCAGAGGATCCTAAAAGCTGGTCCCAAGTCTGGATAAAATAAGTGGGTTGTGTCCAACCTCTGCCATGTTGTATGTGGATTAAATGGTCTGCTATGGCAAACCCTATTATTATCATCATATTATTATTTCAGACCTCAGGACCTAATGGTGCCTAGGCAGAATTGAAAAATACTATCCTTTTATAAATTAAATCTCTTTGATGTCTGAATATCATCAGTGTGTCAGTTCTGTATTAATGCCTCACTGTGTACTGTATGCTCAACTGAACTATCTATCCAAAGCTGCTAACAGTAATCAGTGTGTGATTGTGTCATAATAACAACCAAAACTTGTAGATTTTTTAATTATTTCTCATTCGCAGATATGGATATCTGAATATAGGGGGCGTTGTGGCACCCACAGTCCCCAAAGTACCCATGTAACTGTCCAAAACATAAAAATCTGCAGTGTGAGTTGCAGCGCTCAAGGACTAGTCATGTTTAATAAGCCCTAATGAAGAGAAGTCCATTACTTTATGTTTTTTTCCCTGTAAGACATTAACAATCAGGTGAGGATTCTCTATTAATGGTCCAAATGGAAACATTGCAAAATGACATAAAACCAAAGCATTGCTATGAACATATTCCTTTGTGTTTCTGCACTCTGTGTGGCTCATTGTTTGCCAGTTCAGGTATGATTCAAGTATATACTCACAATTTCTAAAACATCCTAACCTAGCATTTGATTGAACAGGTTATATACTGGTTATAGAGATACACTTCCAAGTGTTGAAAACATGGCATACCTAACCAGTGATCAAGAGACTAATTCATTTGTGGTAAACTGCAGATATTTGACACGCAGCAATTTTTTTTTTCCCCTAGGGAATGACTGGAGAATTTGAGATTGCTGGTTTCTGTCAAGTGGGATAGCAGAATTATTAAACTTAAAACTTTTAGTAGTATTCATCCATTCCTTTTCCATACCGCTTGTCCTGTACAGGGTGATGGGTGGCCTGGATCCTGTCCCAGAAAACCTTGAGCACGAAGGAAGGGTACACCGGGGAGCACGATGGTTGGTGCCAAACTATCGCAGGGCACGCACACACACACACACACACACACACACACACACACACACACACACACACACACGCACACACACACACACACACACAAACACGATGGGCAAATTGTGAATGCTAATCTGAAGTTTTTGGACTTTGGACCATTTGAGAGGAAACCAGAGTACCAAGAGAAAATCCACAAAGCACAGGACGAACACGCAAACTCCATACATGCACACGGAGTTTGCATGTTCATTAAAGCATGTCATCAAAGCAGACCTGAGACATGAATCGAACCCGAGTGTGAGGCCACAGTTACTATGCCATCTACAGTATGCTGCATACTTTAACTACTATATTTATGTAAATAATATAAACATTAGTAGCCCTAAAATGTAGACCAGATTAAGTACACCAGGAACATTTCCACTTCAACACTTGAATAAAATAGCAATGCCTTGATGAGTTTTAGCAAAGTATCTGGTAGCAGAGAGCTTATTACAAACACTCTGTAGCAGGGAGCATTGGCTTCTCAATACCCCAAGTTCCTGACTCAGCCCAAACCCCCTTCCACTCATGCACTTGGGCAGTGGCCAACTCCCACAGCTAAGGAATAAAATCTGGCTATGTGACCTGGCTGATCTCAGGGTAGACAGATGGGCCTGCCACTTGCCTGGAACCAGTAGGGCCTGTGTCAGTGACCCTGGAGGAGTAGTTGTATGGTTGGAACTCAATTGTCCTTAAAATAGCATTACACTCATCCAGCATCTCTACCCAAGCATCACGAGAATAAATTCAGGTCATTAAAGCAGACATTTGCTTAATGTCATACCCAATGAACGGCCTTGCTGCAAATAGTGAGGCATGAAACACTAACAAAGAATCTGAGTTCTGTCTATACTGTAGCATTCTGTCTCCCATGTTCAACAAGCCAATTTTGTACAAGAGCACCAGGGTTAAGTGCATCATGTGTGTCACTACTTTTTATAGGCCTTATTAAAGATTGAACGTTGAAAGATATTAAACTTCTCTTTGCTTTGATATGATTACTTTGGCCTGTATGGTTCAGATTTTTTCATTTATTTATTTGCCTGAGCCTTGTTTTATAAGATTATAACAATTAATTGCATGATTGGTCATAACATCAAACTGATGATATATTGTTCTATAATAATTGAACAGCATCACTACACCTGCATTAAAAAAACTTGTTATATACAGTAAGACAGATAGACGTGAAGATGTTGCTGTTTGATTTCTAAACCAAGAAAGATCTGCATTCAGCTGTTGGACACTGCCTAGCAATTTATTCTAGTGTTCATTCAAGAGCCACTCTTCCAGATACTGCTATCCACACCTGACACTTCACCACAACACACACCATTGATCTAATGCTTTTAGTTTTATTTTCACCTCTGTCTATTACAAAGACCTCCTCGCTGGCAATCTTGCATGATCGTTGCACATTCCCCTATATCTACTGTACATTTCCTGAAGCAAAAAAAAAAAAAAAAAAATCTTGTACCTTGACACCACCTGGGTTCTAATGTTCACTTTTTTATTCTAAAAACATTAGCTGGAAGGTAAAGTGAGACGAGAAAAACAACACAAACAAATGTTGTATAACAGCAATCACATAGTGAGTCAGTAGCTAAGAATACAGTAACCTTATTCGACCTGCATGTCCAGCAGTATTTTCTGTGTGGTCTTTTTTTTTATTTTACTCTTCTATTTATACTTGTCTTTGATGAGCGTACTTTGATTACCAAGCATGGATGTGGCTCTCAAGCTGGAATATGTTTGCTATCTTCCATCAACGAAGAGCCCCAGATCTCAAGGTATACCATACTTTGTCTTTCTTAATGACTCTTTAATAAGCAAGAGAGATTAGGAGATACTCCTGAAATAAAGACCCATAAATACACATGTGGTGGAGTTCACAGCCGCACTTTGATTTAGTCATGTAAATCAGGGATTTAACCAAAGATTGAAAAATAATACTTGCGTCCATATTTGTCACAATTCTTATTAGGGCGGTAAAGTTCTATTATGATAAGTGAATATCTAACATACAGTAGCACTTACTGTATATATAAAGACATCAGTTGGCAGAAATCTTTCCATGACCTCTTAGTACAGCGAGCTTCGCTTGTCACTGATTTCTGTCACTGTCATGAATGGATACTTAAAAAAAAAATGGCACAAACATGATCGGCTGTCAGGCTGGATCCCATGGTTGAATATCTGTAAACAGCTACATCATCGTGTCTATCTGTCTTATGTCATGAGTCATCCGTAACATGCATCACCAAAGCATGTATAATTCAACTGTCTTTGAAAGATGGGCATAAAACAGGAACATGCATGGCAGCTCAAGGTTTCCACGTTTTTTTATGGGTGCAGCATTGGGGCATTATTGTTGTTCCGTTATCATAGCGAAAGTCATTGGTTTGATGTTATGATCAGGCAAGCAATCAGTTGTTTGAAAGTTTTAATCCTAGAAAATGAGGCTAAGGCAAATAAATAAATAAAGAAATGAATCAGAGCCATACAGGCCACAGTGAGCATATCAGAGCAAGCCGAAGTCTATATTGTTAGATGTATAAACAAGGTCAGAAGAAGAAAGGCAAAATGGAAATAGGCAAGGCTCAGGCTGCACGTGAACTTCAAAAGACTTTTACAAAGTGTGACAACACATACTATATATAGTGGAGTAACTGGGATATGTGAAGCAGGTGAGCAGAACAGGTGCTGGTAGTTGGCACTGTCCAGTGTGGAGGGCGGAGTAGCTAGGGGCATGCCACCTGTCACTAGGGCTAGTTCTTGGTTTGGACTTAAACAGTAGAACGGTATTATTTTATTATTAATTTGCTATAAAAAGGCATACATGTAAGTTTAGACGATGCAAACTATATGTATGAACAATAGCTGGACATAGTGATAACGATTACTTCATGTGCTAGCGATAGGGCATATCAATTTATAATCCTTATATACTATATAACATCAATAATTTAATGTTACATTTTACTAGATTTATATGAATTAATCCAACAATCAAAATAATAGATAGTATAGATTTCCAGTCTATGTTCAAGCACACGGTTTTATATATTTCCTTTACATTTTGTACTAACATTCTTTTACTCATTTTGAGTACTATTTATCCTGTGTAGAGTCATAGGAGGCCTGAAGCCTATTGCAGGATGTCCAGTGCATGAGACAAAGGACACTTTGGATGGAGTGCCAACTACAGAAGGACATACCCACTCACATACTCACACACAGGAATTAATGTGAAGCAGGAGTGCTTACCGATCCAACATGCCCTTGTTGTTTCCCCATAAGAACACTTTTAATTTTATTCATTTTCTGTAACCTATTCATCATGAATGGGACACCAATACATTACAGGCTTTTACACACATATATTTGTGCACTGATTTACAGCTAGGGGAATTTTTTTGGGGGGGAAAAATCACCTATTAGCATTTTTTTAGTCAGTAAAAGGAAACCAAAGTACTTGGAGAAAAATGTGAACCTCCGCACAGGTACTGTAGCAACTAGACTTCAATCCTAAGACCATAAAGCAGGAACTCTTTTTAGTGTCCAACTGTGCCACATGCTGCTACCATTGAACCAAATGTTTTTTTAAGGTAGCATTTGGGAAAACTTTATTATATAATAGACAAATTGTTTAGTGAGAAGTATGATGTAAGGCAGATGGGTGGCTCAGTAAGAGGATGCGTTGTGGTTTATTAGATTTGCACTTCAATATGTCAAACACCACCTGCTCATGCTGTCATTGTTAATTTCCTCAGAAATACTACATGAAATCATCAATGTGATTTATAAATACAACAGAGTAGATGATTGCAGGTAACTTCTCAACAGTGTCATAAAAGGAGGTATAGATTGCGTAACCTCACTGTTAGGCATTCTAGGACACCTTTGCTTGGAGGACCACTGGCTGCTTGGATGCAAATCAATCAGGAAAGAACACACCTACAGTATATACCTGCCTTGTCATGCAATTTCAGAGGGGATTTTCAGACTTTTGACATTTCGACATAATGGAATGGGGAAATGGAGAAAGTGTCAATGCTTAAAAAGAAAAAGAAAACATATTCTCATAAATAACATCCAAATGAGTCAAAAATGCATATGGAGGCGTGTATTCATTTGAAATTTCAAATTTCTGTTTATGCTACCACCCACGGGGAAAATAGAAATTATCATCATCATTATTATTATTATTATTACGTGAAAACATGCAGTTTTAATCCCACATAGACACAGAAGCAAAGATGTACTGCCAAGCTAAGTATTCTCTGGACTGCTTGTCACCATGGAGTTATAGCAGTGACAGGTTTAAGCAATGCCAGCTGTCTGCGTTCGTGTCCTGGGGCAGTCATCCACTGCTACTTTAACATATGGTCATGAACCAAAAAAAGTCTGCTTTCCATCATGACTTCCTATCAGGCCACCGAACCACTTTCGTGCAATAATGAACCCTTAAACAATACATTGCTTGTATCTCTGAGTACACTTTAATCTACTTTTCTGCCCCTTGTTCCCTTAAGCTTGGTGGAAATAGCATTGGTCAGCTCTGAGAAGGAGCCAAATTATCTCCTTGTGTAATAGAGACACTAAAGTCAGATGAGCTGCTGTACACAAACGTGCACCCACATAAGCCTCCAGACTCCAGTCATAATGCAATCTGAAAAATGTGAGCATCATTTCTGCAGTATGAACCCGGACAGCTATCATTAGCCTGGGTTTCTAATTGCCTGGTTTGACTCTGAGTGCACATGATGCTCAGTGGTAATTAATCTTGCACAGAGTCGTCAGAGGAACTAGAGGATTCTATCGTGGCTTCGGCACTTTCCCAAACCCTGTTAATATGCTTTTGTCTATTTTTTTTTTTTTACACCATACGCGATCAGTTTCACTTCATCTCCCTACCCTTACTAATCGCATTGCTGTAAAGCGATACTGTAAGACATCACAGAGCATTTAGTATTGAGCCTCAAAGGAATAGTAAGCAAGGTTTACTGCTGCCACTTCTGGCCAGGATGAGAAAATGCTCTTTGGTCCTGATGACAAAATGGCTTCTTATTATAGTTGTTGACACATTTATGATATATCAGAACATTTACATTAGCTATACAGAATGAGAAACAATCAAAAATCATATGGATGTATGATAAAAGAGAGTTGTTGGGGTAAGAGGCTGCAATGTTGTTTATGGAAAAACATGTCACAGCAAATTAATCCTTAATCACAGGGCAGTGAGATGCAGCTTTACATAAAGCAGAGTCTGCACTTCCAGCCAAGAACTGTTGGTTTTTGGTTTAGTTTTCAAAACTTTTTTCTGGTCTCCATACATGGAGTTTACAGGTTTTTCCCATGCTTGGTGGGTTCCCTCCTAATAGCCAAAAATATATGATATACTGTAAGCTGAGTCCAAATTTCCAAATAGCTGTAGTATATTACTCTCACTTATTCACTCACTCACTCACTTACTTACTCACCTTTTATACTGCTTTGTCCTGGATACAGGGTCACAGGGGCCCTGGAGCCTATCTGATATGGGGGGGCACAAGGCAGGGTATACCCTGGACAATGTGCTAATCCATTGCAGGGCACAGGCACATACATTCATTCACACACTATGGACACTTTTGGAACAACAGTAAGGCTTATCTGCATGTCTTCGGACTGTGGGAGGAACACCACCAAGCACAAGGAGAACATGCAAACTCAGCCAGACAGGAATCAAACCCGGCCCCTGTAGAATATTATTGGCTTTATAAATTGTTGTGCTTGTGTCTTGAGTTAGGTTGGCTACTTATCCAGGGTGCAGATTAGGCTTACTGTTGTCCCCTGCTTGTGCTCTGAGTTCCCAGGGAATGGCAATGGGGCCCCTGCAAACCTACACAGAATAAGCATGGATGAATGGATGGATGGATGGATGGATGGATGGATGGATGGATGGATGGACGGACATTACGATTTGGGACTCTTAATACTTACAGTTGTGGAGACAAATGAATTCCTTCATTTTATACCTTACAGCAAAGTAACTAAAAACAAATATTCCCTCATCATCTTCCCTTTTCTCTCTTTCTTAAACTTAATAAGACAAATAAAAAATTGCCATGTGACAGAGAAACCATCCTCTGGGCTGTGATGGAAAAACATCCTGTTTATTACAAAAACCTTAGCCCAAGTCAGTCTACAGATGCTACATAAACATCTGCTTATAGAAAGCTTCTCCATACAGTATAAATGGATATATGTTTATTCTTGTTAAAAAATCTATTCACTTCAGGCTTATATTATGTAAAGCTGTCCCAATGACTGTGAAGACCTTGTGTATAAGTCATTACCATTGAAATCCATATATATTAAAAGGAGTCCACTAATAGAAACACATCTTCTTCTTTTTTTACAATCAGATCTATGAAAGATGATGTTATGGGAAAATAATTCAGACCTTCTGAAAAGGTGTGGTATAATCTTTAAACATTTAATGCACATTGTGTGACAGAATGCTTTTGCTGGGTGGTGAATTTATGCAAAAGCAGGATTGACAGATTTATCAACCACCCTAAGAATACAATTGGTTGCCAGCACCAGTAAAGTGTAGAGCAACAGCAGCAGCAGCAATTTTCTACTACTGTCACCACAAAGCACCTCATCCCCGAAGCATTTTGAAGAGTCAGCAAAGAGCAATCCCACCAGCAATGCAAGGAACCCAAAATAAACTCACACTTCTTTTATATCACGCTGGGAAAAAAAAAAGGTGGAAAATCTTCTAAGTCACTTTGGCTGGTTGGCCAACAGCAGAGAGGTGATAATACAGTGCAATTAGCCCAAACATGGAGGCTTGCTGGAGCACGGGGAGGATTTACAGCCTGCGGGTCAGCTCTTATCGGCCTGGGGCTTTTTCAAATGCAGGATTAATGTGGAAATGGCTTTAACGTGCCTCAGTGGCTCTCTGAATTAACTGAATGATGTATTATAAAGAGGACAAATTAACAGAAAACATAGATTATATTGCCTTCATTTTCACCACTGGCATACTGTTCCAAGTGTTTTGTTTTTTTTTTCCCACATTTGATTATTCCCTAAATTCTCTTACTGTAAGTGCACAAGTACATAGGGATCTGATTGAAAGGTCTGGACAGTATGGCTTATTGCAACAAGCATCTTGGTACTGACATTACTGGGTTTTGATTCCTGCACTGAAAAGGACAAAATCTGTCCTGTAGAGCTGCATGTACTGTATTATAGTGTCACCATAAGCTGTGTGCATTATGCATTAAACTGGTGAAAAATTCATCCCATGACACATTTCACGAATTACATCTCATTTCCTCATTTCTATGTATCTATGTGATTCTGCTTTGTAAATCCATGAGCAGAAGGATGCATAGACTTCTTAAAGGACAGCTATGGGTTTGAAAGGTTAATGATATTTTGATCCCCCAATGCCATTTTTTTCATGGCCCATGCTATTAATACGACCTTTGATCTTTTGCAACATGCTGAGGAAAAATCCATACACCTATTTTAATCACAATATAAATAGCTGTGCAATTTCACTCAGAGGCAAGAAAATGTCATTTTGCTCCTTTGTTATTGAAAATCACAACAAAATATATGGTTCAGTCAACTGCACCGAATCTCATGAAAGATTCATTTTCATTCATCATGCTTCTTCACAAAGAACCCTCAGGACATACCCAGAATGCGATTTCTTAAAGCAGAGTAAAGGAAGCACAATGCACTCAGCAACAAGCCGAAGCAATCCTCATTTAAACTATTGTTACCAGAATTCTCAATATAATTTCTTTCAGTTCAGCTGCCTTTTTTTTTCTGTCTCAAGCTTTGGATTATCCCTATAAGAGATTTTAACATGTCGCCAAATATACATTGCATCCATCTGCAAGCAAGCACATGAAGCATACAGTATATGCACATATTATTATTAAATATGAGGCTGTTTGCACTGCCCAGATTCTGTAATTATACAGTAGGCCGACCTCAGGACTTGAAGCAGTATTAGAAACTATAACATGGTATACAGTATTAATGCCCCTCTCTGATCAATCCTGTGCTCTCTTAGAATGGCTGTAAAACAGAGTGTGCTTCCAGGAACACACATCCTGTTCTCCTGGCCGTCTGCAGCAATGATTTAAATCCCCGTTAGAGATGTGGTGGTGGTGGGGTGGGGGGTAATTAAGCTTTGACAGCAACGAGTGGAGCTATAAAACATTGACAGAAAAGTCCATCAGAGTCAGTTTAGAGAGTGAGTAACAGCTTCACATGAATCCGTCCTTAGATTTACTGGCGTAGAATAATTCAGGCAGGTTTTGTTATTCTCTTTGCATAAAATTCTGACACAAACAAACAATAAACTAAAGGAGTGTATGCTGGTCGAGTAATAACCTGAGCGAAGAAAAAGACAGCAATAATGTGCCATGAAGAATAATTGAATTCTCGTAGGTGAATGACATTTAACTGCATTAAGGTTCAGGTAATGTGATGCTATTTCAAAAAATACTTTCATTTCCGAATCAGCTAAATAACATTTTTTTACGATATTTCTGATATTTCTTATCTTTTTCCAAGATAAGAGTTATTTATTGCAATAGCTATTGCTTCGTGAAACAACTCACAATCCAGAAAGAACATAGTCCAAAGAGTTAAGGGTGTTCACTTTTAACAACTTTTCCTTCCTATGTTATCAGAATATGTCAGATTCCAGACATGGGTCAGAAACAGGTAGATAGGCTTAAAATAGGGCAGTCCACAACAGTAAATAAAAATAAACAGGCAGAAATTAAATCCTTAAACTTAAACTCCACTAAACTCCACTATTCAAGAAATACTGCAATAGCTTACAGTATGTACAGTTAGAGTGTGTGCAGTCAGGTACAGTACCTGAATTACCAAGTATAGAAAGGGCACAAGCAGGACCAAAATGAATGTGAAAACATTGGAATGCTGATACAAAGGCACAATCTGTGTCTATGTATAAAGTTTCATATTTTTTTATAATTTAAATTTTTAATATTAGATTTTATATTATTATTCAGCCATCTTTTCTGCACATGATGTTTAATGTTTTCTTCACATTAAAATGTAAGTTGCAGGTTACAAGCTTCAACAATATGCTGTATGTCTGGACCAGCTTCAATTTGCTGGCAATACTGTATATAACAATAGCAATAACAATAGTCAATAAGACCTCACAAAGTATTGGGAAACATGCCATTCACTACTCTTATACAAACTGTGAAAAGCTTTTGAGGACATAAGGTACACTGCAGCCAAGCCAAGTAATTGGCAAAAATATATGGCTATTGATTACTCATAATTGGTCTGTCCTTTTCTAATGGGAATATGAAGCATTGTTATGCTTTTGCTTCCCCTATTCTAAACTATAAAGCTTTTTCCCTATTGCCTTCAGTCTGACTTTCTGGTACTGTATCTATTTTCTCCTTCTTTTCTCTACAGAGGTACAACATGAACAGTGGTGTTTCACACAGCTTCTAAGTCATTGCTAAATCAGTTTAAATGCATGCTTCATGGATGCAATGTGCAAACTATAAAAAAAACAGAAACTGGGCTCACCAATGTGCCGTGTTCCCCATTTCCTTTTACACACATAATCTCAAAATCAATTTTGATCGATTTAGATTTTTGTATGTTGGGGATGGAAGTAGAATGGACAAAGTTTCTGAGAGGTGGACATGTCTGGTTCTCTGCAAGCAGCAACAAACCAATGTACAAGCTCAGGTCTTTTTATTAGCCAATACATCATTTCACTTAGCCAATAACACAGTCCCTCACACAAAAGATAATGAATGTTTCTGCTAGGTTGCTGCTGGAGTCACTGCAGTGGTAATGTAGATTAATTTACTGCAAACAGATTGATTTTCTCCTTTTTGGTGGGACTCATTTGTTGTTGTTTTTTCCACTGTGGTGGCATCTACAGTAACTGGCCACCTGTGTGAAGTGGTATTGACTTCTCTAGCAAATGTGTAACCAGATGCATTCAAATTTCCACCCTCTCACAAATCCATTTCTTATACTCTGCTTACATTTGTTTTCAGACATATATACATGTAACAGTATTGGAATGTTTTTATAATATATATAAAAATAAATATATAATGAAAAACATTGGTGAATATATTGTAGCATTTTACCACTGGAAAGGATGTTGGAGAGACGAGTGAGCTTACTTGCTGCCCAATGCAATGGCTGGGAGTACTTTATTTTACACACAGCATGTATAGTATGAGCAGCACAATCACACGAGAACCACATCCAATTTAGCCTGAACGTAAACCGGAGGACAAACAAAACAAACATGGCCGAAGCCACTAACCCAAACACCCTGAACACATAGCAACCCCTCCCGCAAAGCATGATGCTCGCCAGCCGAAGCCCCGCCTATGCCACAATATTATATTATATATTATATAAATGATAATATAATAATGAAAAATAAAGGCAAACTGAACACAGACACCGAGAGACAGAGGTTGAGGAAAAAAGGTACTCTTCCTATTTCAATAAAATAGGGGGAGGAAAAGAGGAGAGGAGGAAGGTGAAAGACATGGAGGAAGGTGCAGAGAATGCCATTTCTTTGCTTCTGAAGTTGGCAATGGACCTCTTAAACCTGAAGATGTTTGCTGCCGACAGAGGCTGAAGACAAGGTACCAGAAGAGGTGGTTGAAGTCTGGACATTTTCCAGAATGGTCAGACTCTGGAAGTGTACAGAGACAAAAAAGTTTTTTGGTTTAGACCAGTTACTCACCATACTGATGCATGGCTGGCCAATTATATGCAGCCTTTGACTGTGAAAGAGCAATGCACTGCCAGCCCAAGTGATTTGAGGCGCCCTGCCCTTCCTAAATGAGCCGTGGAGCTGTCCATGGTGCTGAAGGGTTTTTCATTTTCCTGCTTGATCGAGGAGAGTGAACATGGTAAAAGGTGCTGGTTGTAGGCCAACCATCACAATATATGAAACTATAATCGTGCCGCTCCTTTCCTTTGGAATTTTCTTTCATCCTTCTTGGTAGAATTATCGAAGCCCAACCAGGTTGAATGGGCGGGGTCAGTACACAGGCATTTTCAGATCTATTCAGAGATGGTCTATTGGGTTCAGGTCTAGACTCTCCATGGCTGGTCATTTCATGGCTTTCTCAGAGTTGTTCTAAAGCCTCTTGCCATTGTGCTTTGGGTCATGATCTTGTTAAACTGTAAACCTTCATCCCAGCCTGAGATCCTGAGTACTCTGGTGAAAAGTTTTCACTCAGTTTAAATACTTTTTTTTTCATCAAGTTTCCCATGATAATAGCCTATCTCCCAGTCCCAGTAGTTTCAGAAAAACATTTTACAGCATGATGCTACCACCACCTTGTGCCCGATTTCCTAATTCTAAATAGTTTAAACTTTGTGTCATCATAACAGCGGATTTTGTTTAAGTTCCAGGGAACTCAGGATCTCACTTACAGTGACTCTTAGTTTCTTACTTACCTGTCTGACCAAGGCTCTCATTTCTGATTACTCAGTTTGGCTGGGCAGCCAGATCTGAAAATAGTGTTAGTTACTCCAAATCTTTTCTATTTGAGAGTGATAGAGGCTACTGTGCTCTTTTGGAAGATATCAGTGCTCCAAAAAGTATCTCGTATCTAACTCCAGGTTTTTTGTATTGACACAATCTTTTCTCATGGGTCTACAGATGATTCTTTCATGGATTTGTTTTCACTCTGACATGTGCAATCTACTGTGAGACCTTTTATAGACAGACATGTGCCTTGCCTAATTATGTACAATGAACTCAATTAGGCACAGGTGGACTGCAGTTAAGTTGTAGAAACATCTCAATGACCACTGTTAGAAGTAGGATGTATAAAGCTTAATTGTAATTAATTGTAGTGTCATAACAAATGGTCTAAATGCTTATGTTAATGGGATATTAACATAAGTAAAGTCTGTAAAGTTTTTATTTTTTAAATAAATAAAAAATAATAATAAACTCTCATTATTAGGCAAATGCAACCTCAGGCAAACAACAACATATATCTTTTTTTTTTTTTTTTTACCGGGCCATTATTTATTAGTTTATTTAACAAAAATGAAGCCAAAAAGAAAAAATATGGAGAAAAAACTTAACACTTCCTTAACCTCTTTTTCTCTCTCTCTCTCTCTCTCTCTCTCTCTCTCTATATATATATATATATATATATATATATATATATATATATATATATATATATATATACACACACACACTATAATTTAATTCTTTTGCCTGAATGGACTCTAAAACTGGACTTTCATCCACTTTTTATTCTTCCATTAATAAATGCTCCTATTGTTTATTTGTTTTAAAAATTAAATCATCACACATTTTCTCCAACATGCTCCCGTTTTCCTCTACTTCCACATTTACTGTCTTGGCCCTCTCCACACATTCTTGCTACAGTACGACAGGCAGTATTGGAAGCTGATGGAGACAGCAGCGACCCATGTCAACCCCACCCTCACTCTGCAGTCAGCACTTCTGAGGTCAAGTCTGATGCATTGCTGCCTGTCGAACTGCACATTAAATATGATGCCAAATAAAGCAGCGCAAGGAGAAAAGGAGCCTACATATCCCCATCCATGCACTGTGGTCCCTGCATTGTGCCTGGGTATCAGAGGAAAGAGAGAGAGAGAGAGAGAGAGAGAGAGAGAGAAAGAACATAATAAAAAAAGAGAAAGAAACTTTTTACTTTTAAAAGGTTTAGTTAAGGAACGGTTTTCTTAAAACAGGCGTTGACATCAGAGTGGACTTGTAAACGCCCTACATATTGTTTCATCTTAGCAATATAGTCTTAGTCTCCAATTGACTCATACTGACAAGCGGAATGAAAGAACAAAGTAACAAAGTGAATACATCACACAACTGAGTTCAGAGAAGAGTATTCCACTGGCCAGTTATCACCCAGCATGAAGCTGTGTGTGAACTTCTTTCAAAATACTAACAGTTAAAAGAGGCTGTATGCAAACTACGACTTACTAAACTCAGACTCTATTTGAGCTTGGCAACAATAAGTACACGTCTAATGACTGCTTACAGGCACTGAGATATACTGGCTTAAAAGTTTGAATAACATGTTTTTTTTATATTATTATTATTATTATTATTATTATTATAAAAAAATCTTTATTTGTTTGTAAGTGAACAACAATGTATTAATGCTACAGTTGATTTTGTCATTTTGTGTCATCAGTGCATATTGGTTTCTTCAATGTTTTCTGCTTTCCTGTCACTCTCTGAAAGTTTGCAATGTTTTCACTCTTCAATAGATGTGAATGTGAGTGCATGGTACCCTGTGATGGATTGGCTTTCCATTCAGGGGAATTTTCCCACCTTGCTCACAGTGTTTTCAGGATAGGCTCTGCATGCACGGCAACCTTTATCAGGATAAAGCCGTCATTTTAATTGAGCTAGTGAGACTATTAAACTATTAAACAATACACCCAGGGTCAACATACAATTTAATTAGCCTTTCATATACTGTTACAGTACAATGCAATGGTTGTTGGTACTGTAGGTACACTATTTTAGCCTTTATTTATTTCATGCATCATTTCCACTGGACCACCACAGGACAACCACTAATGAGGTATTATCTGGCTGGTGGACTATTCATAACAAAGCAGTGACACTGACATGGTGAATGGGATTTTTGAAGCACACACTATAAAAATTTGCTATGAATTTAAAGTATTTAATTTACAGCAATACTTATCAATTATTTTAAAAGGTTGTGCTGTATATGCTTGGGCAATTAGATTTATGTATTGACTTAATATAAAACACCATAATACCAGAAAGCACAAACCATATTTGGGTCTCTTTTAGGCAGAAGGGCAGAAGTAAGTGAGAATGGTAATATATATGGTAAAAATATATAATATGGTAATATATATACAGTATATGTCATTATATATTTCAGTACCAGTCAAAAGTTTGGACACAAGTTTAGATTTATTTTCTACATTATAAAACAATACTAGATTTTTTTTAAAACTATAAAATAACACACAAATGGCATTGTTTTCCTGAATTTCTTTACATTATATGACTTTGATGTAATAGACTCAGGTAATAGATAGTATTGTGAATAAACCAGAGATAACATTGAGACACCATCATGTGTGCTGTGTGTAAATGTGTATGTCTCTTTCCTGGCTGGGAGGCAGTGGAGCCATTCAGCAAGTGTATTGAGGCATGGCGGACACTTCAGCCTGGTCACATCATTGTAAACTTAATCAGCATGTATCAGTATAACATCATACGATACACTGTAACATTGCACACTAGAACCTCACAGTACTTTCATATAAAATGTACTGTAAAATTATACACTATGACAGTGTAGTGTCATGTTCTAAGACATCTTTTAGTGTCTATTATTAGCCATTCTAGTAGAAATTCTCAGTTCATCATGCAGAACACAACAGTCACTATGATGCTGCCGCCACATGCATGTCAATTGGCCATAAGTGAAAAATTGTATAAGTCTTTTTTAGTGGTTTCTTGTTCAAACTTTGTTATACATGTTTATTTAATTATTATGTTATTACTGTAAGTCAGTTATGTAAAAGACAAATTTTCACACTAAATAAATAAATAAAATAAACCTTCTTGGTTTTGTGTGGATGAAAAAGAAGCAAGTGTGACAAAGTCATGACACCTTTTCTGACAGTGTGATTCCAGCAGTGGGTGACTGTATACTCTCAGAAATAGATGTGCCAAATGCCACTTTTTCTTGTAGCAGGAGTGACCCATTCAGGGAGACATATTTTTTACTCTGAACTCCTAACGCATCTTTTAATTTGTAAGGTGTCTCGTGAATAAAATGTAAAGGTAATTCATACAACAACAACAATAATAATAATATAGTATAATTAATATAATATAATATAATATAATATAATATAATATAATATAATATAATATAATATAATATAATATAATATAATATAATATAATATAATATAATATAATTTTTATTGTTCCATTCTGTCACATTTCCATGTTCAACATTGTTTATGCCTAAAACCTCAACCAAGTTTTGTCTAAGGTACATTTAACATATAGCTTATTAAATGTGCAGGTTTCTTAGCCATTTCTCTTCTATTATTAATATTAGCTTTATTTGTGGCATGTGTATATTAGTTAGCTCTCTAACAGAAAATGACTGCATTAAATGTGTGCACCCAGATGGTACAGAGGGTTAGTAAAAGTGAGGGCAGTGCATTTTCTTTAGGGGACATTCTGGATGCCTTATGTGGAGTTAGCAATTCCCCCAACTCTAGCATTAAAACCTTCACAGCGGGGCAAATTGGTGACGACTCAGCGGCATAATCACAAAGCCAAAGCTAATGCTAAGACTTGCCCATGGGAGCACCACTCCTTCCCGCTTCATGTGTCAAACAGGTTTGCTCTCCTGCTGAGAAGCCTACTGAAAGTGCTCTGCTTATAGAGGAGTATTTTATGGCATGTGAAATGAGTCTCAGAACAGGTCTAGTTAATCAGTGGCAATCCAGAGCCAGAGCCATGGAGCAGAAAGAGCAGGTTAAACATTCTGCCTCGACTTGTTACTCAGACTTCACCATATTGTGTGATTAAACCAAATGAGTCTGTAGAATTAAATGTCCTCCTAAATCTATCCATCTATCTAACTACCAATCAACCTACCTAGCTACCTATCTATCTACCTGTGAAAATATTGGGCGAGGATAGATACAGTTGTGCTCAAAATTATTCATACCCTTGGTACTTGTATAATGTTTTTAAGTTGTCTTCTTTGATGAATAAATTTTAGAGTACTTTCATATTTTTAATACAACTGAAGAAATAATAACATGCAATATTTAAAAAAAACATGACATTTAATATTTTGTTCAGAATTATTCCTACCCTTTATATTACAATGTTTTAATAAACAATAGATAAGCCTATGTTCATAATGATGGCCTGCAAATGCTTTTTGTAGGTCTTCACAAGATTTCTACAGATCTGCCTATTGATTGTTTCCCCACTTTCCCTTTGCAAAAGCCTCCTTCAACTTTCTTCAACTTTCTCCACAAATTCTAAATTGAGTTCAGGTCATGGCTTTGCCTTGGCCATTTTAATTAAATTAAATTAAATTTTATTTTTAAAGCGCTTTTAACAATTGTCATTGTCACAAAGCAGCTTTACACAATCAAAAGAATTAATTAAGTTTGTATGGAATGTGAATGTGTATGAATCAAATTGGTCAGATAGTTCCTGATGGGCAAGCCGAGGGCGACAGTGGCAAGAAAAAACCCCTGAGATGGCAATAGAAAGAAACCTTGAGAGGAACCGGACTCAACAAGAAAACCAATCTTCATTTGGGTGAAACAGAAAGCAGGAATTGATCTGCATTCATACTGTGTGTTAGGTGACAGGCAGTTCAGCATCACAGTTAATGTTAATTGATGGTAATATGGAGTCCAGGTAGTTATTGGGTCTCAGGTAGACTTGTAGGAAATTCCAGTCCTGAACTATCGAGCGACTGCAGCCAAGTCAAGTCCTCAGAGAAACAGCTGTCGACATCAGTCGAGGCCAGAACCATCTTCATCTCCAGACAACAGACGCATCCCAAAGAGACATATGGGGCATCCATGTGACGGGATCTCCAACCAGAAATGGGGCACCAGGATGAGTCAGATAGGTCCAGAGGGCAGAGGGAGCTCAGGAACGAGGAATGTGTAGCTCGACAGAGAGAGGGAAAGAGAGAGAAAGGGGAGAGAAAACAGGAGAGGGGAGAGCAGAAGAGAAGAGATAACAGTTAGGTATGGTTACAGTCACATAATGTACGTATAAGGTGAATGTATTTTAGAACATTGAGCATATGCTTCGGGTCATTATCCTCTGGCAGGTTGAGCTTGTGTGCTGACACCACCAGGTTCTTGACATAGTCCTCTTTTTCATGATACCTTCTATTTTAACAAGGTAACCTGTACCACTGGCTGGGAAGCATTCCCATAGTATGATGTGACCACTGCCATGCTTGACCGTTGGGATGGTATTCTTGGAATTTAAAGCTTTACATTTCTTAAGCCAAACATACAGTATGCAACATCCATATGTCCAAAGAGCTCCAGTTTATTCTCATTTTACCAGAGGATAAATGACAGAAAGTTCGGATCTACTGTATCTACTGTAGGTGACCTCTCGCAAAGGCCAGACGTGCATTCTGGTGTCTCTGGGCAAGAAATGGTGCCTTTCTGAGGCAATATCATTGAAGACCACCTCGATGCAAAATTCCCTGAACTGTGTACTGTATCTTGATACCGTCTCCCCTGCTTGGTTGAAGGTACAGTAACTATTAGAGCTTTAGTGATGATACAGGGTTGTTGTTTGCATTGCATTTCTGGGGACTTTGCGCTTCCTGCCATATCCATCCAGGCTTTTGACAGTGCTGAACAACTTAAACTTCTTGATGATACTCTGTATGATTGATACAGGGACATCCAGTTCTTTCAAAATTGCCTTGCAGTCTTTGCCTCAATTATGGGAATTGACAACACATACGAAGATCGTGACTGAGTTCTTTCTTCTTGGCCATGGTGACAGTGACTGAGAATAATAAAAGCTTTGCCCCCTTAAATATAGTTTACAGACCAGGTGTTACCATTTAGCATTATTGGGGATTAATTGATTACACATAAATTGAATAAATTGATTATAGTCACTGGAGTGTGAAACCACATGCACTTTCACAAAAGAAAGATTTTTTTCTGAAATCGGGAATAGGGTATGATTATTTCGAACAGGTTCAAAAGAGACTATCTGTAAGTGGTTAGGGTGATGGCCTGCTGATCAGGAGGTCCCCCCTTCAAGCCCTGATGCCACTGGGCTGCCTCTGTCAAACTCTTGAGCAAGGTCCTTTACCCCCAAGCGCTCAGATACAATCAGACATCAAGCTGGAAACCCAGCCCCGTAAGTAACTACCACAGAAGCAGCGGCTATATCACCAGGGTGCTAAATAAAATTTTATTTGCATTATAGGAATATCTAAATTATAAACGTAATTTTAAATCATACTGTATAACCATATGCCTGACAGTGATGCATAGTACTATTAATTGTACCTCATTAGTGTACCTAGGTATTTTTTTGGCAACCTTTGGGCATAAACTACCTCTAATTAGTCTAGAATGCAGCAACCAGAGACCTTACAAGAAAAAAGAAGACATGAACACTTCACATATCCACACCAGATAGATGCATAGGATTATTTTGCACTAATTGTGAACTTGAGTGAACTCCTGGTGTTTTATTATCTGCCACACCTGCTTCGATCAAAAGATGCAAGATCTTTGTTAGTACTTAAAAAAAAGTAGGGTACAGCAGGGGGCATAATGAACTCCAACAGTTATAGAACAAACTTCTAATTAGTCTTTAGCTTTCAGACACAGTCTCAGTATTTATGTCTACATATCTGTTTAGTCAAGCCTTTAGTTAATAAGCTTTTATTTTATTAAGGCACAAATATAGAATTTCCAGGTTGTGGTAAAATGAATTGTTTGGTTGCTGTCAGGTTGCTCTTAAGGATATATATTTTTTTTATGTAATTTCAAGTTTTCCCTTGCCACCATCACCTATGGCATAGAATAGCTTTAAATTTTAATTTAAATGTTATATCAGAATTTCTGTAAAGCTGCTTTGTGAAAATGTTCACAGTTAAAAGCACTTTATTAATAAATTAAATTGAATTGAACATTAGTACAGGGAATTGAAAACATTTATTATGCTGGATATTTGTGGTTTTGTGTCTGTATGCATTTATCCCTTGCCAGCATGTCTGCTCCAGTCAGAGTGGATGTCCCATTGCTGCTGCATTGTTTATGAGCAGCAGATTGCCATGGCGATACAGAGATGCCTGCAGCACACTAATAAGGCTGAGAGCGTGCTGGAGCCAGTCAGAGGGGCCCCAGAGTGCCGGCCCCCAATGAGCACCGCTCTGATAAGGTCAATGAAGATGATACATGCCTGTTGATGTTTGCTGAGTGCAATGAGACCTTATCTCGTTCCTTTTCTCCCTTTCCATGCTTGCCTGCAGATTACTAATGCATGCATCTGGGGAGACGACCTGATCACCTATGGACTGCAGTCAGTGGTAGCCTTGAAGACTTGGTGAGAGATGCAAATTGAGGCTGGTGGGGGTAAAACAAAACCTTTCTTTACAATTTAGGCAAACTGATATTAACCACAATAATGTAAAGTATGTACTTCATTTCAGCTTATAAAGGTAAAGAAAAAAGGCTTTTTTTGTGAAATCTGTTTTGCCAAAGTATATCATGCATGCTTAGAGGTGAGAGTTCATAAAAAAGACAGGAACATTTTGATAATAATTATTATGCATGAAAATATATAGCCTGGAAAAATTAAGTAATTAGTACTTTGTTATAAACAAAGAGCTTCTGATTAACCTTCTAACCCTGATTAAGTATGTGTATGTGGCCTATATGAAAGATCAGGCACTTATACATGTCTGTAATTTGGTCACATTGCTTCAGGGAATATTGAACTTTGCAATTTATGATTGCTTATTAGTGACCATAAAACAACTTTACAGTGTAATAAGCATTTGGTGGCATGGGAATGAGATGAAAATTTAAATAACTGTCTTTTTTAAGGATACCACACAAATGACTAAAAAAGCACTGTTATATTTCTGCTGTTATATTTATTTACAGTAACTCTGATTGTCATAAAAACACAACTAAAGCAATGAGTTAGGGGCTTTCACTATTTATTATGGTAAATCTATTGTTCATTTCAAAAAACCACTCACTCTATTGCTCTGTTCTGTAATGGTAAGATGTTTTTTTTTTTTTTTTTTTGGAATGAATTCAATGTTTGCAAAAACTGGAAGCTTTACAGAGGCTCAGAAAATTGGAAAGGTTAAATATGTAACAGGCTTTTAATGGGCTCCAGAATATTTTAAATGCTTCATAATTTTCCCTGCCAATACAACATGTACGTCATGCACCAGTCAATTTGAGAAAAATGGTCTCGTTTTAATGATGTTCTGAATCAGTGCACAACCTGGGCTGACATTTTTTAAAGACAATCATGAAATCCATGCATTTGTTGAAGAACTCTTTACCAGATAACATACACATTAACAGTCATAACAGATGGCAATGCAAGCATCAGTGATCTTGATTGACTAATTGCATGTGTGTGCATATATGCAGTATATATACAGTATATACTTGCATACTAAACAAAAGAGAATCTGTTAATCTCTTTTCACTAGCATTCTATATATTTTGTGCGGCACATAACCTGGAGATATTGTCACAGAAAAACAAAACTTTACAGAAATTCTGATGTGGCTCTAGATCCCAAATAAGACTAAATCTAAAATTTAAATAATCTAAAATTTTATAAGGAAAAAACCTTAAGAGAAAACAGAGTGGAGATAGTTATCTTATATATATATATATATATATATATATATATATATATATATATATATATATATATATATATATATATATATATATATATGTGTGTGTGTGTGTGTGTGTGTGTGTGTGTGTGTGTGTGTGTGTGTGTGTGTGTGTGTTGTGTGTGTGTGTTTGTGAATAGTAGAGTTTTGTATATACAACATATAGGCAAACAGTAGGAATTTTGTTGAAAGAATGTTCAGTAAAGAATACAGCATACATTATTTATGATTACATCAGCAGTTCCTAGGTACAAATATGCAGTATCCAGGTGAGAGTATCCACTAAATCAAGGGTGGGACTTGGGCATAATTCATTTTGAAAAGTGCAAATATTTATAATATGCAGGTAGTAAAGTTTCAGATTAAAAAGAGGAAACTTTCCATTTAAATGGTAGAGTGTCCAGACGGAAGCCACTTCTGAGTAAAAGGCACATGGCAGTCCGTCTGGAGTTTGCTACAGAGATGGTTGTCCTTCTTGAATGTTCTCCTCTCTCCACAGAGGACCTCTGGAGCTCTGACAGAGTGACCATCAGTGTTCTTGGTCACCTCCCTGACTGAGGCCCTTCTACCCCAATCGCTCAGTTTAGATGACCAGCCAGCTCTAGAAAGAGTCCTGATGGAGGTGGATGATGCACTGTGCTCATTGGGACCTTTAAAGCAGCAAAGTTTTTTTCTGTAATCTTCTCCAAATGTGTGCCTCGAGACAATCCTGTCTCGGAGGTCTACAGATAGTTTCTTTGACTTTATGCTTGGTTTGTGCTCTGACATGACTGTCAACTGTGAGACCTTATATAGACAGGTGTGTGCCTTTCCAAATCATGTCCAATCAACTGAATTACCACAGGTGGACTCCAATTAAGCTGCAGAAGCATCTCAAGGATGATTGGGGAAACAGAATGTGTCAGAGCTCAAGTTTGCAAAGGCTGTGAATACTTATGTACATGCGCTTTCTCAATTTTTTTTAATACATTAGTATAAATCTGTGTATGTGTAGAATTTTGAGAAAAAAATGAATTTAATCTATTTTAGAATAAGGCCGTGACATAACAAAATGTGGAAAAAGTGATGTGCTGTGAATACTTTCCGGATGCACTGTATATGTACAGAAAGTGAGAAGAGCCACAGACAGCAACAGTGTGTCACACTCTAGTGTGGGTCAGATGGCAACACTGCTCTATAGAGAGGTGGGGGGGGGGGGGGGGGGGGGGGGGGCTCATGGTAAGGGACCCTGGCAGATCTGGCCATGGCAGTGTAATTAAAATGAAGAGCTAGGCGGTAACCCAGGCATCAGATCACCTTGGGACATAAAGTGACCATCTACTACACTATCAATAAACCTGAGTGGTCACATGGCAGGAGACAGGGCAACAGCATGGAACATCCCATTTACACTAATTCTCTGTGTCTAGAAACCTCTATATCTGAACATGTGCCTATGAAAAAATCTATTTAACAAAATCTGATTCAACAAATATGGTCTTAATATACGACTAATAACTGGATTACATTCACTGTATGTCCTAAGCAAATTTCTTTTTAAAAAGTATGTGCCCCATCTTCTGTAGTCTTTATTGTTATAGGTATTTATAAAAAACCTGCACCTTTTAAATAAAGCACTTATGGAAGATCATGATAGACAATGTTTTCATTGGCAGTTCATTAGTAATATTTTATAATCACTAAACAGTAGCTGGATTCATTTCAGTTGAAGGCTATTTGGGTTATCAGATCAAACCAGGCCATAATCTGGACAATGCTGCCTGAAGATCTGACTTACCAAAAAGAGATATATCAGAACCAGTCCTGTATGGGCCACTTCCCCATCCGGCCATGCTCCATGGATCAATTCTTGCTCCCTATATTTGAATTTTTCCAGAGAGTCAACATTATGTGGCTACATTTGACATGATATAAACTTTTTGGCAGTTAGTTGCATTTCAGACTAACTTCAGCTTGTTTATAAACCTACTAAAATATCAAGACAGTGCTATGTAAGGAAAGTCCAACCTACATGTAATAACTATTTTTATACATCATGTAGGACATTCAATTGCCTAGTTTAGAATGTTTCTGTATGTAGATGAATAAAGTATGTACATGAACTTTAAATGAGAAGGTTGAGTCAATAATCACACCAAGATCTTTCACTGCTGCACTTAAAAGCCCCCAATCATTGATTCATATTCAGAAAGCTTACTTCAAGCTGCCCACAGTTTTAGTGGAAGTACTTCTGTCCTGTCAGATTTAAGTAGGAGGAAAGTACTCAGCATCCAACTTAGCTCATCACTGAGTGGAGGCTAATTCCACGTCTATGAGTAATATGTCTGTACTCAGACATAGCATATAAGGGGTAAGAACATAGTGGCCCTAGAGCAGAGCCTTGTGAAAAAGTAACTTCTGCAAGCAGTAAAAGTAAGAAAACAGAGTGAGGTGGGGAGTGTTAAAATGTAAAGCTTTTAACTTTAGGCATTTCATACAAATATGATTTTCATTAACCCAGGATGATATTACATTATGAGTTTACAGGAGTTTTTTTTTCCACCAAAAGTTAAAATCGAATATGAATTCTATTATAAACCCTGATGCTGGTATCACAGTAGGCTGCAGCAAATCTTCTCTATTATCCACATTATAAAAGGCCTTTGTTAGTTATTCTATAGGCATGTTGACAATTGCTGAGTAGGAGACAAGTCAGCTTTGATTGGGCTAGCTGATGAAAGAATGAGACAAATGTGTGTGTGTGTGTGTGTGTGTGTGTGTGTGTCTGTGTGAGTGTGTGTGTGCGCATGTCTGATGCCAATTCTTACACTCAGGAAAGGACCAGTCATCATGTCTGAATTAAAGGATGAGGAAAGCATGAATGACTGCAAGTAGGCAAGTATGAGTACTTTCTAAAATGACAACAGCAGTATATAATGTGTCAAGCTATTGTTTTTAATCAAAGGAGACCCCTGAGAAGCTTAAAATAGACCAGTAGTGTAAACCCTTGTTTAGACTATGTGTTTGTTACACCTGTAATATAGTTTATAATATATCAAAACACAATGTTAACCATTTTACTGTAATTAATTGCAGTGTGTCAAGGCTAAATGAACCATAGAGATTGATAGCAAAAGGAGTGACGGGGAAAAAAGAAAGCGATTGGACAAATGAAGACAGTAATGTGGACAAACATCTACATTTGATTTTCCCCACCATTCATGTTGTATCAGATTCACCTCCGTTTACTTTATTGTCTTATATAGAGCTAGCTACTGTTGTTACTTTTCACTCTGTTGGCCATAACTGAACAAAATTATGCACAAACGGGATGTTGATAAGGCAGGTATGAAATTACAAGCAGCAGTACATTCCTGTATGATAATACATACAGTAAACTAGTAAGAAGAAATGTGGAAGGTTACCGACCATAACAGCTCTGTGGTTTACAGTCAATGAGTTTAACCTCAGATTTCACTCTACTGTAATGAAAGTGGAGTAATAGAGATGATGGAAGCTGCGAGTGTATAAGTGGGGATGAAATCCCCGAGCCAGACTTCTGTATCCTGCGGCATTCCTGAATGAGAGCAGCAGCTGGGGAAGGTGTTTGTCACGGTGTGCTGAGCTTTGAACAAGCAGAGCCATCTGGAGTTCTTCTACTCCCCTTAGTAACACAAGGCTGTATGGGGCCCAAAAAACCAAGAGTGCAACAGCATCAGAGATACAGAAAGCCTTTCCTTCACGCTCAGAGAAACCACATGAGGAGGATTAGGAGGATTTATCGCTAAAGGTTGGGGTGTGTATTTAGTGGGTGTTTTTATTGCGGGAAACAGGGGAACGTTGTAAAATGAGTTACATGTAAGATTAAGTAACTGTGAACTTTTCTTTTTAGAGTCTGGCATTGTTGAGAATATGAGCACATTTCTCACAGATGATGGTTTAATTTGGCACAATTTCTCCATGTACTAGGATTGTAATCCTCAGGCCTTTTACACAATAGATTACGATTTCAGTTCTTAAGACGATGATTCAGTGTGTGACAATAATAATAATTCTACAAACATATTGATAAGGTACAGTTTGATTCTTAAGGCAGTTAATCAGTGTCTGACAAAACTACAAAACCTACTATGATACTACACAGCACAACGAAATTTAGTTGACTCCAGCTGATATGTGATTAATGTTGTTCAAAACATGATTTTAAGCTACTAAGGCAAAATCACACGAGAAGGAATGTTGAGCCGAATATACAGTAAGCATGGCTGTGATGCGGTCGTAGGCCCAAGGGCACAGCCCGAATGGCGACAATATCGCAGTCATGCTGATACAGTATTCAGTACAACAGCATGACCCTGAGTGTGATATTGCTTTTATACAACATGCCATTTATTGTGAACAAATTATCACCACTATGTAGCCTAAAGGTTAAGAGAATAAACCATGGAGGTGGTGGAGAGTCCTGAGAAATATACAAGATTTATTTTTCCACTTCTTCTGCTTTAGAATATCAGATAAACTCTGAGTTCTGGGATTAAGTCAAAAATAGCGCAAAATGGAAAGCTAGTGAGCTAGGGTGTACTGTACAAGCCCTGGTGCCACACACCAGTTAATGCCAGGTAATGGGGTTGGAGAGGGATTCCAGTTAGCTTTGTACTGTAGCTTGTGTCAGCCATGAACACAACAACATGGATGGTTCACATGGGTATCAGATGTGAGAAGTGGTTCTATGACTGGTTTTGAATGAGGGTTTAAGCAGGCAGGTGCTCTGTCCCAGTACTGCAGACCATATCAACCCATTTTCACCCATGTTGGCAATTGTCAGTTAGTGTAACCTGTGATGTAGAGTATTACATCTGTTATTTTCCATATCAGTCTCTCATCCAACCAGATTACTCGTCTAGACCTTACTGTTGTATAATTGATAGTAATTGATTCATTATTCCTTGACAATCGATCAGGACCCATTAGTCTTTGAATGCCCTTTTTGTGAAATATTTATGAGCTAGTTTACCTATACTGTATTTAATTATGCTGATATAAATGTTTATCAGCAAAAGAATGAAGCTGAATTTAAGGGATTTGTTATAAGAATATAAAATACTACTCTTCTTATCCTTGCTACCTGAAAAAGCTTGACATATAAGATGTATGGGGTGACTATATTTCATTTTAGAAAAGGTCACACACTCACATGAGTTCACAAGTATAATTAAACTATGAGCTTCCATTAAAAAAAAATAGCAAAAACAGACCTGCATGAATTTAATAGTCTTTTAACCAGCATTTGAAAACTGCTTAAACTTGGACACAAGTAAAATCTGCATTAGAGCTGCATCATAACTGATGCATTTAGTTCTACAAATATCCAAATCTGGTTTGGGTGTGGCCTAAAAAAAAAGGTTTAAGCTTTATTTAAATACTTATTTAAATACAGTAGGAATCTTAGCACAGGAAAAACTCAGAGATATAAATACCAGCAACCGGACCTCTAAGACAGGTTTGTGTTCATTATAATACATTATAGCACCAAACATACAGAACCACAGATAACTGCTACAATTAAAACAAAGGTACATATAAATGGAATTAAGCTGGAATGAAGCCTTTGAGACTTGTGAATCAATCAGAGAAGGAAGAAAGAGACCCAACAAAGAAACTGAGCAGTTGGATGCGAGAAAATAAGTCACTGCTTGTCCCAGTGCAGCTCCTTTGTTTCCCAGAAGCTTACACTAAAGAATATCAATGACTTCTTGGTTGAACTTACTTAACATCTAGGATACATGAGTGTCGTGAGCGTTGTTTCAACATGACACACTGCACCAACTCCCGAGTGAGGTGAGCAAATAAAGTTATAATTTAAAATAATATATTATAACACACATTTAAATTCAACTGGCATTGCCCAAAGTGTTTTCCAGAAACAGACAGGTCTAACATAAATGTCTATTATCTGAGAAGCAAAAAACAGTAAACTGATATAAAAAAAACATCTATAAGTTTTAATAATTTTTATTCCAAATAATAAAAGTCTGTATTAAGTAAACACTACCAATGATAAGCACATATGAAATAAGTTTTGTCTTAAGTTTCCATAATTTTAGTACTGCTCAGCTTTAAATAGTAACATAGAATTGTATGAATTGAGTAAGAAATACTGTAGAGAGAAAGAGAGAGAGAGAGGGAGAGAGAGAGAGAGCACTTATCCTGTGTAGGGTCACAAGCTGCCTGAAGCTTATTCCATGTAACTTAGGGCACAAGCCAGGGCACACCTAGGATTGGGTGCCAGCTCACTGCAGGGCACAAGCACGAATAATTTCTGCTACATCAGTTACATCCTAGTTACATTCTGCGAGTCTATGGACTGAGGGAGGAAACGCTTCAATAATGGTGAAATGCAAACTCCACACACACAGAGCAGAGGTGAGATTCAATCCCCCTCTATAGGGAGAAAATAAATGTGTGTGTGTGTGTGTGTGTGCGTGCATGCGTGCGTGTGGTTGTGTGTGTGCTCGTGTGTGAGAGAGAGAGAGAGAGAGAGAGAGAGAGATCAGTATTATCTTCTGTTTATACTAACAGTTGGTAAGATAACACTTTGTAAATGGGACAGAAAGGACATTTATACCAAAAGCGAAGAACTGAAGTACTGCAGGTAACTATAGATAATTTGATAACATTTGAAAATTGTTTAATCTTATTATTTATTTTAACTTTTTTAAACTAATTATTCCAAATTATGAATTATAATTACCAAAATTGTAACTGGAACTATACAAATGTTTGCAATTTTAGAGCATTTTATAACCAAATATATTACATAATTAGTGTTGGAGACAAAACATACAGTATACACAGGTCCAAAGAATCATTTCCTAAGTAACTCATAAGCTATAAGGTGCTACTATTTTCCCAAAAGAAAAATCCTATAGCTACAATAAGATTTAAGGAATTTATGTGCAATTCTGTAGCTGCCAGTGTATGGCAAGACCTGAAATCCAAGATGGTGAATGTCATGGACAACAGCATAAAACATGGCACAGAGCTCTGAGACTTAAAAAAACATTTAGTTCATTAGTAATAGTCCAATATTTAACTCAAAATAAATAAATAAATAATAATAATAATAATAATAATAATAATGTATATTATTATTATTATTATTATCATTATTATTATTTTTATTACTTCTGTATTATTATATTTAAATGTTAACCCTGACCAGCGCAATATAAAAAATTGTGAAATATTAAATAGCCATTTTAATCACAGGTACCAGACCTAATTTAAATCTGTCACAAACAAACAAATAAATAAATAAATGAAACTAAATGCACACATTTCCTTTTTTTAATCGATGCAATGTGTTTCATTTTGATTTAGGACTAGTTTCTGCTCCTGTCCTTTCTTCTCGATTATGTCCACCCATACTCTCTTTAGGCCTGGATTAGTTTGACAACCCTGCTGTGCCTTATACCCTATTGTGTGTTTGTGAAGCCACATTCATTATAAATGATTATTTTTTTTATGTCTGGCTCCCACAGTGGCCTTTAAAGATGTTTAATGGATTCACCCTAATAAAGCACGTGCTGAGAATACAAACTTGCATCCTGTCTATAACTGCACACTCAGGTAATTTGGGTGACATCATTACATTTTTAGAAGAAGTAGAAGATGAAGAAGAGGCAAATCCATATTCTATGAGTCTGTCTTTCAAGATCAGATTCATGGAGCCCAAGACGAGATGTCTGACTTCATCACCTTTGCCCCATGCCCAAATCCAAGGAACTCATTAAGCATTTATGTTGATCATGGTACATTTTGGTACAAGTTAACTTTCTCTCAACCCAAAATACCACCTCAACATTGCCAAAGAACACAAATAGATACTCCTTAGAGGCTCAACTGGGTTCTTGGTGTATGATTTTCGTTTCTGATTTTGCACTCAGTCTTTGGAAAGTCACAACATTTCAACATGTAATTGATTGCTGTTGGTCCTATTACTGTTATTCAGGCAGTGATAAATGTCAAATCAGGACTCTGTCATAAAAGCATTCATGAAAGTGGCAATCACTCTATGTTTCTTTGCTCTGTGTGTATTGTAAAATTATTCTCCAGCACCAAGAAGAGCTCCTTCTCCCTCACAACATGCAAACATCAGCTCAGGTTACAACACCCATCTTGACACTTCACAACCAGTATTAATAAATACAATCCCTAAGGGAGGATGCTTATTGTGCTAATATTCAATCGGCAGCGCTTTTTTCTGTGAAGATTATTATGTACAGGTAAAACTTAAGGACATGTGTTATCTTCCAGGAAGTAGGGCTGATGTGAAAATAGTGTTGTGTAAAGGTGTTAAAAGATTTTATTTACAGCTGCTTATCAGGCACGTAAAGGACTAATTATTTTTAAAAAAGCACCTTGTTTAATTAAATGTGAATAAAATACATTAAATGTGAATTCAATTGCAAAGCTAAGAAAAGTGAAAAAATGTAACTGTTCAGGATCTTATTAAATCAAAAATAATTTTTAAAGATTCACTAGCGTATATTCCTAATCTACGACATGGAGTAAAAAAATAATCTTAAATCCAGAGATAGGCTCTAGCACATTTTATAATGGGATAGTGTGCCTTGTTAAAAAGGTGATATACAGTAGAGTAATTGGCTGAAAGGCAAGTTTGTGGCTTAAGCTAAAGGGTTTTACCAGGCCTCCTGGAGAATCAGCAGTTTCACCCACCAGGCTTTTTTTTTTTTTTTCTCTGAAAAATGTCTTTTTTTTTTTTTTTTACTTTCCTGACATACTTACTGACCTTTTTGTTGAAAGGTAAGCTTTCGAAAATAAAATGTTTTTGTACTGATTGAATAATGGAGAAGTAAATAAATATGGTCAAAATTGTCATTCTATTTGTTTCTTACTTATTACTGCATGCAGTCTATTGAAAATATAAAATGTTCTCCCCATCCTACATCTGATATTTGTACACTTTCAGTAAAAAAGGGGTAATGAAGTGGACTATTTATTGTCACCTGGGTCTAACTCTCAGGTAAACAGTTTTATTACTTTTTTTAAATTACATTTTCCTAGAAATAGACGTATAGTACAATGTCCGTATACTGTAAAAATTAACCCTAAATAGTAATTACAGTGCAACTATACAGTATGTCTGAGTAGTGGTAACTCAGTCGGTTAAGACTGGTTAAGGGTACTGATTATTAAGGTTGGTGGTTCTAGCCCCAAAGCCACAAGGCTGCCATTGTGGACTGTTGAGCATGGCCCTTAACCCTGTCCGCTCCTGCATCCTATAGGCTTGGATATGTTCAA
Organism: Clarias gariepinus; assembly: GCF_024256425.1. Classification (NCBI taxonomy): domain Eukaryota; kingdom Metazoa; phylum Chordata; class Actinopteri; order Siluriformes; family Clariidae; genus Clarias; species Clarias gariepinus. Next base: position 21,753,374 of record NC_071113.1, on the reverse strand, counting down.
AAAAGAATTTTACTGTGCAGTAATGTATGCATGACAATCAAATAATTTTTTAGAACTAAAAAAAGTACAGTATGGCAAACTTCACGGCACGATAACTGCATTTTTTTTAGAGATAGGGACAAAAAAACCATGTACTGTAACACTGAAAGTGAGTAATACAAAATTTAAAATGTTGTATTAGGAGAGAACAAAGTCACGTACAAGAAATGCCTAAAAAAGGATTAGCCTTCAGTGGTGAAAGGATTTTGTGTTCTGCAGTTTTTACCTGGTATATTTGATCTTTACTAAGAAGACACAAGATGACATATTTCATGGCGTGAGAAGTATCTAGGGGGAAAAATGTATCAGTTTTGTAGCTTGGGGTCTTAGTGATTAGCACTATTGCCTTACACCTCCAAAGATTGGGGTTTGAATCTTGGCTTTGAGTATTTGTGAAGCTTACAAGTTCTCCCCTGTGTTTGGCTGGTTTCCTTCAGATACTCCAGTTTCCGTGTTTCCAATTTGCCTAAAGTGATTCCATCTGTGGGTTGCCAGTAGTTTGACATCCTTAGCAACCAGACTTCACCTTACAGCAATGACCACTAGTGTGAATTCATAGACCGTTGCAGTCAACCTTTGTTCTGTGATGGCAGCTTGAATAGATAGAAACCAATATACGATAATTTGAAGAACATTACTATTGTATCTCTTGTACAATCGTGCTGCTATACAGTAAAAACATTAAATAATACTTTACAACATGAGCTGGAACATACCTATTCATTCATCTTCTGTATCGTTTTATGTCATATTCCGTACAGGGTCACTGGGGCCTGAAGCCTATCCCAGGAACCTTATGGCAGAAGGCGAGGTACTGTACACCCTGGACAGCATGGCAATCAACTACAAGGTCAGACAAATGCACATTTACACCAATAAACCTAACCTGCATGTCTTTGGACTGTGAGAGGAAACTGGAGTTCCCAAAGGAAACCCACACAGCATAAAGGAAACCTGCAGGTGCAAGGCGACAGCACTAACCATTAAGCCACCATGCAACCAGAGCATAACTACTTAAATTAAAATTACAATTATTATTCATGATATCTGAACCACAATACCGTACATGTTTCAAGATTTTGCAGAAAGGTGAATCTAAGTTTACAGAAACATTGGGGATATAAGTTAGTACAGATATTTTTACATTTATGACATTTGGCAGGAGTCCTTATCCAGAGGGATTTACATCGTGCTTTGAAGTCTCTATCAATAAATACTTTCTGATATGGGTTTCACTAGGTTACAGACTAAGAATACCATTAAAGTATTACAGTAGAGAACACACGTAGACAACACATTTTTTGACCTAAATTTTAAATTGAAATACTTCAGGGTACTTTAAGTTTTCAGATTTTGTGTGGAGACTGCCAGCTGTTTGAACATTAAGCAGAAGTTCATTCCACCAACTAGGTGCCAGAGCAGAGAATAGTCTTGATGCATGCCTAACTTGTACTTGAAATTGGGACCAGTTAAGGAGAGATAAAGAATCAAAAGAAGCATGGTGCAGGGGGTGCGGTTAAAGTGCTTTTAGGTAAGTGAGTGCTGGTCTAATTTTGGCTTTGTATGAAAGCCTCTATGTTTTAAATCTCAGGAAGCCGAGTGATGGGGGGGCATAGCAATGGGGTGTGGCATAACTTTGGGAAAGGTAAAAAAATGTGGGCAGTTGCATTCTAGATCAGTTGCAGAGGTCATACGCACTCAGAGGCAGGCCTGCCAGGGGCTACTTGCTGTAGTCCAGCCTTGAAATGACAAGGGACTGAACAAGTACTTAAGTGGCCTGCGTGGATAGAAATGGTCGAATCCTTCTGATGCAATAAAGCAGAAACTAACATGAGAGCAATGTGAGAGGAATGTGAGAGTAGATACTTCAAAACTAATTACTGTACATAAGGAATGTACGTTGCATAACAGACACTGAGGTAAGCTGTAACTAGTTGTGTGTAAAGCCATTATAGATCAAAACATTGTTGCACAGAATGGCATTTACCACCATCACCAACCAATCATATCATAAGCAATATATACTACATGGCTTAGCACTCTGCCTTCTTAGTACTGTATAATATATTAGCGTAAACAAGGTCTGCCTCACACATTTTGTCCATTCATACGTTTTGTTAATGGTGTGGAACCTCTTTAAATCAAATTAGTTCACAATAAACTGTTGTAACTAAATTAGTCTTTAGTCTTTTTTTCTCCCATGCTCTTCAAGTTAATAAGACAGAAATGCATTTTGTCACATCACTAATAAACTGCAGAGTCATCTGCCATGAGTTCTTCTCCCCTGCTGAAAAGTTAAAACCACAGCATTACCTCAAATTGCTCAAGTGTCCTTCCATAAATCTACAACATGTGCACTCATTACATAAGTCGTGACATGCTGTAACAACGATTATAGTACCATGTAATTATGGAAATAATACATATTAGAACATTTCCATGCTGTTGTTGTAATTGAATTCAATACCTTCTTAGCAATCAGAAAATACAAGCCTACTTTCAGTACACAGTAGATACTGTACATATATATATATATATATATATATATATATATATATATATATATATATATATATATATATATATATATATATATATATATATATATATACACTGGCTGGCCAGAAAAAAAAAAGATTTCTAACACTTTATTTATCTTTGATTATAGTGTACAATGTGGTGGCCAATTATTGTGTTAAAATAGTCATGCCAACAGTAAAGAAAACTATGATGTGATAACCTGGTCACTCACCAGCTGACTTTATTTCACTTACATCCTTTTTTATTTTATTGCAACCCAGATCATAACACTGTCTCCAGAGACTTGGACAGTGGCCACTATTCATGATGAATGCATCGTCATGGAAATGCCCTTCTATCCCCGATGCACCCATCGCTATGGAATCGGCAACGATGGACTCATCAGACCACATGACTTTTTTGCATTCAGTAGACTCCCTAGCAAAGTCTTTTTCACCAAACGTTTAAGTCATCTTTGATCTTGGTATTAAAAAGTTACATTTACTTTGCTACATTTACTTAAGCAACTTAAAAAAAAATCACTTCTATGAGTGTTTTTTCATACGGTACGTTTTACTTTTACTTGAGAAGATTTGTAAATAAGAAACGCTACTCTTACTCCGCTTCATTCAGCTACATTCGACTCGTTACTTTTCTGGTTTTTTTGACACTTTAAAGATTATTTGTTTTTGCCAGAGAAATGCAGCCAGTGAATCTACCACATGACTTTGACCAATCATATACAGTATATCTTACATGGAATTAGTTTACTCTGTTCATACCTACAGTACAGTAAGTATTAGTTTCAAAAGATTTATGTTGTGAGAAAAGTGAAATTAGGAAATTTGTGTTTCTTGTTCCTTAATTTGCTATTTGGTAAAGGTATTTAGTTTTGATCATTTATTTTATTTTATTTATTTTCTGTATTTTATTATTTGGAACATTATTTAAAAAAAAACATTATTTTATCATTTTGTCTGGCTGCTTACATAATTTCTAAAAAAAAATGTCTTTTCACTGAATACTTTTTTACTCTTACTTGAGTAATATTTCAGGTGACTTCTTTTTACATCTACTTGAGTAATATTATTTCGAAGTACAACTTAAGTAAAAGTTTTGGCTTCTCTACCCACCTCTGGTCATTCATGACTTTTTCCAACCTTAGTGGATTTGATCAGTCTTTATTTCTTTGATTATTTGCTTGATGTAAACTAGTCTGACCTTTCTGAATCAGCATTTTTTTTTTTGACCAGGCAGTGAACATTCATACATATATACAGTACACACATTAATGAATTTGTAAACATCTGTACTAATGAATAAAACAATGCTATTATTAATCAGCGTCTCTTTTTTTGCATGGCATGTTCTTTAAACATTTTTCCTTCTATACCTCTGAAATGCCATTTCAAAGCCAGGTGATTTATAAGAATTGTCCATATGTTAATGCTGTTTCCTTTCGCTGAGGCAAGCATTTACAGTATTATGAAACAAAGACAATCACAGGTCACTTTACTGCCAGGTTACTTCACCCCAACATACTGTATTTCTAGTGAGCAATTCTGCATGACAGGGAGTGTTGAGCATTATTTTACCCACTGTAAAAATTTTCATAGTGATTCATATGCAGCACTACTCCATGGTAAATAGGGAATTCGAGCAACTGCTTTAACATTCAAACAAAATGTTATACACTTTTTTCCTTTTTTTTGCAAACAAAATGCAAATAATCACACGCTTCTAAAGCGAATAATCTCTTTGGAAATTGTTGTGCATGATGATAATTATTTATTATTCTCCAATTTCATTCCTGTTTAATGCAAAAGACAAATTGTGCATAAACAAGTGTGTGTATCACAATGTGCATGTGTAAAAAAAATGATCAGAGGATTATTTTGTATATTCCATTGTAGACAAGGTAATCAGCAGACAGAAACCGACAGTCAAACAAGGCAGCGAGTGTGTGGTGCACGTCTCCAACTGAACGTGTGCGCGTCCGTGTCAGGAATACAAATGAGGAAACGGCGTCATTTAAATCTATACCAGTTAACCATTCTCGCTTTCTCTCCTCACTGCAGCATGGTGCACAAATAGCCAAAGAGAAACACTTTCAAATGAAAGCCTGAGAATAATTAATTGTGTATTCGAATCCTCCACATATATCATCTATACTGGGTTCCCGCTGCATTTCATGTGTTTTGCAAGGATTAGTTAAACATCTGCACATGGTGGGTAATGATGGTTTTACAGGCCTTGTTAGTTTAGCTTAGAGATTACAAACACAGCATGTGAGTAATATCCTTTAAAAGATGCCAGACAAAAGGAAAAGAAACTCTGACTGAAGCATGGCATACAAATCCCTCAAAACACTTTTTTTCTTCAGGAAATACATTTATTCAGATCTGCCCTACAGATGCTCTCTACAGTTTTCTCCAGGGTGCATGCATGATGACAGCCAACTACATCTTTTTTTTTTCTTTTTTTTTGAACTGCTGCTCATGTTGCATAACAGTGCCACCTACCCTCTTCTGCATACATAAGGTCACAGACACCTAAGATTGGCTAGTGTTGCTGTGACTGACAGGGAAAGAGAGTATATACTATGCCATCCCTTACACCCAGAAAGCACGGCTTTGGAGTTGTTCAAATAAAATTCAAACTCACAAAATAGGAAGAATGCTTTTCTGTTATACCACCTGGAAGCACAAACCTTTCAAAACAAGAATAAAAATGAGAAATGGGATCCACTAATTTACAATGACTGTGTGATAGTAAGATTGGGTAAAATGTTAGCATAGTCAGATTATGACTCTCTATTTGTGCTCTTACTCCAAAAGCTCAATGCTTTTGTATAACACTTGTAAACAGGTAAGACCTTCTTTATGACTGTTCTTATGCTCTATTAAAAAGAGCTGTACCTTACAGCGAAATATATATTAGAAATGCACATCATTTATGAACAGTTTACAGTTAACATGTGTTATACCAGCATTGAGATGGTGGAGAAGAGTCATAATCAGGCTACTAATCATTAATTAGTCTGCATTATTTAGGATGTTTGTGATCTTTACAATTAAATGTAACAAGAATGACTAACAGTAGGTACATTTATTACAATATTTTAATTGCATGTGCATACTCTATTTCCCAAACAATCATGCTTCATGCTTTGCTCCCACTTATAATCTGAATTGAGACCTGAGGTGCTTTCGGCACTTCCAGTGATGCCATCTGGTTGGGTCCTAGCTAGACCATCAGGCACGTCTCACTGAATAAAAACCCAGGGGCAGACCTAGTACCTGCTGGGGAGAGTTTATATCTCACAGTTGGCCTGGGAAAAATCTAGGGATCACGAAGGACGAGCTGCAATCTGTGACCAGAGATAGAGAAGACTAGGCTGACCTTCTCAGCCGGTTGCCACCATGACCTGCACCAAGAAAAGTGGAAGGAAAAGAAAATAAAACAAAAGACTTTGGTCACAAACACAAATAATATTTATTAAGGACAAGGATGTAACATCTAAAATACAGTTTTATAGCTGGTGATATAAGTTCAAAAGATAAGGCAATATATTTAGGGGTGGAATTTTGTTTTATTCAGTGAGACAGTCACATCATTAAAATTACCTGCTTTCAGTTCACACATTCAAGGCTGCCAAATGTTTAATCCATAGAGATGTTGGCGATGCTTTTTAAATGACATCTATACCACTGTCTTTAAGGAAAAACATTTTCATCATGCTTTTAAATCAGTATACAGTATTTTATTTTATTGTATTTATTTATTTTTTATTTTTTTTTTTTGGGGGGGGGGGGGGCGGATCATAAATAAAATGTGCCCATGTGCATTTTTAGGTAAAGAAAATTTGAGTAACAGCTTTCTTTCTTAATGCAGCCCTGTGTCCCACACATCCATTTCCCTTGGCTGATTTTTCTTTGTGCACTTAATCTCTGTTGTGCCATACGTTCGATAAGAGAAGTGGCTCGGTGTGAAGAGACCGGCTCGGTTAAAAGGAAAGGTTAATAAAAAAGGCTGTGCCTGTGCATCCATTCAGTGTCAACGTCAGGGTAGTTCTCTATATCTGCAAGAAATGCCCAACTCGGACATTTTAACAGACACACCATAGTCAGGGACAGAGTAAGAAATATTATAAGAGAGACAAATGAATAGGAAAAGAGGAGGCATTTCAAGAGAGAGTTGAAACTAGCTTTATCTCCTGCTACATTAATGCACTTATCCCAGTGTTTCACTAGTGCTTGGATACCATCAAGGTAGAAAGTGTGCAAGTTTTTTAAGTACACTGCAGCCATGAGGCATGATTCATGTCTTAAACCCTGGCTTCCGAGGAACTTCTTTTATACGTAGCTCACACATGTAGAAATGGCTTGGACTGAAGTCGAGGCTGTTTGGGGAAAGTGGCAATAATTCCCAACCGAGTTCCTGTAATGTGCAAGTGGTGTTTGTGAATGATTGCGTGTACAGTTCCCACAGATAGATGTTCCTTTTCTACTGTACAAGTGGACTACAGGTTTTCCATCAATTTTTAAGGACCAGGCGTTGCAATCACCGAGTGCTCATAGGAATCACACTGGGACTGCAGTGGGCGCAAAGATCGTCATTTATGGACATATGAGCAACTTTAAAAAAAAAAGTTTGCACCATATAAATGGTTTATTTCAGCTGAAAATCTCATTACCTTCTGGTGCTTAATGTCTCCTGTAACTGGCAGTCAGTTTTAAGCTTTAATTCACGAGATATTTCATCACAAGTCCAGGTTTGACTTGAACACTCCTCATTAAAATCTAATCTGCCACAAAAGTTTGACTTTATTTTTTACTTCATATGTAAAAATCTAAATAGGACTATGTTATTTACATGAGCAAAATAGCATGCCTAATTAAGTACTCGTCTGTGCGACGTTCAATCTAAAATGCAAAATACAGGATTGTATCAATGCAAGTACTAGAGAATTATTTGTGACTAACTAAACTTTGGAAAGGAGCGAGTATGTGCACATTTTAGTGCAACCAGAGGGCAAGCATTACTTTTTTTTTTTATAAAGTCTTTAAGTGTTTCCGCCAGTTTTAGCAATGCAAAGGTTTGCCATAATTATTCCTCAGTATCTCAAAAAATTTCAGAATCTTTCTTAGAATGATGAGTTAATATTAGCACAATAAAGAGCAGAAAACACCCTCCTTCATTTTGGATTCGTATTGGATGTGAGAAGGTTATTTGCTGCCAGTTCTGTGTTGTGCAGCTGTAGGAGTGTGGCAAGTTTAAATGCAGTGCTTAGAAATCTTTGAAACATCTGAGCACATCACAGCTTTTAAGAACAAAGAGCATAGACAAATCCTAATCTTTCTGTTTATACCTATACTCTGAAGACGATATACAGTACAGTAATTAATCTGCAACATGTCTACATTTATCCCACTTTACATGCAAATTAAAGCTTTTAATATTGGATCTAAGTAAAGGATGCTACTTAGAAAAAACAAGCAATAGGAAGAACATGAATTAAAGAAGAATATATGAGGAATAAGAGAGATTGGAATGCCATGATATAAGAATATAATCAGGAACAGGGTAGTGTCATTCCTCCCAGCATTTCTTTTTCCTTATTGGATTAGTGTATGGGGTCTCGTTCCTCTTATACAATTTGTTAATTAAATTAAACCATGGCAATTCATTACACGGTGATGAAAAGGTCAGTATCATTTAGCCAGTATTTTCCTGTGTTAATTGTTATACCTTTCGAATTAATCACGTCTTCTCGGCAAATGTTTAAAATGAATAAACAAGTGGCAAGAGAATCCTGGCACAGGATACATGAACACACATACACACACACCCCCACACACACACACACACACACACACACACACACACACACACACACACACACACATCCACACACACACACACGCAGACAGGCACACACACACACACACACCCACACACCCACACACCCACACACCCACCCACCCACACACACACACACACACACACACACACACACACACACACACGCAGACAGGCACACACACACACACACACACACACACACACACACACACACACACACATCCACACACACACACACACACGCAGACAGGCACACACACACACACACACACACACACACACACCCCCCCACACACACACACACACACACATCCACACACACACACTCACTCACCCACACACACACTCACTCACCCACACACACACACACACACTCACACACACACACACACACACACACACACACACACACACACACACACACACACACCCATCCACACACACACCCACCCACACACTTACACACACTCACCCACCCACACACACACACACACACACACACACACACACACACACACACTCACACACACACACACACACACACACTCTCACCCACACACACACACACACATATATATATATAAACTTTACACAGAGAACTATGAAATCAGCCCATCAGTTTGAAACACACCTTGCTGCAGGTTGGAAGCCCAGCAGTCTTTATTATAAAATATGCTCATCATTACCATAACAACAGCATTACTGGCATAATCCTCTCCAGGCACAGACATGAAGAGCTTTTTATAATCTCCCTGGGTGCGACATATCTCCTACTGCTTCTCCAAACTTAAAATTTCTTTTATACTAATGAACCTGACACTTTTAAAGGCAAAATTAATGGGCTGGATCTAGTGTCCCTCTATTATTTAGAAGTATTTATTAGCAATGAATGTATTTCACAAGCTAATGCAATGTGCAAGGAAAAAGTAGACATGGAGCTTTTCAGCTTATTTCCAGTATGTCAGAACTGCAAAAGGGGTATGATACAGCAACAGCAATGTATGGGTAAACCCGCAGCATTTCCATTTTTTTTTTTTTTTTAATAAATGGGTGCTGTGTTGCAAGTGTCTGTCTTAATTAGGCATAGAAATGGCTTCCTAAGCTCTTTCAGCAGCAGCCGTCACACAGGGCCGTGGGGGAAAATCAACAAATGAGAAAGTAATGAAAGTATGAGCTCGACTTTTCTGTCTCAACCCAAGGATATAAGCCCAATCACCCACACTGAACTGCACCAGCAGCCAGGATGCAACAGTGCAAGAGTATTTACTTTAAAAAGCTTAATTAGGTCCAAACTCAGCCAACCAACACAGCAAAGCTAGTGCCAGGGGAATGTAGCTTATCCATATGCGATTCCATTGTAAACTAATGCACAAATCTATGCTCTCTGTAAACTAGATAAAGAAATTGGAATAAACATCAGGCACAGCTATACAGTACATGGTTTGCAACAAATACACTTAGAAGCTGGAGTTAAGTAAACAAAGATGAGTTTCATTTTCCTGCAATTCTCACTTCAGATTAATGGACAGCTTTATTGCACCAGTTTTTCCAGCCTGTTTTATGAAACCACAATGTATTACAGTGCTACAGTATGTCTGACTATGTGAATATGCTATGCTGAAATTCATGCGTTGGACATTGTATATATACAGTAATCGAATAAATAAGTAGGTGGCATGGTGGGGTAGTGATTAGCACTGTAGCCTCAAACTTGAGGGGCCTTGTGTCTGTGTAAGTGGAGTCTGATGACGTAAGTGGTGTTCTTGAACCCTGTGATGAATTGGCACCTTGTCCGGGGTGTACCCCATCTCATGCCCGAGTCCCCTGGGAAATGCTCCACGTCTTCTGAGACAATGTACAAGATAAGTGAAATAGAGAATAGTTAAATCAATACATCAATAAATAAATAAATAGCAGATGTGCTGGATCAAGAACCATTTTATGAGCTGCTGAATAATGAGATGAAAAGCCATACTGTTAAGTGAAACTAAATTTTCTAAATTGAAATGTTGATAATTACCACTAGGAATGCAGCAATACAATGGCATTTATTTACATTTAGGCATTTGGCAGACGCTACATTTTGATCTCATTACACATCTGAGCAGTTGAGGGTTAAGGGCCTTGCTCAAGGGCCCAACAGTGGCAACTTGGTGGTGGTGGGGTTTGAACCTGGGATCTTCCAAACCATACAGTAGTCCAATGCCTTAACCACTGAGCTACCCCTAATGTACCTTCCTAATTTGTTATGCTAAAAAAAAGCCTGTAAATGTTGTCCTGCTTATTATGGTGTGACAAAACATGTAAAGTCACTAAAACAAGAAGGACATTTTGTGTAGTGCTGCCTATGAAGATAACTAAAGGGAACAGCCACTACAGTTGCATCATCGCCTTCTCACCTTCTGAGCCATGGTAACATTCTATTAATCACATTTAGTTAGATCACTTCCCCAGAGCACTGCCAAATTCAAGGCCATTGAAGCACAAGAGCAAAGGTGCAGATGCCCGAGAAACCCTGAGCGAGTGTAATTATGGTTTAATTATAGCATGTATTCAAAATGCCTGATTATTATAACCAGTATGTTGAATTGCAGCAAATGAAAATAGCTAGTATCTTTTTTTAAGCATTCAATTTGCTTTTTTTCCTCTAAAATTGGGTTGTTTGTTGATATCTTGCTTGGAATAAATTGTGCTTAAAGGCAAAGAGTTATACATATGAAGGTAATCTGCAGGATGAAAGTGGAACTACAGGACAGAGTGAAGGCTAGTGCTCCTCCCTGAGCTCTGCTTATAGTGCGGATCAGGTGTTTGGCATCCTCTAGAGGTGCATCTCCATATGCTGGAAAAATCTCTAAGGTACACACCACACACACACACACACACGCACACACACACACACACACAGACTCTCTCTCTCGCTCTCGCTCTCTGTCTCACACACACACACACACACACACACACACACAGACTCTCTCTCTCTCGCTCTCTGTCTCACACACACACACACACACACACACACACACACACACAGACACATGCAAAGACACAAAACCCTCAGACACAAGCATTCAAAAGTTCTCAAATGCTACCCCAAAGCACAAAAATAGCTGAACGCAAAAACTCCCACATGCAATGTCTCACAAGCACATCACGCAAGGCTCAGTGGGTAAGACGCGCCATTTGGATTGCTTCTAGTCGGAGCGAGATTCGTACAGAAATGTCAGCATTCTCACTTCCCCCAGATAATGCAGCACACCGAGATAATAGGAACCCCCTCCTTTCTCCGATCTCAACTGCTGCTACTTTCTCTCAGCTTCAAACGGCAGTGTGGCCCCTGCGGAGCATACAGTACGTGTGGCCCCTGTATGCCTGTGCTGCTGAAGTTGTCTCTACCCTGCTGGCCTGTCTGGCCGTGCCAGTACAACACCCTACACTGCATCACGCTGTGCTTTTTCAGGAACACAGCATAATAACAGCCAAATACACCTATGCACCAATTACTGAACAACATGCCAGAGTACTGATCTAAACACTAGTAGAATGAGAGAGACGATTTGTTTACAGCATTTTCTGTTCCGTAATTCTATGTGGTGCCCTCGCATGCACACTTCATTGCTCATTCCTCTGTACAGTACGTCATGCATTAAGTCCAGTAAATTGCCCTGCATGTCTATTCTCTGTATAATGTACTTATATATAACATTCACATAGGTTTACATAGGTTTTTACAAATTTTATAGGTTTATTTCACTTTACAACTGTTAATTAATAAATTCTATGTATAATATTTCTATTTATGACATCTTGCATACTTGCATACATCATTGAGAAAATCTAATCTAATCTAATCTAATCTAATCTAATCTAATCTAATCTAATATAAAATAATCTTTTTATTTTGGGTTTATAATGTTAACGCTCAATTTGGACTGTCACATTAGGCAGGTCAACTGCTTTTTGGCTTGTTCTTTAAAGTGAAATAGAAGACTTAGATCTTGATCTCATGAGATATGATTCAAGATTTAAATCACACATCTGATTATCTGTTTTTTTGTGATTATATGAGTCATATGTTATTTATTTATTTTTGGTCTGTTCACATGCCATCCAGCACATCAGTTGCCGGCTCAACACCCCATTGTCATTCACACACTACAGGCAATTTGGGAAGGTATTAGCCTAACCTGCATGTTTTTGGACTGTAGAAGGAAACCAACCAAGCACGGGGAGAACACGCAAACTCCATGCACACAGACTGCAAGGCGGGAATCAAGCCCAGACCCTGGAGATGCAAGGTGACAGTGCTAACCACTAAGCCACCGTGCCGTGTTATAATATTACATAATAATAATATAATATAATCCTCATGCCCTACATGTCAGGAATTGCCATGTGAAAATGAATAAATCAATCCTGTAAAAATCTGCACATTTAAATGAATGGTGTGGAAGTATATTTTGAGGAAATAAAAACTTATGCAATACACACAAAAAACTCACATACTGTATGTATATAATATATATTTTAACAGTATTATTGTTTTTTTAAATTCGTTACACCCTACATTCATGTGTAGCTGCTGTGAATAATTCCAACTACATTAGTTCTGTGCAAACGGCAATGGTGAAAAACAAATTAGCACAGGCAGCTTTAAGCTTTGCAGATAATTCATAAGAAAATGAAATGTTTAATGCAAAGAGCACAATTTGTTAAAGATAAATGCACATACAGCTCTATGCACTTTCACTCAGACCTAATACAGCTGACATGGCAGGAAAGAAAAGATTGAGACTGAAGAGAAGAGATAAATACCCTTACGTGCTGGCCCTCATTTCGCTACACATGCACTGTTTCTCTCTCTGATGCAGACTGCTAGGCGTTTTCAGAGCAGTGATAAAGGTAACAAAAGAAGAACAATAAAGGCAGTTTAGCAGGTGGCAGATATTTAGAATGTTGGTAAAGTAATATCTCTGGCAAGTGCACTGGATGTTGCAAAAAAACCACTAAATATTTATAGAATAGATAGAATCATGATGCATGGTGAACGCTAAAATGGATGGCACCCCCATATATACTGATATATTATTAGGAACACCATTTTAATACGGTGTTTGACCCCCTTTTGCCTTCAGAACTGCCTTAATTCTACGTGGCATTGATTCAACAGAGTGCTGAAAGCATTCTTTAGAAATGTTGGCCCATATTGATAGGATAGCATCTTGCAGTTAATGGAGATTTGTGGGATGCACATCCAGGGCACGAAGCTCCCGTTCCACCACATCCCAAAGATGCTCTATTGGGTTGAGATCTGGTGACTGAAGGGGCCATTTTAGTACAGTGAACTCATTGTCATGTTCAAGAAACCAATTTGAAATGATTCGAGCTTTGTGACATGGTGCATTATCCTGCTGGAAGTAGCCATCAGAGGATGGGTACATGGTGGTCATAAAGGGATGGACATGGTCAGAAACAATGCTCAGGTAGCCTGTGTCATTTAAACGATGCCCAATTGGCACTAAGGGGCCTAAAGTGTGCCAAGAAAGCATCCCCCACACCATAATACCACCACCACCACCAGCCTGCACAGTGGTAACAAGGCATGATGGATCCATGTTCTCATTCTGTTTACGCCAAATTCTGACTCTACCATTTGAATGTCTCAACGGAAATTGAGACTCATCAGACCAGGCAACATTTTTCCAGTCTTCAACTGTCCAATTTTGGTGAGCTCGTGCAAATTGTAGCCTCTTTTTCCTATTAGTAGTGGAGATGAGTGGTACCCGGTGGGTTCTTCTGCTGTTGTAGCCCATCCGCCTCAAGGTTGTGCATGTTGTGGCTTCACAAATGCTTTGCTGCATACCTTGATTGTAACGAGTGGTTATTTCAGTCAAAGTTGCTCTTCTATCAGCTTGAATCAGTCGGCCCATTCTCCTCTGACCTCTAGCATCAACAAGGTTCCCTTTTCACACCATTCTTTGTAAACCCTAGAAATGGTTTTGCATGAAAATTCCAGTAACTGAGCAGATTGTGAAATACTCAGACCGGCCCGTCTGGCACCAACAACCATGCCACGCTCAAAATTGCTTAAATTACCTTTCTTTCCCATTCTGACATTCAGTTTGGAGTTCAGGAGCTTGTCTTGACCAGGACCACACCCCTAAATGCATTGAAGCAACTGCCATGTAACATATAATTGGTTGATTAGATAATTACATTAATGAGAAATTGAACAGGTGTTCCTAATAATCCTTTAGGTTAGTGTATATATATATATCAAAAAGGTGTTTCATTTGGTTAAGGTTAGGACGCTGTGCAGCCCAGTCAAGTTCTTCTAAGAATTGGATGTTACTGAAGTTTATGCATGTGAAGGTAGGTGGTCAAATACTTTTGGCTATATATATAACGATGCCAATATCATTTACACGGTTGACAGTGGAAACTGTGTATGTGTTGGAAACCTACTATATATATATGGCAAGATATATTTAGGGGTAAGGCATGGCTTTTATGAAATACTGCATACTGTATATTTATTTTGGTCATTTTCATGGTAGATTTTAAATGTATTGGCTGTTGATTGTATGGCCATTTACAGTTGTATGTTGATCTTTACTTTTACATTTCTGAGCGCTGACTTCTCTCGGAGCAGCCATTTTGAGAGCACTTTATTAGCCATTGCAGTCTCTCTCTCTCCCTCTCTCCCTTATTAGAGTACTTGTGCTCTATGATGTTTGCCATCCACACTGCTGCCGTAGCAACGTCTCAATAGCTCTGTTCCCCGATGATCAATGCCATGTCAGAATGACTAACTGAATTAGCTGAGAAGGTATGCCATGTTAATCTCCATCAAAAGGTCACTTTGGGTACGAGCATAATGTGATCTTGGCGTCACAGAGCGATGGCTGAATCATGCCTCTTTCACTCTCTCCTTTATAAGAATACTCTAGTATTTTTCAACCTAATGTCTTTTTATTGCGTCTGTAGTGTGCAAGTGATTGCTATAATTTTCAATATATTTTTTTTAGACTGAGAAGAAAAAAAGTACTCAAAACGCATACACTTAAGTGGCAGTGAATTCAATCAATAACCATCAACAATACAAATATTTTAGATTGCTTAATAAAAACTGCAACCATAACATTTTAATACATTATCAGGAAAAGACAGACGTGAAATAAATCCCAGAAATTATGTTATGTAGTTTTCTGGTTTTCCAATTATTGAACACATTCTTTTTATGTAGACTTTCCTAAAGATGCACCATTACCCAGGAACTATTTTGGTAATGCATTAATCCTGCTTCATCCTGGTCAGGACTGCTGAGTCTACTGTATACTGGGAGCACGGGGCATGAGCTGGAAATACATACACCATAAGATATGTATAAACACTCAATCACACTTAAAGGCAATTTTGAGTAGGCGACCCATCTTTGTATTTTTTTGTTGCCTTGACAACTCCTCTTAGAGTTTTAATATAAGTTTTGAGTCAACAATTTTTTTTAATGCTGTAATTACTCACTTGCTTAGTCATTCTCTATACCGCTTATCCTTTCCAGGGTTGTTAGAAGCCTGGGCCTATATTCACAAAGCTTCTTAGAATTCTCTCAGAGAGCTCCTATCTTAGTCTAAAAGTCTGGGAGTCCTAGACTAAAAGTGATTTAGGAATGTACAAAAACCTTTATCTTAGGGAGGAGGTGTGGTTGACAGTAATTATTAGACAGTAAAATCATAATGTTTGTATATACAAAAATTGTATAATCATAATAAAAGCTAATTTATGTAAAGTTTCTGTTATAGGCTAAATATCTTAAAGTTAATTAAACCAGCAAAATGTTGAAAATGTGTCTACTTTTGAAGCAACAAATTTCCATACAGTAGTTACTTTATTTAAGATTTTACATTTATTTACCTTACTGATTTTATTACTTGTACTCCATTTCTGATTATTGGGAGCAAAATGGCTTAGCTTTTACCAATTTACATGATTGCAGGACTTTTATTTAAGTTGCACAAGAGAGATGAAAGGGAGTAAAAGAACAAGAAAACCAAATTGGACAAAAGAGCAGTGTTTGCTTTTAGCTTTACGTTCAGTGTTTGGAGAATATTTCTTCTTTCCACCATTTTGTCCTCTGCTATAGCAACTCTTAAGCCTCTTAAAAGTCCTCCTCTCTACTCTTAACAATTTTGACCTTAGGAGCTATTTTTAGGGTTAAGATGTTTTGTGAATAATTTTTTATCTTTACTAAGATTTAGTCCTAAATTTAAGGGGAAATCTTAAGAAAATGTCATAATTCTAAGAATGTTCTTTGAATTCCGTCACTAGGAGCAACTTTAAGGCGTAAGAAGCCTATATTATATTGAACTTTTGGTACTGGGCAGGATACATCCTGGATGGGAGTCTATCTTAGAGAACAAGCATACATTATGGGCAGTTTGGTAATGTCACTTAGCCTGATCTGCATGTATGTTGCCTGTTGGATGAAACCTGAATACCCAGATGAAACCCACCATGCATAGGGAGAACATGTAAACACCAGGCACAGACCCAAAGGTGGAAATTGAACCTCTAAACTCTGGAGGTGAGACATCACAGTGCTAACCACTCAAAAACACTCAAAGTCAAAAACAGCACAACAGAAACATGTTAACACAATCGTCATGATATTGCTAGTTGCAATTCATTGCCACAGCCCTCTGTTACTGCAAATCCAAGATAGTAAAGTTTCTTCTGAGTGTGTGACACATAAGCTAGCTCTCACCATCCTTAGTTGGTCATGTACATACATATAATGAGGCAGAACAGCAAACACACTGACAGATTTTTAATGCCACACTCAGTGTTCTGGCTCAATCCACATTTAGTTTCAGGAAAAACTGCATAAATAGGTATTCAGAACGATATTATGTTCTACAAATTTCCCTTCTCATCACAGGTGCTTTCACAACAATAGCTGCTTTGTGTGTTTTGTTTCTGTTATAGTCCTGTCATGTCCTTAGTGTTCTATCTATTTATTTCCTCCTGCTTGTGTTTAACTGTGGGGTAATTTGTCTATTTATACTGTGTCATGTTATAATACCCTTTTAGGTTTTCTCATGCATTTATTAACCTGTTAAATCCAAGCCACGTTTTAAGTTTTAATGTATTGATTTTCTTTACGATTTTGACCCTCACCTTTTAATTCCATTTATATTATAAGGACTATTCTAATTGAATATTGTCTGTCTGAGCTTTAATCAGCTGCCATATCCACAAACAATGGATTGTGGATTAGTAAAAACATATCCCACTGTAGCAGTAATAGCTGTAATTTCTGAAGACATTGTTAAGCAAATAATAAGACTAGACTTATTGAGGGTTAGCCTACATTTCTGTTTCTGATTAATTACATTTACAGTCAGGTCCATCCTTTTTGGAACAAAATGTTGGAGTTGTTGTTGTTGTTGTTGTTTTATTTTTGCTTGGGTGGGCTTTTGTCCTGTGTACACTACCATGATGTAAGGACAATCAGGATTTTCAGCTTTATTTTAAATATTTTTTATTAATTAAGTATAAAATAATAAACTATATTATCAGTTGAGTATTTGACAAAGGTGTGTCATTTAACATTCAGAAATATACAGCCATTTTCATACACACATATTTTTGGGAGCTCAGCAATAATGGAACAAACTAACATTTTTTACATCCATGTCTTAAATGCAATTCTTTTTTTTTTATTTTAAATATGTTAGTTTGTACATCCAAGTATATCTTTGCAGTGAATGACAGCTTGAAGTCTAAAACCCATGGACATGGCCAAATCCTGAGTTTCCTCCCTCGAGATGTTTTGCCTAGGCCTTTAATGTGGCTGCCTTATGATACTGCTTGTTTGTTTGCTGTTGGGTGTTTCTGACTTTAATCTTGTCTTCAGTAATTGAAAAGCAAGCTCTGCTCGATTGACAACAGGTGATTGAGTTGGTCAGGGAAGAATGTCCCATTTCTTTGTCTTTGGTTTTAGCTTATTAGTCATCGGCATTGCATTAAAGATTTCTTTTGATTGAAGAGAATGAGAATGACCCACTTACCTCCACAAACACTCCACAAGAGTGTTCTTGACTTGGCTGGATGTTGTGAAACACTTCTTCTTCAAACTCTGACTGAACTCTGTGAGCATCTACTTTAGTTGTCATCCATGGTCTTCTTTTGCTGTTGCAGAGCTTGCCAGGAATAATTTTTTTTCTTTTAGGAATGTTCGACACTGTTGTATTGGCCAATCAAAATGCTGTCTGTCTGATGGGTTTATTTAGCTATTTTTAGGGTAATGATGGTCTCCTTCACTTCTTTCGACCTCATGTTGGGAGTTTCAGTAAACCGCTACCAAATGCAAATGTAACAGTCAGAACCACCTCCAGGCCTTTTATCTGCTTGATTAGACATAATGACAAAACAGGCATCACCAGGACCCATATTTACAAAGCTTCTTTAGCCTTAAAGTTGCTTCTAGTGATGAAATTCCATGAAAATGTTTAGAATTATGACACATTTTTTTTAAAATGTTCATTTAAATTTATGATTAAATCTTAGTAAAGATAAAAATTATTTACAAAACATCTTAACCCTAAAAAGAAAAGTAAAGTAAAAATTGTTAAGAGTAGAGAGGAGGACTTTTAAGAGGCTTAAGAGTTTCTATAGCAGAGGACAAAATGGTGGAAAGTAGAAATATTTTTCAAAGACTGAACGTAAAAGTAAACACTGATCTTTTGTCCAATTTGGTTTTCTTGTTGTTTTACTTCCTTTAATCTCTCTTGGATTGTTGACTACATACCATCCGAAAGTGCCACTGTATGGGCCTAAATGTAAAAGTTATCCAATCTCAGGATTATAATTGCAATTACACAGTGCTGTTTTGTCACTTTCTGCCATATTAGTAAATTTTTATTACTTCATGTTAAAATTCAATTTAGCTTCTTAAATTACCAGAGGCAATTTGTAACATTGTAACACTTATATATTATATATTATATATAATATAACACTTATATTATATATAACTCCATATACATTTAGTTTTTATATATTTTGTATTTTACTTTTTTATAAACAATCACACTTTTTATTAAATAATATGTTTTAAGATGATTAACTGTATGAGCTGGTATAACTACTAATGTTTAAACTATTGCTATGCTATATTGTAAAAATTAAAGTGCTACACAAGCCATACTGTAAAACCACCATAACATGTGTGATGCTATAATACTTTAAAAAAAAAAAAAAGGATAACTTATGTGTGTTAACTTGACTTCTCAAAATTTTCTAAATAAATAAATAAATAAATAAATAAATAATAATAATAATAATAATAATAATAATAAACTATTTACTATACTTAGGCTAACACATCTTAACATTAGCTCTTACTTGAACTCCACAGAAATTGTTTTCAGATTGTAGCTGTGGGCTGCATGTTTACTTCAGCAGCCTCCTGTAGATATTCCACAGGAATCCTCTTGCTACGAAGATGTGTAGTACTTTCTGTGTTCTGCATGACTTGGGTATCATTTGTGTCCCACTGACATTACATGTACAAATGTGTATGCAAAATAAAGCTAAAATGAATTTTAAAGAGATTTTAACATTGCTAAAGTGTCCCTCACAATAACCTTCAGGTATAGAAGAAATAACCTTAAAACTGGAATGCCTACCTACATATTTAGTTTCTTTAGTCATTTAATATCTGATGTTAGAATAAGATTCATCTGTTACAGGTTATACAAAATTTACATTTACTCCTTTAGAATGAAATTCAACCCTTTAACCCAAATACATTCACTTCTATTAAATATTAAGCATATTCAACAAGTCACATGAAGAAACAGGAAATTGCATCAGCCAATCTCCCTGAAGGCTATGAAAAGAAAAAATCTCAGTATGAAGAAAATTTCATAATTTTTTTCTTTATTCTTTAACTATGTTAAATATGCATATAATTTTTATATAATATTATATAATAACAGCCAACTTTTTATATTAAAAAGTAGTTAAAATAAATATTATGCTTTTGAACTTTTCATGCCATTATTCTGGTTATTAATCAATTACATTCAATAATAATAATAATAATAATAATAATAATAATAATAATAAATTATTATTAGTAATAGTAGTATTCATATTAGTATTATTATTGCTACTACTATTATTATTATTATTATTAATTAATAATATTAACATGATACCTATTTCTTCTTAGATTTAATTTTTAAGATTTATCAAGGGTACATATTTTGCAGCATTAGCAAATTTAGAGTAAAATTTTCCATTTTTAATGTATATTTTTTTAAATTAATGACCACTCTTCTACCCACTGGTGTAGTTCTCCAGGGTGTGTACTTGTGAGAACAAATAATATACCAATACTACACCAACCAGTGTATGTGTGAGTGAAGATTTTGATATTGCTTTTGAAAGAACAATTCTTCTGATATTTCATTAGATCTCTGAATTTCTTTACGTCCACATATATTATAGACCTTTGAAAAAGACTGTGTCTTGGACTGATTGAAATTGATGTTTATATGAATATGAAGGGGTGTGTGTGTGTGTGTGTGTGTGTGTGTGTGTGTGTGTGTGTGTGTGTGTGTGTGTGTGTGTGAGAGAGAGAGAGGAGAGAGAGAGAGAGAGAGAGAGAAACTAATTTCATCAGTAAGGAAACTACTCTGAGACGTTACAGTGAAAATATATTTATGCATGTGGTTAGAATAAACAATGAATTTATTTTGCCTAACAGCAACTTAAAAATGTGAAGTTTAGAAATCTGGTGAAGAAATACTTATAAAACAGAAATTACAGTTAAAGAAAGTTGTGGTAACTGTGGTGGATTGGATCTGCACTAAATACACGGGTATCAAGGAATAACATCTGCATTCATACAATAGCTGATAGAATCGCACCTCTTTGTCTGGGGAATGTTATGCAACAAAGAATATTCAGGTTCACTCATGATTTCTTTATTTTAATAATTAAGAAAAATGTGCTAAAATTATTAAACATTTAGCAGCATATTTCCTTGCAGACATTTTGGGAAATTAGATCGTTTTCTAGGAGCACTTTCTAGGAGCAGTTGGGGAGGAGGAGAGAGGTGAAGGTGTGGATTAAATATTCCTGTCTTCACATTTCACACATAATGATACAAAGTAAAAAAAAAAAACAAGGAACAGTCTTTTGGTTTAAATTCCACCTGTACCATCATGTCGTGTGAATGTGGTAAAGAGAGAGAACGATCCTGCTTGTGTTTAGCTGTAAATAGGAGACTCATGATTGCAATAAGGCATAACACGCTTCATTAATTATAGGCTAATTGTGATTTTTAACAACCTGCTGCAGGGAAATGCATACAGAGCCAACATCAACATATTCTATCATAATATATGTGACAACTGCCTTTTTCTTGTTCCTTTGACTTTAAGGGAATGCAAAGCAATGTGTTTCACTTTTCCATGTTCTTTGAAAAATACACATATTTATACATAAAACTAGCATAAGAGAACTAGCGTAAAGTACTTCTTTTTGCAAACATAACTGATGTTAGGAAATTGTAAGCTTATCTCATGAGACTCAGCTGTCCTTGATAGACAGGTGGGGACTGAGTAAAACAAGAGAAACCACAAAGAGAAATATAATGTTTGCACATGCATGTATGACAGAGAAATAGAGAGAAAAACTCTTGAGTACTGTTGATGGGAAGTTGGCAGGTGCAGGATGTTGTGCTGTGTTCTCTTTCATGGTTTTTAATTAACAACCAGGGAATTTTCAAATTCCAGGGGAAAATATTGCGAATAAATGAGCGATCCGTGTGACAGCTCTTCTGTTATGCTTTGAAATGTACAAGGTAAGGGAGAAAGTGAACATACACTGATCAGTCATAATACTTAAAACCATCAGCCTAATATTGTGGAGGTTTTTTCCTGGTGCTGCCCAAACAGCTCTGACCCATCATGGAATCCTCAATACCTTTATCTGGCACCAAGATGTAAGTTGCAAGAAATGGCCTCCATAGACCTGTCTACAGGATGTAGTACATTCAATATATGCTCTTTGTCAACTTCCTCCGACCATTACTAAACACTCTTTGTTTTTCCGGGAAGCATTATCCTGCTAAATCCTTTAGGGAAAGCCCTTGCCTTGAGGGAGTGTGGGGTCAACAAACTATTGAGTGTCTTAGGAGTGTCTATGATTGGGATTAGCTGAGTCTGCATCTATGCAGTCATATCTGCATATTATACTTATATTTAATATAATTGTTAATACCTACATAAGATATTTTGTGGGATGGAACCTGATTGACTCCTTTCTTGGACTACTTTTGGTACTTTTTTGTACCCCCTGGTAACAAAATAGCCAATGTTATTTTTTTTATAAATATGTAATTCCATGTATAAGAGATGTCACTAATTAATATAGAAATTGGTCATGAGGAAATAGGAGGGGAGAAGGGAGTTGTTAACAGGAATTTTCAGGGACAACAGTGGCGCAGCATGGCGTAAAAGAAAAAAATCCTTGCAACAGTTTTGCAGGCTGATGTGGCTCGCTATTGAGAGTGGACAGTCTGGTTTAAGTTAAAGGGAAATCTTCTGTAACACAAATAACCATCATGTACAACTGTGATGTGCACTTTAAAAATCTCAGAAATGACAACATGCCATGTCGTGAGGCAGACAGGCTACGGGAGCAGAAAACCACATCAGGTTTCACATCAGGTTTTCCCTGCAGGAATCAGGGGGCAACACCAAAACCGAGCCAGTGACCTATGTAGCCTCAGATTCCTGAGATGTTCATTTCTTTTGCTATATTTAAATCGCCTTAATTGAATATAATCCTGCACATACAGTACCTGTTAGACATACAGAAGAATGCCACCATTATCATGCGTTTAGGTGTGTCTCAGGAAGGCTCAAGGGCTGAGAGGACTCTTAGGTACTGCTCTTGTTGCCAGTTGTGTGGATAATACAGTTTGACAGTTTGGGTGATGGTGCTGACAGCTTTCGTAATAGACTTTATCCTTTCCAAAGCAGAAGCAAGAATAGCTGCAGCAAGTCATAAATACGACAACAAATAATGTCTGCTCGCCACAAACAACAAACTGCTTTTACAGCATATTATGAAATAATACAATGTTTGCATTTGGTGAGGATGCAGAATTTGCACAGTACTGAGCTGTGCTTTGCACAAATGGAAAATCTTGGTTAGAAATTACAAACGTCACACACAGCATTTTGAATTTTAGCACTGACCAGGAACAGAAGCACTATACAGTATATGTTTGGGATTACAGTTACTTTGGAATGTCTCTAAAATTTCATAGAGTCACCCAATTAAGTCATGAAATTGTTTGCTTATGAGTACTGAGCAACAAACAGTACAGTGAATGTTTATCTAATATTCGTGTTAAAATATTATGCACAGCTTAATATGCACCAAATATTTTATATAATAGTCTAAAAAGAAAATATGATATTCTGCTAAGTTAATATGCGCAGTGCATTCGTCTACTGTTTTTTTTTTTTTTTTACTTAAGTAACCATTTTCACAGAGCCAATTTCAAACATTCCACACGAGCAAAACAAGCATGCCATTCCAAACCAGGCAAAATAAGAGCAAAGGCTTTGGTCTGGAGCCAGAAAAGGGATTTTGACAAAATGCTTCATGCCAAGATCACTTACAGCCACTAAATCAGAGATAAAAGCTTCTCCAGATGATCAAGGTTAAAGCAACAAATGTGTTCAAATTAATAGTTATAAATAAGAGAAAAATGCAATCCAACACACATGCTTTTGTTTCACAGCAGTACATTATCTCTGCTTGTGTTCTTCAGACAAGTATATCTGTGTTAAACACTTCTGTAAAGTTAATCTACTGTAGATAAGACGTGTGTGCTGTTCATATGCCCACTGCCCATCAATAAATACAGTATGGTGGACACTGGGCCTATTCTAGGAACACTGGATGCGAAATGGGAAAACTACCAGTATGGAATACAAATCCAATATAGAAGATATTGATGGGACAATTATAAATTATAATCAATCAATTTTAGTAGATTATAAAGCAATCAGGTATAAAACAATTGCAATTGTTTTCTTTTTTCTCTTTCTGTGCACCAGAGCAACTGCTGTGTAGATAACACATAAAGTCAGAGGAATGCGCATGCATATAATTGCACGATAACTGTGCATGCTCACAACATGGTTGTGTAAAATGGTAGAGGGTGTATCTCACTGTGACCTTTTATACAATTTTCCAGAAACACAAACTGATCCCGTATATAAACGTACTTTGGTTTAAGGACAAATGATATAAGTAAACTGCCGACACAGGAAAGTCTTAATATGAAAAGTGCACTGATCTGTCAAAGGGGGTATATTTACAGTAGTAAATGCTAGTTAGCCTACAAGGATAATGTACTTCTGCTTTGACATCTGGGTCATGTCTGTAACATATATACAGTATGGTAATAGATTCTTATATGAGTAATCCTGGTTGATGTACATAATGTAATGTACATCTGGGCGTAAGTGATAGTGAATGGTAGTGGGATTGATTTTCAGGCGACACAACATGTGCGAGGGTTAAATGCGAGAGGAAATCTCTCAATCAATTTTGGAATGGTCACTCCCACCACTAATAGCAGACCATCCATCCATTTAGGAAGCTCTGTAGTCCAACTAGGGACTGAGGGGGCCAGTACTTATTCCCATTGTATTTATTTCCACTTTTGTATGATTGTGGTAAATTAACACTACAAACCAAGGGCTATTTGTGAATATCAATTAGCCTATTTTGCATGTCTACCAACCAAGCACGGGGAGAATATGCAAACTTCATGCACACAGACCCGACATTGGAATCAAACCCAGGACCTGGAGGTGCAAGGTGACAGTGCTAACCACTAAGCCACCATTCACATATCACTGTCAGAATCTGTCAGTTTTTTTCAGAGATGGAAGGAAGCTTGAGGACCTGGACAAAACTCACATGGACTTGGAAAGAACATAACGACTCGTACCTTCAAGCTTAAGATTGAACCAGAAACCCTGGAATTGTAATGCAATCATGCTATCTGCCCTACTACACTGTGGAGTTTCTATATTAAAATTGCATGCTTTAAATGTCAGGGAACAAATGTTCAGCATATTAACTTTCTACCCAAACAAACTATAAAAGATATAAATTTAACTTTATATATTTACTTTTTAAACATGAAGAAGAACACTGAACAAGGTCACCTCTTTTTCATCTCTCTTGTCTTTTGCTTCACAATTTATGAAAAGAATACCTCGATGCTGAAGAAACATTAATACCAGAAACTAGAAAATGCTCAAAATTCCGGTAAACTTCGTATGCAGCACTAAATTTTTCTTTAATTTTCATCAATGTATTTACCCAAAAAATAGTTCGTTTTTTTTTTAGAAAAAAATATATAGAACGTGGAAGTAGAGAGTAGAAACAATACTGTAAAAGAAATAAAACCCAAAATATATTTTCCACTGTTAATATATAAAATGTAAAAAAAAAATTGTTTTGCATCAAATGTTTGTAAAATATGTGCAAAACTTGTTAATAGTCTGTGATTTCATTTTAGATGTACCGCTGTGAAAGTTTTTTTACAGTGTAATGTATATGGCTGTTCTTTACAGCAGGTTTTTAAAAAAGTGCTGCCACTTTAAGATAAAAAAAATTAATCCTGGTTGTTTTTTATTTGCGTGCATGTGGTAAACGTGGATCAAAAAAAAAAACATAGGAATTACTAATTTGTTATGCACTACAACATTTTTACGGAGAAAACAATGTGTACTGATGGATGAAAAAGTTAAAAAAAAAAGAAGAAGCCAGCATTGAAGACAAACCATGCAGTGGCAGACAATCAGCTGTGACAAAGGGGATTTTCAAAGAGGGTTCGAGAGTTGGGGTCAATGATGGTGCAAATGCATGGCTTGTGATGGTGACTATGCTGAATAGTGTCTTTGTATAGAAGAGTGGCTATTTCACCAACATGTGCAAATCTAATGACTTATAGTATATTCAGTACAGACCTTGCATTTTTTGTGAACATTTTAAAATGAATTGACTAAATAATAAGATTTATTTATTTATTTATTTATTCATTTATTTATTTTTAGAAATAACCACACGCCTCATCTAATGATTAATTACACTGACTGACCTAATATCCCGTACCAATTACACAAAATCAAACTTTGTGGAGAAACAAAACTAGAGCCACTCAGCAACCCAATACCAAAAAATAAATGCACCAATTAATAATACTATATATTTATTGCTTCTTTTTTCACATATACAGTACTGTAATTGAAAGCATCATAATGTTCACAATGTACTACAGTTCATTTCTTAGTTTTGAAAACAACCAGTTCTAACAAAGTTGTACACTAAATTTTTGATGCTGTGTGACAAACTGAGTGTCAGAATCCACTTCTTACTGCCTGGTTGGCAAAAAAAAAAAATGAAGTTAATGTCACTTCACTCTGTGACTTACAGTTGTCAACCTACATTTCTCATTTGCTCTGCCACATACAGTACCACTGTGCTGTTTCCTCTTTCTAGTTTGACTTAATGATAGACTCTCTACTCTCTGACAGTACCAAACTTGCCCGAATCATTGTCATGCTAACAAGATCGGACTTTTCGGAAAGCTTTCCTGACATAGTTGCTCGAGATTTTCCATCAGAAAATTCTTCCATCAGAGAGAAAATAAATAGGTTACCTACTATTTCAATGTGTATCTTGACCTGTTTGAATGCGTTGCCTTTTCAATAGGACCAATGTATTTATGTTTGGTGACCATACCAGTGTACAGTACATGCTTTAAAAATAAAGCAGTGTTTATGCAATCAAATTTATTTCCTTTTTTTATGTGATCTAAAGCTTTATAGGATGATATGCATGGGTCAAATGTTAAAGGTTTTTTTCCCCCATTTAGTCTATTGTATCAACACTGTAAGTTTCGCTATAATTGGCATTTCACCTAAAATATTACAAAATACGACTGCCTGCAGTAGACAAGCTGCCTTTATCAGACATCCGGATCATATACTTTGGTCTTCCACTACTACTACACTTACAAACCATTTGCTGCAAATATTATCAGAAATACTAACCTTGTTTAGCTCTTGGTCAGACTATCCTTAGGTAATTGCCCAATCACCTCCTATAAGAACAGGTTCTTAGTGTATTTATTTTAACTAAAACTGCTATTTGGTATAAGACTTGTATCAAATCATATTGTCTTTTTGTCTATTGAAGAGGCAGAAAAGGGGTTTGTAATATTGCAGGTGAAATATGTACAATTAAAAATAAAAGAACAACACTTTATTATGTAGGTCAGAGTCAGAAGAGGAGGTCTCAATCTGCCTTCCCTTCCTGGAACAGAAGTCACCAAAATAGCTGTCTGTACTTACCCAGTTAGATGGAGAGAGTCATCAAGTAGTAATGAGAAAAGACTTCAGGATGGTGAACTACAAAAACAGGAATTCTAAATACAATTCCCTTTAAATGACACCATCAGTATCTGACACCGTCCATTTTCACTTTAGATGGTAGATAATAGGAGACAAAACAAGTATTGCTTGCTTTATGTAGAAATGGGGTAAGCGAGGTTTTAGAAGGCTTTAAACCAGATTGAACATACAGCTGCTAAATTAATGAGAAAGCACAAATTGCCCTATCCTTGATGGCACAACCATGAAATTATTACTCGTTAAATGGATATAATGGCCCAAGCTATTTTTAACAGCCCATTAATGCTGGAAAAATCCTAAAGGTCTTTCATTCTGTAGCCTAAAAGTCAGTGGACAACCAGTAACTGTCTGTGTGGGTTTACAAAGTAACTGTGGAAGATCAGAATGCAGAAATTGAAGTAGAAACAGGTTTGGATGTGAGACATGTGCAGGATATATTATTTATGATGCATTCTTTGAAAAAAATGTGGTTTTCTTAAGTCTTCCATCATTAATTGTGGTTCTTCTTTTGGCTACTTCCATCAAGGGGTCGCCACATGTGCGGAAACAGCTTGGTACAGGTTTTACATCAGATGCCCTTCCTGACAAACCCACCTTGGGACTAACACTGCATCCAACAGCTGGGGTTTAAGCAACGACTGGGAATCAAACCTGGGCTGCATGGCAGTGAAAAAACTACAAGTACTCACCAATACTATCCCATTTTAAATAGTTTTTTACTCAACAGGTTAAAATAAGTTAATTTCCTTTACCAATTATTAAATCTTTTACAACATTAAGAACATGTTTACGTTAATAATTCATGCAGCTTAATTGCAGGTTTTATTATTCAGCAATCTGGGCACTTAGCTGCCTCCAACTGTGACAGAGTAAGAATATTTAATGTTAATCTAAATATACATCATGCATTAAATAGAGATCAGAGAAATGACTAATAGGGACTTAGTCTGTTAAATTATTATACTACCAAAAGAGTAGAATATAGTAAAACCTGGATTATTTTTTTTTTTTTACACAATGCTTAATGCTGTCATGGCTAACTGTTATTCTTTTACCTTTTTTTTTTTTTTTACCAGGTATTTAATCTGTTCAATCATAAGCCAGTGAAATAGGTCACTAATATTTTCACCCCTGTGATATTTATATAGAACGAATGGCTCTTTCTTCTCTTCTTCGACAGCTCTTTATAATAAGTAATATGTACTTCAGTATGGGTGTCACATGATTTCACAACTTATAATTGAGCAAATAAATGATTGTTAAGAACCGGCAACTGTTTCCAGCATTATTATTATACCATTATATTGCAGCTTTTACCTTTTTCCACTCAATATAATTTATAAAAATTTGCATGTAAATAATAAGTAATAAAATGGTTTAAAATGATCATTTTTTTTATATTTTCTTAAGAGAAAATATAAAATTACAATACTTTTTATAATTGTATAGAACACAGTGCTATAATATAATTACATTTATATAATAAATGTAATAATATAATATAATATAATATAATATAATATAATATAATATAATATAATATAATATAATATAATATAATGGGTTTTTCTCAATTAAATGAAAACAATATTTATTGCTCTGGAACAAATTATTGTGTTATTTCACATTTTCAATTATTATTCAATATAAATGTCCCTGTGAGATAGTTATTACTAATAGTA
Source organism: Clarias gariepinus (assembly GCF_024256425.1). Classification (NCBI taxonomy): domain Eukaryota; kingdom Metazoa; phylum Chordata; class Actinopteri; order Siluriformes; family Clariidae; genus Clarias; species Clarias gariepinus. Next base: position 21,723,748 of record NC_071113.1, on the reverse strand, counting down.
TATTACTATAAATCTGTGATTTGCCTTGCAGCTGGTATTGCACTACTGTGGAAAGTTAATAAACACCTTCTAAATAATCTGATTTAAGAATTCAGCGATGCTGTGTGATACAGTAATATACAGTATATTCCAATATGTGAACCCCTATAGCGACATCCTTGAGTGGAACAGTGTTTAAAACTGTGCTGTGGTTCATTTTGCCGGTGTATAACGTTGAGTATCAATAGATGCTGTCGCAAATGCATTTAACTGACATCCATAATCACTCTTGTAAAATATTGCTTTGGACTCCAACCAAATAAATATCAGCTCTGTCTATTAATGAATGAAAATGTCTTTGTTTAATTTAAGGACTGTGACTCAGTGCGAGAAATTTCATGCCGTGGTGAAATATTTAGTACAAACCCAGTCGCTTTGATGAGTGATCCAATCTGTAGCATGTCAGCAACATGGGAAATACAGATTTGGTTGGTGTCCATAATTCATATTACATCTAATCTAGAACATCAGGTCTACTCAATCCCCAAGAAAAAGAACCCAGATGCAACCCTTAAACTGAATAGATTCGCCCACCAGCCTCTTTCCTTTAGCGAGAGGTAAATTGAATTTTACCTTCCAGCTTATTTCCCTCCAGATCTTATGCAACGCTAAAGCCAAAATTGCACGGTTTAGCACCAAACCAACAAACAAACAAACAAACCCCCCCTCCAAAAAAAACACAACAACTAAATTTGCAGTGATTTCATCATGCAGTCGACATCTGTCCTGTAAATTACAGCAAAATTTTAATTACATTTTCTACCTGTCTTAAAGGGAAATATATCACAGAAAGCAATTAGTGAAGTTCAATATATCCCGTGAGAACCAACACTCAGTCAATGCTGGAGAAATGTCATGCCTGCTTGTTTTGGCCTTTTTTTTTCTTTCTAAGTGAGTGTCTTGGATTGTGGGGGAAACAGAGCTATAAATAATAGGTAGGGAAGGTGGCCTATTGTGCACGGGTCCCTACAGGGCCTGTAGTGCTTTTTAACTGCTGCAGGATTTGATTCACACGACTGAATCCTTTAAGTAGAAGCTGCAAAGCTAAATCAAATATTTTATTTATCAGTCTCTTAAATGTGGCAGAATGGAGAGTCACAGGCCGGGTCAAGATATACAGGGTTCATGTGCAGCACTGTGTCAACAACACCCAGTATGTCTCTTAGAGCAGCTAGAATATATGAGTTCGAGCCATGACTCCTCACCGTAAAGCCATCGCAGGGACGCATAGCATGACATTCTGTAAAGTGCTGTGCAGTGTGTAGCTTAGTGGTGAAAGGGAGTGGCTGAAAGGAGGAAGCACTTTCTTTTTTTCTGTGCTCCCTTCACCCATTTACTGTCTGGAAATATGAGTTGCCACCCAAGCAATCGGTTCCCAGAGCCATTTACTTGCATTTATCTGAGTGTATATATATATATATATATACTGTATACAGCTGACTCTACAAACATATATGTACACACACACACACACGCACATGTACAAAGGGGCAGATATAGAGGGTGACAAGACCTGTCTGGTTGGGAGGCACACCTGCCTGTGTGTGAACAAGATCAAAGTTCTCGCTGTCTCTCTAACTCACTTCCCTGATAATATTTCCAGCCCACATGTGTCATCCTCCCCTGCTCATGCTCATGCAGAGGATCTAAAAATAAAAGTGAATCATCTCACGAGTCCACACACATACAGGCCTACTTATGACATGGCAGGAACAATAGAGGTGCTATTTCAGTAATACTTTCCTCACTTACGATGCCTTTTACACTGCAGGCTGTTTATTTCACCAATGTGGTAGAATGCAGCAATACGAGTCATACATTATGACTGACCAGCGTGAATCACTAGTAAGTATTTTAATGCTGAAAATAATATGATAATTTGGCATATTCGCTAAAGGGCAATGAGGTGATGACCACCTCCGTAAAAAGTGCTGGTTCTGTGTAGATTGAGAAGAAACAGTGAAACACAGAAAGCCTGGGGCTCGAGCCACACGCCCAACAGCCCACCTCCAGACTTGACCTCAATTCAGCTGTAGAGTCGCCACCTACTTACTGGGTCATCGCAGGTCTGACAACACATTTTCTCTTCATTCCATTTCAGTAAATTGAATTTTAAAATACAATCATACCTCCATTTGATAGTGAAACCATGTGGGCTTTTTTTTTTCCCCCACAAGCCTGCAGCATCATAGCGAGAGATGCATGGAGGACAATTCAGGCAGTGTATGCATTGTGCCTGTGTATGTTTTATGGTTTATGCCTTGATGGTGAATTCGTCTTAACCTTTGCTGTCCCTGAGGTCAAGCTGTAAATTCACCTTCAAAAAGGCACTCTTATGGCAGGACCTATGGGATTTCTGTCGGCAGGACAGGCCCGGCTTTATTTCATCCTGTGCAGGATGTCGCTTCTAAGAGGCATTTTTTTCCCCCCACCGAGCTGCTGCTGGCCAGAGTTATTTGCGGTTGTGTGATTGACTCATGAATCTGTGAGATGGGAACAGGCCATGCAGGCAGCTCCTCCTTTTACTCCATCAATCAGAGACAGCGCAGGAACCTGAATCCCTGCACATTTACTCGGCTTTTACTTTACACATATACATCCACAAAGAGACAACCTGAAAGCAGCCTCCATGAGTAATGGCTGAATACATATGCATAATTAAGATATTGTTAATATCAGCAAGTTGCATCACTTCTGCTTATTTGTCTTGACAGGTAAATATATATATATGGTAGAGATTGCTTTTTATTGTCTATTTGCATCATTATTATTTTGTGATAAAACAGGGAGTTCTCTGCATCACATTGCTGAGTCGCCAGCTTTGCAGAAATCCTGGCATCTGGTCATGCTGTCACTTGCCAGCTCCTTAAGAGCCCTGTTAATACTGTGCTTTACAGGCACTCCTGTCTGCTGGGGAATAAATCATTTATTGAAAATGTCCTAAAAACAGTACTACACTTTTACATTACAGGTCTTTACAGTCCAGCTGTGTCCCTTTAGAAACCAGACTACTTAGTATCTCTGAATAGACCCTGTCTGAGAGGAGCAACAGACCAGATAACGCTGCCCTGCGAAAAACACAATCCCTATTATAATCTGCATCAGCGGTCGCATGCGTCAAAAGGAGCTCACACCATTAAATAGAATCGAATCGATGCCTATTAGCTATGTTACTAATTAATGCAGAAACAGGGGTTTTAGCACATGTATAAAGCTTTAAAAGCTTTCGCGCACTGAGCTCTGGTGTTCTATCATTGGCTTGTGTTTTTGTAGTTGAGCCACACCTGGACTTGAATGCCAATGTGTGAGCTGTGCAAGAGAGCCATGCGCTGAATGAGGGGCATACAGATGAGCTTGCCTCTTAACAACCACTGATAATGATAAAGAATGGTCTGCTTCACAGGGTCATAAAAGCACAAGGAGCTTTAGAGCCACTGATAGCAGCTCCAGGCAGCCATTCTTTTCCCCGCTGCCCATTTCTCTTCCTTGCCATCATAATTTGCGTGCAGGTTATAATGAGTCAGCAGTAGAACTAGCCCTGGGTTTATTTTATTTTTTTTAAATGACTGGCGATACAGAGCGCCTCGTGAATGCAAATTCATAAGGATTTAAACAATCAGACTTGTCTGAAATTCTAATAGAAGATGTGTGAGATCATTTTGATGAGGCAGGTCTTTAGACAGGGCCATATTATTGCAATTTATCATGAAGCTGTGTCTGTGAAACTGCCAAAGCATCGAGCTTGTTTAGATTGGAGAGGATAATCCAGGCAAATACTAATTTCCATTATATTTCCATTCCACTAAGGTAAGAGCAAACCCCGTTCGCTTAAATAAAGAACGACTGAAGCATTAGTCTTTCTAAATAGCGGTTTGCCGCACTCTCTTTATCACTTGTGTGTGTAATCTCTAGCGTGCACACGCACACACACACACACACACACACACATATATGCTTACCATTAATATATAATCCCTTCCTGATTCTGGATTTAAGAAGTGTTTGCCTGAAAGTTTGCTTTTTATCCATGTGCCCTTTGTGTAAACGTGCTCTAGGGACTGAATCCACTCGACTGAATGTGAACGTTAAGATGGAATCTACAGACCATGCTGAAGGTCATCTGGATGGAACTTTCTCTACATTATTAATATGAGTAAAAAAGATACTGGGCATTTATTGAAATCAAGCCTTAGATGTCCTTAACCTTCAGGAAGTCTTTAACTTCTGATCAACCAGCAACCTGAAGAGAAGGGGAAAGGCCACAAAAGAATAAAATAAATGTTCAAGACCAGTTTTCACCATGAAGCAGCAGCACATTCATCACCCAGCTGATCTACCTCCCAGGCTCATGATTGCATTAATTAAATCCTGGCAGCAAAAAGTCCTGATTTCATGCGTCAGGGTCGTTTTTGTCCCTTTTCATAATGTCATCTCATTACTGGAATTCCATGTGAAAATTTGCATATAAATTATTACATTTGTAACCCCTCCATTTCGCTTGCTTGACTTTACACACATCCGAGCGCAATATTTTACTGATGCAAATTTATTATTATTATTATTTAGAGCCACTGAAATGGCTCAAGCTGTTTTTTTTTCCTTTTATAAACCCTTTCTTCAACTTTTAGCGTATATGAAGATATTCCAAATCATATCAAAAAATAGAATACATATTTGCTTTATTATATAACATATAGTTTAAGATCCAGCAACCCGGTAATCACATTATAAAGATTAGGTAACTAAAAAGTGCCTTGCAAAAGTATTTCCACATTTTGCCACATTACAACCACAAACATAAATGTATTTTATTAGGATTTCATGTGATAGCCCAATAGAACAGTGGCACAAAATTGTGAAGTGGGGGGGAAATGATAAATGCTTTCAGAAGTCATCTAATTAGTAGATAGAGTCCACCTGTGTGTGATTTAATCTCAGTATGAATACAGCTGTTCTGTTAAGCCTTCCGAGGTTTGTTAGAGAACATTAGTGAACATACAGCATCATGAAGCCCAAGTAACACACCAGACAGGGCAGGGATAACGTTGTGAAGAACTTTAGCACAGGGTAAGATTATTTGAAAAAAATATCCCAAGCTTTGAACATCTCACAGAGCACTGTTCAATCCCTCATCCAAAAATAGAAAGAGTATGGCACAACTGGAAACCTACCAAGATAATGCCGTCCACATAAACTGAGGCCAGGCAAGGAGATCATTAATTAAAGAAGCAGCCAAGTGGGCCATAGTACTGTAACTCTGGAGGAGCTGCACAGACCCACAGCTCAGGAGGGGAAATCTGTCCACAGGACAACTATTACAGTAGTCGTGCACAAATCTGGCCTTTATTAAAAAGCCATTGTTAAAAGAAAGACTTAAAAATTCCCCTTTGCTGTTTGCGACAAGCCATGTGGGGGGCGCAGCAAACATGTGGAAGAAGGTGCTCTGGTCAGAAGAGACCAAGATTTTACTTTTTGGCATAAATGCTAAATCACATGCGCATCACCCTGAACACACTATCCAAACACACAACGATCTGGTTGGCTGGCAAAGTAGAATTCCCAAGCTTAATGGCCCTGTGTAAAGAACGGTCTGGCATTCAGGAGAGAAGCTGAGCATTGGAGAAAGGAGGGGGGAGAATAAAGGAGATGGAAAAGAGAGAGGGATGCAGCGGGTACACATGGTACAGCACGAGCAGAATACAGATTGTAGAAGGTTGGTAAAAGATCATTAAATGGTCAGTAACTCGGAAAACAACTTTAGACAAACTTTTATGTCATAGATTATGCGGTTCATAGTCATAACAATTCATAAAACTCGACATAAATGGCTAATTATTGTACTGTGTCGATTAGAGGCAATGTAGAGAAGCTGCAGAGTGAAAATTACAGCGAATGCCACCTGGATATCTGATATTAGTCTTCACTAGTTCAGAGGGTTTAATATAGCAATGATACTGTAATACAGAGAGAGAGAGAGAGAGAGAGAGAGACTGAATAAACAGAACAAAGCAGTTATTACTGTATATACTATTATTATTATTATTATTATTATATTACTCCAAATCTGGAGGTTTCATTCACACCAGATAATGTTTACATAAAGCTGATGTGTACTGTACTTTTGTTTAATTTCAGAATATTTCATAAATAAATCTACAGCCAAACCACATCCTTTTACTTACTTAACATTTTTTTGGAACATTTTGGATTTTTTTTACACAGGTAACAAAAACAACAACACATTTATTACTAATTGGCATAGTTAATGTCAACCTGCAACATGATATAAACCATGAAGTGCAGAAAAGCATAAAGAGGGAAATGGTGATTTGGTACCACAGGAGTAACAGTCCCTCTGGAAAACAATAGAAAAACAACAGATCCTCTTTATGCAGAAACCTCACGTCTCCACAAACAGTAAAACTTTTATTTATGTCTTAAGCAATTTTCCCAAACTCTGCATCATCAAGATAACCATGGCATAAGCGTGTCATGGAACGCTTACCATGTCTAGTGATACACTGCTATAATGTTTACAGAAGAAGTAGTAGCTTAAGGATTACTAATTTGTCTGCATTATGATAGAATTTATAAAATACACTGTTTTATAAGTATAAGTATACTACACAAAAGTAAGGAATAATACACGCAAGTTCTGAAATATGAAAATAATCCAAACTCAGGGGGTGAGTGATACTGTATGCCCCAATGTGAAAAAAAAAACAGGGCCAATACCACACCAAAATGTGTGGGTTTTTTTTTTCATAAAACTGTGTGGTCTTAAGTGTGTAATTCATTTTCTACCACAAAAAAAATTACAACAATTAAAAATTTTATTTTTATTAATAAACAAAAAGTTGCACTTTTCCACAGTTTATAGTAAGTTTCTGTTATCACTGATAGCAACAACAAACAGCTGATTCCTCACTAGCCTATCTGCTGATCTTGTACAGGGTCGCTGGGAACCTGGACCCAATCCCAGGAAACTTAGGGCATGAGAAGGGATACAACCCACCAATTCATTACAAGGTGCGCGCACACACACACACACACACACACGCACACACACACATACATTCCTAATTTGGGAACGAATACTTTCCAAGCTGAGAAAATTGCAAAGCATTGTACTGTAGCTGTTGAAAAGCACCATCCGAGACTTGTACCAGCAAAGTTAAATAAACACTTTCTAACACCTTTTATATGTTGTTGTTGTTGTTGTAAAAATAAATCCACGTTTAATAGGACTTAGATTATGAGGAGCATTCACCATACACATGTGTATGAGCTGTTACTAAAGAAATAATACTACATTAAAAGAACCACATTACTATAAACCTGTCATTTATGTTATAGTCTAAATTACTGTCTTAGACATCAGGTACATTCTGCAAGCACTAGGTTGGACCCATTTTGCCTTCACAACTGATTTAACAAGGTTCTGAAAACATCCTTTAGAGCTTTTGGTCTATTGTGACATAACGGCATCAAGCAGTTTTTTGATGTAAATCTTCCATTCCACTTCAACCATAAGACACTCTATTGGATTGGCCATTTGAGTATAGTAAATTATTGTTTCATGTTTAAGAAACCAGTTTATAAGGATGTTTGATGTGTAAGTATTTTCCTTTGGGCATGGACAGGAACTATACTCAGGTACAGTAGGCTGTGGCATTAAGGGGTCCAAACTGGGCAAGAAAACCATCCCCCACACCATTACACCATCATCACCATCCTGAACCATTGATAATGCAGGATGTATTCATGTTTTCATGTTGTTTAGACCAAATACGCATCAGAGAGAGCAACATTTTTTATTGTTTAATTTTGGTGAGCCCATGTGATTTAAATAATCTTTCTCTAACTGATCATCCTGATGATGTCTACATGCCTTTATCTATTGAGTTGCTGCCATGTGATTGGAATTTAAAAGCAATTGAACAGGTACAGTATACATAATTAAGTGGCCAGTGAGTGCATATTTATGTACTGTATGAAACATTTAAAAGTAAATCATAGATATAATAAATACAATTCATTTTTTGGAGTTTTATTTATTTTGGCAAATTATTATTGTCTGACACACAAGGTTGTCTAAAAAAAAATAATTCCTAGATATTTATTTGATACTGTAGCAAAGTGAGGAAACGGAAAAATATGACAACCATAGAAACATGCACAATAATATGAAATAGTCAAGACTTCATGACTTTTTTATATCATGATTTTTTTTTAATTTTTTTATATAATAACACAAATAAAAATAACTGGCAAAATATTCAAGCTTTAAAACCAGAAAGTTAAATACTGATGTAGGTGATAACAAAATACAAAATATTGTAGGAGTTCAGAAGCCAACAGCCCTCTCCCGGCTCAGGTCCTAGAGTATTTTACAGATCATTATCAGTTTGTAGATTGTGATTATTCTGTGTGTACTAAACTGAAGTTTGGTATTCCAAAGGGTTCAGTTTTGGGCCCACTGCTATTTTGTCTTTACATGCTTCTTCTGGGTAACATAAATTGTAAGTAGATTTTGGCTTGGCTTATTGATACGGCTTCCTGTAGCTGCCTGCATCAAATTCAAAAACCTGATGCTTGCCTACAAAGCTAAAAATGGCCCAGCACCCACTTACTGTACCTCTCATCTCTAATCACACCACAGCACTGCTCTGCTGGTTCCACCATCTCTCAGGGATCAAGGAAGACATTCATCCAGACTCCATTTAGTTCTGGCACCTAGGTGGTAGAATGATCGTTCTCTAGATATCCGTACAGCTAAGTCTGACAACTTTAACATATTTGTTTTTTTCAGTTCTTGGACTAGACCAACCCTCCCTCCTGATGGCACTTACTTAGCAACCTAGTAGCCCAGTATAAGTATCTATCCAAAGAAGGAAACTTCAAAGCACTTTTTGTAAGTCGCTCTGGATAAGAGCATCTGCCAAATGCTTAAATGTAATTGTAAACATTACTGTAGTTTCCACAGTTATACTGCATGTTTCTGCAAAGCCAGATGAGAGACACCAGTTTAACAAAGTTGAGGAATATGTGAAGGACCAAGGGTGCTAATCAACTTCTCCTACTTAATGCTGCCAAGACCTAAGAACTGGTACTAGGACCAAATGCAGCTAGACATAAGCTTTGAGATCACACACTAACTCTTTTGTGTTTCCTCTTCCTCAGTAGTGTGATTATAGAGTCCAGTCTTTTATTTAAAGCTCATTTAGATAATATTACTTGGATAGCCATTTTCATAGATATATTGTACAGTATATTGTCACTACACAATGCAGAAAAATTAGTTCATGCTTAGGTTGGACTACTGTAAGGCTTTACTGTCTGGATGTTCTAATAGGCACATAAACAAGTTCCAGAATGCAGCAGTCAGAGTTCTCGCTATAATATAAGCATATCATCCCTATCATATCCACAATGAATTGGAGAGTAAAATCTAACATTGATTTTTTTTAAATACTACTACTGAAAATAGCCTAATTAGTCTCGCACCATGGTACCTGAGTGAACTGCTATTGTTTTATGATCCACTGTGCCTACTTCAGTCAAAGGGTGCAGGCTGCTTGTCAGTACCTCATATTATGAAAACTACAGCAAAGCTTTGTTTTTCTGTTGAGTCTGATTCCTCTCAAGATTTCTTTCTATGGTCATTTTAGGACGTTTTTATTTGCGACCCTCACACTCGGCTTGCTTATCAGGAACAAATTGATAATGAACATAATTCCTGAAACACATTTTTCAAACTTATTTCCCAATTTTTTAGATTCTGTTTTAGATTTTATAGACATGCTATATATAAAAATACATTGATTTGAGAATTTAAATAAAAATTTAACCACTTCCAAGTTCCATAACACAGTAACAGCTGTAATGGGTCAAATAAATGCTGTTAGTGGATTTTTGCAAAATGTTAAAGCCAAGAAAAGTATGTGTACACTTTCTCACTGAAACTGCCGGCACCCCAGTAGTAATAAATGGCAGGTATGCACTGCTTAACATCCACAATACATTCTGTAAAATAGGATCTTAGGCAATAAGGATGATGCGTGAACACCCTGTTATAGATTTAACAAAGCTATGTTAAATACATAGTGCAAACAATGTGGTCAAGTTTGCAATGCAACCTTCTGTTTCACTTCTCAACCGTTATCTTTCTTTTTTTCCTTCTGTGTCCTGCTATCACATAAACTGTTTTGGAAGCAATGATGCACTTAAGGTAATCTTTTCCAAAGAAATTTAAGCAGACCTACAGCATAACAAGATTCAAAAGATGAACGAACAATTTGTGAACAAAACAGATTAGATGCACAGGCTTGTCGTTGAAAGCTGATGAACGTGCTGTGTGTGGGAAGCTGATGCATTTGCCTTGTCTGGTCCCGTCTGCATTTATTGTAATGTCATAATCTTAGGGCATGACTGATAGAGCAGGCGGATGGTGCATACCTGTGCTATGATAGCGATCTGTCTTTAAGTACTGAAGTGAAAATAAAACTATTCGAGGAGGAGGCTGATGATGATGTAAACTGCTTTTTTGTATTGTTTATAAAGTTTCTCATTGTCCTTAACAATCATAGTAATTAACTGTACTGTATATACAAATGACCACAAACACAACTGGAGGCAGATTTTTCCATTGTACCCAAACTATTGGAGTTTTTTGCAAAATCACACAAATTTTACTGGTAAACCCAAAATAAATAAAAGTTTACATAATGTGTGCTCATTTGTGTTTTTAACACTATTTCCGATGACTCTGAATAAAGATTTTGATAACCTTGTGGTAAAAAGACATTTTATGCCTTGCTAAGATACCAGCATACAGTAGATTGGTTAAAAAGTTAGCACAGTTCTAAATCGAAGCTCCTGATCCTGTGCCTCAGTGTTGTAAAGTAACCGTTACAGCAGTAACAGTCACAAATAATGGTCAAAATACTCAAATGTAATGAGAAATGTCTAATAAACAGCCCTTTATGATATCATAGATTTCACTTAAATATGTCATGATACAACTCGAGCTTCCAGGTGATACTTTTTTGTGAGGTTGGAGTGGATGTGGAATAGATTTTATTAAGGCTTACAACAGTTGTCAGGAGATATGTGTCACAAGGTCTGACAAACAAGATGTAATAAAGCATGCCAACTAGAGCAAAATCGGCCAGTGTGACAAAAAAGTGACAAGGCAGATGTCATAAGCTGTTATTAGATGGCATGTAAATTTGTGTCCATGTGTATATCAGTGTCATGCAGCAATTATCTGTAATTGTCATTTATAGCTGCTAGAAGGTTTCTCATCATACATGATGACGTTGATGGTTATGACATGTTCAGAAAAAGTTTGTCATATTTTTGACCCAGTTTTTATTGGCTTGGTAATCATTCTCTTTAAGATGGACTATGGCTTGACAGTTTGATCACATTTCTATAGGTCAGAGACGTTTTAATAAAACTGACATTCAGTTGGCACAAGTGCACATTTTATGACTCAGAAGATAACACACAAAAAATAATTATCAAGTACTTATAAAGTGTGTGTGTGTGTGTGTGTGAGAGAGAGAGAGAGAGAGAGAGAGAGAGCGATAGCCATAATTTTACCATGCTGAACAGTAATTCATGTTGATATGCTTGTAGATATCTCCTGGCAAACATAATCGAGTGGTGTATGCTATAGGAGCAGCCCTACTCACATCAATTATCCCACTGTAAATTCAATAAAATTCTACATTTTTCAAGCTCTGTCTGAAGTTTTTGATGTGGTACTTGAACTTGACATGAAATGTCTGCTTAACTTTTCTGTACTTTGAATTATTTTACAAAACACTACCTATTGACGACGGTGTCCACAATAACCATTTGTTACCAGCAGCATAAAGAGACAGAAATAGAAGCTTGAGCATTTACAATACACTGACGCATTATCTGTTCCTAGTCTAATTTTGGACTCACCCACACTTCTCCACTTTTATTTCTCCTGCTTCTTCATTTCTGTGCAACACAACATAGTCTCTTTGAAAAGCCATTGTGTATGCGTTCTGTACATCCATTGGGGAATGTCGTGGAAGGAGGGGGTTTGATGGAACTGTGGGTCTGAGGTTGAATTCTCATGTTTTATAACAAATGACAGAAGAACAGGATAAATGCCTTTTTTTTAACCTTTACTTATTTCTGCAAATTATTATACTCTGACACGCAAGGTTGTCTATAACAAAACATTTAATTAATTTAATTCAATTCCATCAGTGCATAACTATACAATGATAGGAAGATGTTGTACAGAAGGGAAACTTGAACTGGTAGAAGAGGAGGCTCACAATGCTGTTAACTAAAGTTTTTATATTTCTGTATTTTAAAGTTTTTCATGATCTTCAACAATTTTTCAAATAAAAATCTCAACATTTTGTTCCTTGATAGAGTTTGCTGCCATTACTTTCTGTTTCACTCACTAGAAAATCACAAAGTATGAGTTTGTTCATTTTTTAAGTTAAAAATTAACCAACATATAACGAATATAAAATGCAGACATAAATAACCACAAAAACAACTGCACATTGTGCCTAAATTGTGAGAGGTAGATTCAGCTTTTAAAAATCACAAATCACACGCATAAGTCACACTTACTGTATATAGTCCAAACAATTTTCACAAAATAGTTTGCCATTTGTGCTGTTCAACTCAAAGCAAATACTTTTTTTTTTTTTTTTTTTTAAGGGCTGTTTTTTCCTTAAAACTAAAAAAATAAATTTGGTTATTTGATTTTGCTGTCATGTTTGCATTGCATGTTCATTAATATGTAAATTTTATTTACATTTTTATTTATTTTACATTTTGTAACAGTAAAACAGAGTTCAGTTTCAGGCTTTTAGTTGACTTAAATAGTTATTGAAAACTACATTGTTTGTTTTTAAATGAGTGCAAAACTGCACCTGTGCTTTAAAGACATTGCATTATTGTAGAAATTACAGAAATTACTATTATACAGCGCAGACTGGTACGTAGAAAGGATGCACATGGCAGATGGTAGCTTGTGTTTTTGGCCTATGTTTCAAATAAGCCTATTGATTTTTTTGTTGTTGTTGTTGTTATTGCCAAAACAAAAAGGCAACTTTCTCCAGATTTGAACACGTGGGAGGATAGGCTGTTATTTTTAAGGCATCCTGAATAAAATATTTCTGTATCTTTTTCCTGGTACAACTCTGAGAGAATCAGAAGGTTCTAACAGGTTCCTGTCAGCATTAAAGAACACATTACCTTTATACCTAACCAAGAAATAACAATGATAAATATATATATATATATATATATATATATATATATATATATATATATATATATATATATTACTTACCATAACGCAGTCTAGAACAGCTTTAAATTATAGCAGAAGGCTGAAAAAAGAACTATATTCTATTAGTAATATAAAAAATCATTTTGCTAGCTGACAAAGTGTATTTTAGTGTAATCATTATGCACAACATTTTAAGCAACTTTATATCTAATAACCTGTCTGAAGAGTGGTTCATGCTCTTCTCCTGCCTGGTGTTATGTTAGTGACAGACTCTGACACACTTCCACTGCTGTGGCTCCTCTCATCCTCCAGACCTGCTTGATTCGTTCTGATCCTCTACGCCTACTCTGTTCATCCTGCATCTTCATCTAAAGCTTTCTGCACCTGTGACTCACCCCTCATACCAATATCTATTGCCATCACACCCGGATGCTCTGGATACCTGAAGACATACGATTTGCAACAACAGACTCCCTTTTTAGCTGATATTAAGTTAATGTGAATCTTATAGACTTATAAATTTAAATAATTATAAAGATGGCTGAAGTCAGTCTACATAACTAGTCATTTAATTTTTTCTCTATACACTTTACTGTGAGAATTCAAGTATCTTGCACTTAGGATTTCCACCCTTGTCTTACAAAAAAGAAATTTATCACAGCTGACTTTCTGTCAGACAAAGAGACTGACTGTTCCTGTTCCTGAGTTCTACTTTTTTGTGAATCTGAGCTTCGTTGTGTTACTGTAGTTGTCACTGAAAACCATTTTTTGATTATTTGTGTGATAATTATAAAACAAAAAATATGGCTCTACAGTATATAATAATCATCAAAAAAAAAAAATAGGACAGTATGTGTTCTGGGAAATGCCCAGATATAAAAATATCATAAAAATATATTTTGCAGGACAGACGTCTGAAAAAAGTGACAGTCCTGTTTTGGGAAGACCAGGACGGGGGCCAAACCTACTTGCGCTGTCACCCGGTATTGTATGGGATTCCTTCTGTGTTTGTTTCTTCTTAGGTTTTCGTCTTCATGCTGTGAGCAGTTTGACTTGGGATTTCCAGATAATTTCAGTACACCGAACAATTTGGAGTTAATGCTACAGTAAGAAAGATTTTTCACAAGTGGAATGCATTTAATACAGTTGGCAATCTTTTCAGGAATGGACGTCCCAGCAGGCTTCTGGAACAATGTCCTATGGACAGATGAGACTGAAGAGGAGTGGGTTGGCTTTAATGCCAAACAGTATGCCACCAGACCTGTCATGGTTTTATTCTATTTTTACATTTAAAACATGGGTAAAAATTTGTGAACATGACTATATAGGTATTGTGTGTGTCTGTGTCTCTCATATCTTTTTCATATCATATTTTGTTATGTAGGCCTGATTTAAGTAAAAAAATGAAGAAAAAAAAGTGTTTTTTTTTTTTTTTGCAAACAACTAACTTAAGGCATGAACCATTGAGAAACAGGTGCAGATGATCAGGCCAGTGATTAGTATACTGGTGATGTCAAATGCTGAGCGGTTGTAAACAGACAAGAGGGAAATGAGGCTGCTGCTGAGGATGTTATACAGTATGAACAGCCAAGTTTTCACATATATAGTAAAAGAAAGTAGGCCATAGCTTTAGTGTTATTGTCAATGAAATTTCACCGCTCCTCTGCAATAGCTGATTTGCAATTCAAAGTAGTTCATCTCGGCTGCTGCCACATAAAATTATCTTAACTATACAGTACTCCATATGAAGCTTAAGGTTGGACTAATCCCAATAAGACAATCCGTCAGCTCTACAGCATGTTTGTGGAATTGCTTTAGCTGAGTGCTACTTGAGGATAAATAAACAGCAGTGGCACATTAGACAGGCAGCCAGGAGTTGTAAGCAGATGTGTGGCTTGGCCAGGCGTAGCTGATTTCTCTCATAATTAGTGAGCCCTAACATAACACTGTTCAAGAGACTTCACTCTCCTCCCTAGACCTGAGCAAACAAAGCCCTGTAGCCTTACTCATATAATGTAGCAATAGTAGTAATTCATGTGCAATTTTCTTTTTCAAATGCCACCACTGCACATTCACTCACGATAATGCAATACTGAAACAGCTATTACAGTCCCTGACCTACCCACGGATTCTGACCTACTCTCTAAATTCGCAAAAGACAGAAGTCACAGGTAAGCTAATTCTGGTTGAATACCATTTACCTTTGTGTATAGGAAATAGGTGGCTATTTCTAAATGGTATGCCACAATATGCTGTGATCACAACAGAGCTGCTGTCTTTTCGAAACTATTTAATATTCAGGGCGTGGCCGGATTAAAAGCTATGCACTGCATTTTATAACCTTCTGCAAAAAAAATAAATCACAGGTTTGATACAGCTTTTAACATAAGCAAACCTTTTTGGGGGGTAATTTTACACCCAATGCACACACACATTATATATCTAATATACAGTATAATAAAGATGGTGGGATTGCTGTTTGTTAAATAAAAATAGCAAACAAGATAAAATTATAAATTGGATAAGTTTCAGGCTCATCCTCAGCGTTATATAATAATGTGAGCATATGTTTTATAAAACGTAAAAAAAGCTCCCCGCTGCAGGAGTCCTCCATGTCAGCACTGACTGAATCTCCCCACTGCACAACTGGGCCATCTTTCCATCTGCATTTCATGCTCCTACACCCTTGCTTTATGTAATATCCTTTATTTAATTTTGGCTCTAATTTGTCATTGCTGCTTCATTACTGCTTGCTCTGCTGCTTGGGCAGAATTGTTTTTCTTGCTTTGGTCGATAGAAAATGAGAATGACTTTTGGAAGCAGCCTGACATTAGCATCATTCAATATTCACCAAAGGTCTCGCTCCACAGGAGGGAGGGAACTGGCTGAGAACATTACTAACAAATTTCAATATTAACAATCACTTTGGGTTTTTTTTACTTCTGTTTTCATGCCACATAGTGACAAAAAGCAGTGACAAGCTTTAACCCCTTTTTGCCTGTAAACAGGAATGCAATTCAAGAGTCGCAATTTCATGTCAAATTGATGGATTGATACTTAAACTGCTGCAGACAGCAAAGGCACATTTCTTTCATCTTTACACTATTCAGGGTATTACATATTCTTATCTTTAGCATTCATGTTTTTTAAGCACCCATTTGGATTTTTGTCAAAAATATTACCTGTTTTCTTGCCTGTAATGTTTCTAAATGGCTAAACCCATCCTCAAGTCAAGTCAAGTGAGTGTCGACCCCATTAAATAGGCTTATGGTGAATCACACAACATTATACCACAGCACAATACATACAGTAGGACTACAGTAGGGCACCGGTGGCTCAGTGGTAGGTGTTTCACCTGCCATGTGGAAGGCCTGGGTTTGATTCCCAGCCAGTGGTTGCAGTGCCGTTCCCAAGCCCGGATAAAGTTGTACAGTATGTGCGGACCAGATGTGGCGACCCCTTGCTAAAAGACCAAATACAATACTTAGGACAAGAGTAGTGTTGAGTAATTTACTGTAAGACTGGACACCCTATAGACCTGCCTGATTCATCCTGGTTTCTCTTCAGAGATTTTGTGTATAATTTTACCTAGATACTGTTGATTTGGGCTTAAGAACTAAAGCTGTAAGTCCTTTTCCTCCTCGTCTCAGGGTCTTAACCCATATGAACATCATTTCAACACACTTAGTACTTTCTGACCTTCTACTGTAATATACAGTTAAGAAAAGAGTAAGAACTTATAATTGCACTGTCCGCTGTCACCAGATGAGGAGGGTCTCTCTTTTGAGTTTAAAGGTTTCTTCATTATGTCTCGTCAGGGAGGTTTTTACTGCCACTGTTGCCTCAGTCTTTCTCATTACAGATTAAATTTACATGTCTTTCTGCAAAGCTGCTCTGTCACAATTTCAATTGTTAAAAATGTCATAAAAAACAAAATGTAATTGATTTGAACTGAATTCAACAAGTGTAGATTTCAGGGAAGCATTATATTGAAGGTGTTCACATGCATCTTTAAGGCTTGGGATGGCTACATGTTTTTTACAATACTAAACGATTCTGAAAGGACTGGGAGTATAGGCTAACTGACTGGCTTCTGCAGATTTGTAACAAAAAAAATCATAATATGGTGACTCAGAATCACTGGATCATACATCTAACGACTGTGCTGGATGAGGGATCACAGATTACATGACTTGTCACTCCAGCCGAGGTCAATTCATTGCACCAAACTCTCATGAACCATGTTGCAAGAGCAAAAGAACATATTAAACACCAAGAAGAAGAGAAAAAAGAAGAAGAAACAAATAAACCTGGATGCAAGACAGACAGCAGCAGCCGTTTATCATGTGCCACCATCTGCACAGTGGGAAAAAAAAACAGATTTTTATTTTTTTGAGAATCCTGAATCAAACTAAATATATTTTATTCTGCACACAGAGTACCTTACTGTGAAGTGGTAGATTGATTGAGACTGTTGATCAGCCGTTTAAAGTGTCAGTTTAATAGTAAGAATAAAATGAATAAGAATGTAGATCATAAAATATGTTTTAGTTAATTTATTTTTATTTTTATTAATATGTTATAGCATCTCTTGAAATGGAATTAATTTGAATTAATTTTGAATCTATTTTTAAATGTAAAGAATTATATATTGTATATACTGTATACACGTGACATCTAATGGAGTACAGAAGCATTAGCAAAGCCACTGTAAGGACACACATTTGTCTCTGTTTGCTTTAGCTTATTCACTCCAGTTTAGACACTGTGGACACTGCTGGGCTTTTTAGAGAAGCAGGCAGGGAGCAGGCATTGACGATCTAGATAAGCTCTTTCAAATGGACCTCTTGATGGTGTCCTTGGTTGCACAGTTGATAGTACAATAGAGTGTAATTAGTGCAGAACCTCCCTACTTCAACAGGCATTTCTTTTCCTCTGTCAATATTAAGGAGCAGATTGTTTGCACACATCTGCAATCTGTTCCATCATCTCTCTGTATGCTGAGCCGTTGTTGTTGATTAGCCCTACCACTGTTGTGCCATTAGTGAGCAGTGAACTCTTGACAGTGCAGTTGTGAGTCAGCAGCATGAACTGCAGAAGACTGATTGCACAGCCCTGAGGAATACCAGTGTTAAATGTGGTGTTGCTGACCCTGACATAGCAGTAAGGTAAACGCTAATTCTTGCCACTCTGTATCATAATCTTAGAGAATTTGAGCATTGGGGCTTAAGTGCTTTGCTCATTTAGCACTTCAAGGTCACCATGGCCTCCAGATCATTTTGAATTACCATATGACAACTAATATGAATTTTGTTTTGCTGTAGTAATGCGACTTACATGTCCTGCTAACCTAGGGGTTAAGTACTTTTTAAAAATAATCACAACCTCCACAGAGTGACCTTCTTGGTATTGCTTTAATCAAGTTGGGTTTGAATCAATAATCAATAGTTAAGAGCTTATCTGAATAGACAAAAGAGTTTGGTCAAGTCATTAAGATGTATTATAAATTAATATTTAATGCTGTGGGTTTGACATCTGAAAAAAATGGAGCTGAAAGAGAAGACCATTCAAACAAACTTTAATTACCTGTAAGTTACAAACTGTTGTCAAGGTTTCTTTAAAAAAAAATCTATTTAAAAAAATCTGATGTAATTGTTGAATTGTGAAATGTTCAATAAGAATAAATGGCTCAATAGGGCAATTTTCAAATATGGGCTGGGGTAGAATGAAAAAAATATGTTTTTTAAGAAAGTTAATCCAAACAGTACAGTGCATCAATTTTGCAGTAATATTTTTGTTTGTGTCTCAAATTAACTTCTTTAATTAAAAGTTAATAGTCCAAAACCCACAATTGTAAAATTGAGAACAGAATAAGAAATTATAGCTTAATCAATTAAAAGTAAAAAACAATATAAAAGATTCCTCTAAAATATAAAATACAGTAAATGACTAAAATGTGTTTCATAGCAGCTACTGAAGTTGTTTGAGTGGACAGTTCAAATTTCCATGTCCATGATGGGTTCAGATGGCTGACAGTAGTAGAACCTGATGTGGTCTTCTACTAGTGTATCATTCACCTCAGGGTTTAATGTGGTGGTGTGCATTCTGAGATGTCTCATCATGACTTATTTGAGTTTGAGTCCCTTCCAGCTTAGGCCATTCTGGTCATTCTCCTCTGATCACTCACAGACATTTCCCAAACAAAATGGAGGACGCCCTGCTCTGCACATTTTAGTGTTTTCTCTGCTCCCAGCACACCTAATTCAATTAATCAGCAAAATACCAGCCTTTACTGAGTAGAAGTGTATGGTATAGAAGGGAAAACACTAAAAGGTGCAGGCCAGGATGTCCTCCAGGACCTGGGTTGGAAAATACTGCTCTGGAGAGAGTTGTGTGTGAAAAATCTTGGGAAATCAGCAGTTTGTGAAATACTTAAACCAGCCCATCTGGCGACAACATCCATGCCATGCTTAAAGACACCGAGGTTGCACCTTTTCCTCATTCTGAAGTTTAATGTGAATATTACTTGAACTTTTACTTTATCTGCAGGATTTGTGCATATTGTCAAATGACTGGCAGCATGAATGTGCTAGTGTTCACTTTTAGATAAAATCTGTAATAATCAAATAAATCAAATAAATGATTAAAAATAAATAAAAAATCTAATAAATTTACAATTAAAAAACTGTGGAAACAATCAAAAGAACTGGTGATTTTTATTCCACTATAAATTAGAAAATGGAATAGTCATCTAGATATGAATCTTGAACAAACTGAACAGATATTTTGCCTGCTATTTAAAATCCAAAGGTTGGTATACTCAGACACTTTACAATGCACTGGCACTAATATAATGTTTATACCCAGTGGTAATAACCTTATACTGTAACTATTCACGTGGTTAGAGCTAGCGTAATGTACAACAAATCAGGAAACATGCACCCTGCTGACACACATCATCCCCTTAGAATTATAAGGTTCTATCTGACTTTTTTTTTATTATTATTATTTAAATTGAGAATTGTCTTATTCTGTAACAACATACATACAACATAATGTAAGGTGTTTTTAAGTGATATGCATTTTTGGACAGTTTTGCTCCATGAAGTACAAAAAAATAAAAGCTCAATATCTCAGAACTACAGTACTTAGAATGCAAAACCATATTAATTCTAAGGAATTACATGTACACCTCCATATCAGCACAGTATTTATTTATTTCTAGACAGATTCTTTTATCCCAGATGTGAGACTCATTTGTGATATCACAATTTTCGCACATTTTCATTTTTACTGTATTTAATGCAGGAAAACTTATAGGTCTAAAGTAAAGTACCCATTTATTTTACATTGAGCAGCGCCACAGTAGAGCGATTTGGGATAAGTGGTGGGAACTCTTACTCATACACAAGTTATGGAGAGGTTTTAAGAAGCGCTTCACGGTTCAGATTTTCTTCCTGAAATATGGGGCAGTGAAAGCCGCCTTTCCCAGTTCAGAATGAACTCGAGGTGTGAAGTGCCTGAGCAACTCCACCGTTCAAATAATGTAGGCACTGACCTTCCACCGTAATAAAGGCAAGATATATGATGGTAGTTCTAAAGAATGACTTGATAAATAAACATGTACCAGTGGTAGCCCTTTCTAACACTGAGGGAAGACCACCTTTGTGTTATACAAGATATAAATCTCAATGAAAGTATATAGATAGATTTAGTAGGTTATAGTAGTATATTTATCATCAACGATAAAACTGAGACTGAATCAGTAGTTTTTCACAGAGAAGGGAACATGCCTATTATGATGTGGACGGAAATGCACACACACAAGGCCAAAGAAGAAAAAGCTCAAGGCAGAGTCTGGTTCACAATATAACAACAGGGTCAACAATTTTGCTCACATTTTCCATGAACATTAAATATATTTATACTTGGCAAGAGAGCAATTATAAGAACATATTTATTTAAATAAATAAATAAATAAATAAATAAAAACTTTATCTCCATGGGGCAATTTAAGTATGATATTTAATTACCATGCTTAGTAATGAAAAATCTATTATACTTTAAAGCTAGCTTTTAAAGTAACTTTTTTCTTGTACAGTACAAGTAAATATTATACAATAATACACACTACAAATTTTTACAACCTTATAAAAAGCTCTGAAAACAATATGGTTATCACTCACTCATTATCTATACTGCTTAATCCTGTATACAGTGTTGCGGGTGGACTGGAGCCTATCCCAGGAAACTGGGGACTAATAATGCAGGGTACCAATCCATCGCAGGGCACATACACTTAAACACTCATTTAGATGCAAACTAGATGCACACAGAGGTGGGAATTAAACTCGGACCCTGGAGATGCACGTCAACAGTGCTAACCCCTAAGCCACCGTGCTGCCACGTCAATGTGGTTGTGCTTAATCAAATAATCAGAGCTCAAGATACTGACTGTTACAGAGACCGTCCTCTCTTTAAGTGACTTTGTACTGTAGGTTTTATTTGACAGAGTAAATTGGTCACACAGCCAGACTCCAAAAGTTTACCACCTGGATTTAACCAAGCAAACAGTTAAAATTGGTTATTATTACAGTTATTTGGCCTAAACCACGCAAAGAAAACAAGTAATAAGAATCTACTACAATTGGATTAAGAACTGAAAAATGTATTAATAAAACCGGGAAGGATAGTGGTGTACCATGAGCGTGATAAGAGATCATTTAAACTCTTAGTGAAATCAAATCATGAAAAAATCATAAGTTAAACTCACAGCTATGTTTAACAGTGATAGTAACAGTATTACCACATGAACAATGTGAAGAAAACTCTCAGGATCGGGACTAAACAGCTATGTAGCCTTATCAGTGAGGCTAATTGGAAATAGTCTCCAGTTTGTTAAAAAATAAAAAGAATGGACTGTGGAGCAATGGAAAAATGTCAAGTGGTCGGATGAGTTCTGATCTACCCTTTTCTAGTGATGGAAGGGTGCATCAGAGTGAGACGGCAGGTGGATAAGGTGGTGCACCATGCATCATGTCTAGTGCCTACCAAACAAGCCTGTGGGGTCAGTGTTATGAGCAGGAGTTGCTACTGTTGGTCATGTAGGTTCACCCCCCCTTAACACACAAAAAAAGATATACCGAATGACCAGATCTTTCCATCAATAGACTTTTTCTTCATTGATGGCATGGATGATATTCCAAGATGATGATGATGCCAGGATCTATCAGGCACAAACTGTGAAAGAGTGGTTCAGGGAGCATGAGACATTTTCGTACATGGATTTGCCAGCAATGAGTCCAGATCTTAACCCCAATCTTTGGGATATGCTGGAAAGAAATTTATGCAGCAGTCCAAGAAAACCTTTGACTTTGGAGGGAAGTTCATGTTGTGACATTACATAAGCGTATCAAAACAATGCCATCCATGCCATAATCAAAGCAAAAGGATGTCTGATTAAATGTTAGAGTGCGTGACTTTTTTGGCTGGGCAGACTATGTATGATATCCTAATTGTAACATTTTATAAGTTGCGAGCTACAAATAACGTGCAACGTAAAGTGAGGATGGTTCAGCGTTGGTAAAATATCATGTTACAAAAACTACGTATGTAAAGAATCTTTAATGTTTACCAAAGGTAGCTATAAAGTAAATTCCATGTTTCTAAATAATGATAACGCAGTGAAAGTAACAGTATTACCATAACGCATGTTTAAAACCTAATGAGATCTGACCTTCATAAAATAATAATCATTGGCAATATATATATATATTTTTCCAAAATTCACTTTTTGGTTCCTTACAGCAGGTTAAACTGTTAGCGTAATTTGCTGCCGTAACGCATTGCTAATTGGGTTGGATGTAAGCCAATGTTTACTCATTTGTGCTCAGTTGCTATTTTCGCGGGCAGGAATGAACACACCTGTGCTGACAGGGATGGAACAGTGCAACAGGGGGTGTGACATTTTAAATCTGCCAGCACAGATGATACCTTCCAACCCACTTGGTCCAGAACCGAGACCCCCTTTTAGTGCAAACACAGTGCCAAATCAGTACATTCCTGATTTCACTCAAAGGCTTTAAAGTCATTCGGCTTCTTTCAACCTTGTTTTGTTGATGTACGCTATTAGTGTCATCCCACGTCAACTGAAAAAAGGAGAAAATATATTTGTGTATTTCGTTAAATTGTCAGTCAAACAGCTATTTCCTCTCTCTGATGTTCCTGTCCATGATCCGGGAACAGAATTGGCTTCAGATTCACTACAAAGTTAAATGAATAAATGAATTAATGAAAATATTTGACATTTTTATTTAGCAAGAAAGTTACCAGATACGGTATGCATTAACTTGATGTTACTGATGTCAGACATGTGCAAACTTCTGGCTCACACTCCGTATACAGAAAGTTGTAATAAGACACATGACCCGACGTTAAAGAGGCCGCTGTCCTCTGAAACATCGCATGCCATTATCATAGAGAAATGGATGTTTAATGGCCTCATAAATGATGTCAGGGACAACCATTGTCATTTTTCACAGCTGTCGAGTTGGAATGAGTCCACACTGACACATTGGCTCTTAGCACGCATCTGCTGCACAACTGAGTCATCACGGCTACATGCAGCTAGAGGTCATGCAACAAAAAAAAAAGTATTATCCCTCACTGGGACAAGCCAAATGGTCCCCATCAATACAGAGTATAAAAACACACCCTCCTCCACACAAACACAGAGAGATACATGCATTTAACAGACTTCTTAACAGTTTATATTTGAGCTGAAAAACTGAATCATGCCATGATTAGACCCTGGCTTGTATCCTAATGTAATGTTACGCACTTTCTATTCCTAGCTGATAATTCTACATGCTGGGCAAATCTCTAATGCTTTGTGGTCTCGAGTTTGAGTAATTATTGACATTCACACTTCTCTCCTCTTATCTCTTATTTCTGCATGGAAAAAAAAAATAAAATGAATAAATAATCGTTCCTCATTTCACACTTACTGACCTCTCTCCAAAAACACCTGTAATTTGTTTGGTGAAGATGAAGTAAGACACCAAAATCTCCTGCACGTCTTGTCACCTCTCAGAATATATTTATCTAACTTGTGAAAGATCTCACATACAGATCTCTATGGTTTGTGAGTGTTTGCTTATCCTAAAGTGCCCATGCACCAACCTGAAGAAGAATTAGATACTGTCTCGCACCGGCCCGGGGTATTATTTAGTGACCATGATGTTGTGCTTACTGAAAATAAACAGTGTAAATAAAAGGAGGTCTAAGGCAACCTAGGCAGCTTTTTGACACCTTTTCAGTTCCCAAGTGCGGTTCCTTTTTCTTTTTTCTCCTCTTCAAGGCAAACAAATGGTCAAGGGTGAATTATCATGTGACTATCCTAGCAATATTTTTAGAGATATTGTTGATGCAAGGCGAGATCATCGCATGGAAACTGCTTACACATACTGTAAATAGCAAGAAAAGGACAAAGATGATTTATATTTTGTGTTAATTATTTTTATGTATTAATTTTTTGGGCTGTGGAATAAATAATTTGACTTTCTATTAATTCTTATAGGAAAATTTGGTTTACGAGTGTTTCGAAATACGAGCTTCCGGAACGAATTACGCTTGTAATCCAAAATTCCACTGTACAACAATCAGTATACAGTATGAAGTCCTTTATTTTTTAAAAACCTACTGAATTCACCACCGTAAATTCATCTTCTTCTCCTTCTGATATTTGAAATGATACAATACAATACAAATTTACTTATTGGCTCCCAATATTGTAGCCATAAACTACTCTAAAGAGACAGTATTTTCTCCCCAATAACATGTTTCATTTTCTACCTAGCCATGCACTGGGAGACTGGAGAAATCTTTATAGAAATGAAATCTATCACCCATCATTGGCTATACAAAGAAAATTTTAGAAAAAAATCTATATATTTTTATGAGTTCATGCTTGATTTTTTATTTTTTTTTGCTTTCGTGTCTGGCTTTCCTCTGCTGCTCCCTGGCCTTGAACCATGTGCATCACAAGCCTGGCTCACTGTTCACACAATCACAGAGGACATCATGCGTATACAATCAGGGATAAACAATAAATCATTTTATATTAGATAGAACCACTTCCACCCACAACATTCATTAGTCCTTGTACAGTGCCACAGGGAGTTCAAACTGAATTCAGTGCTTTTTTGGCACACACACAGCTCGATGCTTTGCTCTTAACAAAAGCATGGATGGACGTTTTTCATGCTTACACACAGAAAAAAAAAACTCAAGTGTTAAATTAACACCCAGAGTGTTTTACGTAGGTCGAGTTGGACGGAAATGAACCCTGAAAGTGTTAAAACAGTGCTGTGGATTTTACTTTTTTGTGAATTGTTGCTTCTGTCTTCAGTTACTGTAGGTGATAAATGATAAAACCATACAGAAAGCTGAAATAGTTGTGATGTGGTAAGTGTGAGACCACATTAGCAGTACACTGCATGTTATGTATGTAATGTTTGTCACAACGCTTAACAAAATATTTAATGACTTCCAGAATATCGCATTCAAATGAGAGAAAATGGATGATGATATATGATATTCAACTGATCTGATATTCATATTTAATCAGATCAATGCTTTAGACATGAATTAATGTGTTTAAGCAAGGACAAATTTGGTTGCATGCTCTTTCTAGGGGTGCTGTGCAGCGACTTCTAAAAAGAAGATTGTTGTTGTTTTATGAACCCAACCACTCTGCCCTAGAAATCAACCTCATGAATATTGTACCTTATATTCATAGTAGAACACAGTATCTGTTAATTCCAAATAAAGTATTTGTATCCGGATACATCCCCAATCATTTCTAGCGTTTTTTCGGAAAACCTTCCATCCTTCATATCCTGCTGCTTAGCTGCTGAGAAGACAGTAGCTGGAGTGGGAGGAAAGAGAGCAGCACATTGACAGGGCACCCTAGGGAGCTGCCTATATCGCCTATGCCAGGAACCGCCACAGATTAGTCCAGTTAGCCTCTAATCAGACACCCTCCACAATCCAGTCGCCCAGCAGTGCTTTACACTGTCTCCTGTTATTCTGCGAGCAGATGAATGTGTTTCTGTACAGGCAGTGAACTGATGGAGCTTATGATTTCATTTGGCAAAAGAATTAAGGATGGCAAGTTAATAAGGCTTAATGCATTTGTGTAGGTTTATGTAGGATTCATTGATTCATCTGTGATTTTTTTTTTTTAAATAGACACTTTTTTGCTTTCTTAAGTATATTGTAACTTTAACAGTTCTCAACAGTACCGCTGAGTGTGAATCCAGGTGATAAGAGTATATACAGTAAATGAGTTAATGGTGTATTAGTGGTATTACTATTTTTTGTATTATATTCTGTTAAAACAACATCCAAAATTGTATGTTGTAATTTCTGCCTTAGACAATGCTATTAAAAAAGGTAGAAAAAATATATATATCTACACGCTTTTTTATTTTTTTGGCATTTTGTCCATCAGCGTGCCATCCTGCACATCTAGCTCTGTGGTTACTTACTTAAGGGGCCGGGTTTTCAGCTCGATACTCGATGGTCATTCACACACTACGGGCAATTTGGAAATGCTGATTGGCCTTACTCTGCATAGTTTTGGACTGTGGAAGGAAACCCGCAAGCGCGATGGGAACATGCAAACTCCATGCTCATAGAACTGGGGTGGGAATCAAACCTGGACCCTTGTAAGTGCAAGTCGACTGTGCTAACACCTATGCCACCGCCATACTAATATATAGTTGAACATACAAAATATGTTACTCTTGGGTGTCTAGTCTTTAAGCGATGTTTTTAACACTTCTAATTTTAAGGGTGTCATATTATGAAACTAAATAGATCCCTACTATGCTTTAAAAAAATTCCATAAATTTGATTACATTTTAAATCAAAGATAAACAAGGGGAAAAAACTACAAAAGTAAAAGCACTTAATTATGACATTATAGTATTTTTAAAAAATTAAAAAACTTATTAAACAATATAAGTTTTTTTTTTATCTGACTTCTTTGATAGATTGATATTAACAACGAATAGGTAAGAAATCCTGGGGTGATGAAAAATATGCAGCGACAGGGTGGTGTAATGTAGCCTGACATGAACAGCACATCCCAAAGTGTTTTTATTGCCCTTATAACCCCGCATTTAAGAACAACATGTTCTAATTCTTATCACTCAGTAATTATTTTTACCATTGTGGAATAAGTTATACTTTAGCATCTATAAACATTTGTTTTCATCACTTTCTCACGTTTTTGTGATGTTAATAAAATAGAAAAACACTGCTCTGCATCCTACAAGAAACTATAACGCACAACATGAGGGTTACAAAGTGCTGAAACTGTGACTCATTTCAAAAGTGCTAAATAAACATCTCATGGAACATCTCACCATATAAACTACTTGGTTTAATTCCATCTATATCCAGAGAATGTTATTGTATTTAAAATGTGTTTTTAAATAAACCTGTGAATTGCCTGATTTGTGGCTCGAGCTACTGTCAGAGCTGATGTAATAGAAAAATTACCTTTTGATTAACTGATCTAAAAATTCAGTGGTGTATATTACATAAGCCATTCAAGCCAAAGTGAGACTTGACGTCTCATGAGCAAAAGAATGAAGGCGTAAAAATGATTGACATTTACAGAAGCACAGTACAGTGATGTGAATCGCAGTAAAAAAAAAAAAAAAATAGTTGTACAAACATTTTAAAGAAGGTCATACATTTATGAATTAAAATGTGGAAGAAATGCATCTGTCTGTGAGAACTGTACACAAAAACATTCACAGACACTAGTGTGCATGTTACAGCAACTCAGGTGGGAGTTATTGCCACATCACCTGTTCATTCCTGACCTCACTCCAAGCTATTTCCAAATGTTTGGGCCACTAAAGGAGTTCCTGGAAGGCCAGTGGTTCAGATGTGAAGCAGGCAGTCTGAGTAAAAATTTTACCTTGATGGTATCCAAGCACTAGTGGAACCCTGGGATAAGTGCATTATTGTTGCAGGGGGATTACAGGTAAACATTACATAGCAACCATAATTCGTTCCAGAAACTCTTAGATATCAAAGCGAATTCCCCATAAGAAATAATGAAAACTCAGATGATTTGTTCCACAACCCAAGGATATATTAAAAATATATATATATTAAGTAAAAATAAAACAAATTAGCCTGTACTTTATGTTTGAAAAGAATGGTGGCAGTTGTGAGGGAGATGGGGGGTGCTACTAAGACCTCACTCGTTTATCAAGGTAAAATGCATTAAAACTTTTTTTGAGTTAATTTTGATCCAAGGTTTTACTGTGTATAGAGAAATAAAGGGAGTTTTTCCTCTCGGTTTGTTATTCTGCACAATCAAAAGTCCCAGTTTCACTTGAACACCCTTTATATTATTAATATTATTATTATTAGTAGTAGTAGTAGTAGTAGTAGTAGTAATTGTAGTAGTATATTAATATAATATATAATTGTGGATATTTATGGAACTCTTTTGTTTTTACATGATCAGGCTCCTAAAAGTGGACACACCTTCAATTCTTTCATTGACCATGCTCTAAAAATACGCTCCCTGCAGCAGTACAGTGAGCTTGTTTTCATTGAGAAGGCACTCAGCCATACTCACACACACTTGAATAAACAGGCATTTGGCCAGGTCATTTAGCGTGGCTATTGGGCTGAGGGAAAAAGTCGAATCCAGGTCCAAGCGGTGAACAAAGGAAGGCTAATGATGGCTCAGGATAACTAAGCCTGAAACAAGCACGCACAGTTAATCATCATTTCACGCATATGCTCTTAAAATATACTCTGTTTCAGGTGCTAACCAGTTTTAGTGGATCCTGAGATTACCTCCTCAGCAGAGCCCGGCTGATGAGCTATATCGCATAAACCTTTCAGCACACATCCGACAGCTTAAACAGAGGAGAAGAGCGCACCTTTGCTTTCCCACTCCTATGACGAGGTGCTGTTGCCATGGCAACAGCCTCCCTATACCCCATGGAGAGGTTCCCATGGCTGCCTCTCTTGCAGTAACCATAATAAAAGGCACATATTTGCTCAACCAAATTCCAGCTTGATGACCATGAGACTGATCCCTGTCACTCACCAAGTGTAGACACTCAACATCCTGGAAAAGGCTGGGAGAGGGATGTTCCAGGCTTTCAGAGATGGCCACTTTAAACCTCTGTCTTTGTGCAAGCATTACATAAATCTGTCCCTTGCCTGTCGAGCTGTTCTGTAAAGATCAGTGATGACACAGTATGACTTGATAGGGCATGGCATTCACTTTCACATTTGCATATTTTCAGGGGAGCGATGAAGACATCAAATGTCAGATAAATGTCAAAATGCTATAAAATATTCAGCCTTTAAATCATTCATTTGAAGATGAACGAGGAACACTGGCTCTGTTGGCTCAACTCCTGCAGCAGAATAGCATTAACCATAAAGCATTCATGACTATTTTTAACAATTGAAACAAGAAAACACAGGCCTACATTTCGCAAACACAATAGCACTACAAGGTCGGAAACATTGCTTGGTATGGATGGCTTGCACTGTTAAAGAAGAACAGATGCACAAACCAAAAATACTTTTCTTGCATGTAAGAGACAGGTTATAATGCATGTACTGCATGTATGTATGTATAATGTACAGTGTATATATATATATATAGCAATTATTAATAATATTTAGAATTCCAAACTTTTTTGGGAGCACATCACATCACACCCTGGATTTCTATAAGTCCTCAAAGTCCTGTGGTGTGATTTTCACGCTCATGTGTACACACAGCAGGGCGGCATGGTATGGGGTAGAACAGAGCATTTGGGAGCTTTTTTACTGAGTCATCTCCTAGAGAGAAGCTCACAAGTTAGTCTCCATGAGGCTTTAATTTGAGATCCATAGCTAAACAATGTTTGGTGGTGAAGCTGTATGATGATCAAAATGTTTAAAATAGCTCCAACCCTTTTTTTCAGTTGTTTGCCAAGTCTTTAATAATGGACATTAACATGGAGGGAATTAATGAAGGTGTTTACGATGTTGCATTAGAAACAGTGCTACAGTAGAAAATCATACAACCTTGACCCTATATGGCTTATTCAAATCAGAGCAGTTTTACATGGCGGATAAACATTACTGCACAAGGATTTTTTTTTTTTTTTTGTATATACAAAGAAGCAGGGATCAAAGTCATTTGGATAAGGGCATTAGCCAAATGCCATGAATGAAATGTAAATGTGCTGTATGTATGGCAAATACAGGGCTTTTTTCTTAAAAGAAATATTCTGTTGATGCTCTCGCTAGAATTAAGCAATCTGAACAAAACAACCTACACTGTGCTCCTCAGTATATAGTGCTTTAAAAACACTGGGATGCCCCTAAATCAGACAATAAGGCCAGATAGCCATCACGCTGTTTAACTCTGTACCCCTCCACTCAATCTGTCGGCGTCTCATCAGGGTGGTGGTGTACAGTAATGAGCAGTGCATGTTCATAGTGCGAGCCTACTGGGTCAACAATTCGTTTAAGCAAAGTCAGAGTGAATTTAGGAAGAAATATGGTGTTCCTGACTGAAGAGTTGAAGGAAAAACCCCAAACATCAGACTTCTCGTTAACAAAGATTCCATTATAGAATAGGTTTTACATGTGGCACTTACATCAATGTATACATATGTATGTATTGACGAAGTTTAAAACAGAACAATAAAATACTGACAATGTTTAAAATGACTCTTGGGAATTTGGGTAAATTATTAAGCCTACATACATATTATGGTCGGGTGACCTGCTAATGATCAGTTTTTAACGACGTGACCACACACACTGCAACAAAGGGGTTACAAGGTCAGATCAATTCACTTCCATTAAAATGTAAACAGCTATCTCTGTGATTTATTACGGATATCCGCTTGCAAAATCAAATAACAGAGATCCATCCAGAAATTGTGGTCCACAATTAATACAACATATTTGTCATTGTTAATCATGCACATAAAGTATGTAATCTTTAGAATGTAAAATAGGCCATATATAACATACTTGAACAGAAATTTTGTAATTAACCTACCTAATATGACATATCTTTCGCATTTAAAGCTCCTTGTTCATTTTGCATACCTTATTCGCCAGAAATTCTGGTCATTTTTTGCTTTTCATGTTAATGTGCGGGAACGTAATTATAACTCTGCCCTCATCACTGACAGGTGTTTAAAGAAAATGAGTGCAAGCAGAGTCGCAAGACTGCAGAATGGACAGAAGCCTCAAATCTTGGCAAGGTGAAGGGCTGTAATTTAATGGAGGATGACAGCCGATTGTGTGCGGCTGAACGTCAGGTGAGGTGATTTTAATGAGCCCTGATTACAGAGCCTGCTTTCTTCTGCTTTCTCTCTTAAGCTGTCCTCCTGAGCTGAGCATTCCTGTCTCAAGCACATGCCCTCAGGCATACGCTTTAGAGTAACCTTTATCACCATAACGGAACAAGCTCGAAGAACGGATATATGCAGCAAATGATATCTTGAACGAATGAGGTCTAATCTCCTCATGTTGCATATCACACTGCAAGCTTTTTTTTTTTCATTCTTTTTTAATATCTATATACTTGGAAAGCTCTTAGCAATTTGTGACAGAGAGTATAAGCAACTGCGTTTTCCATGAGGTAATGCATCAAAGATGGGCAAAATGGGTCATAGTTTACCCCGTTCTGCTGCTGCAGGATGAAAGCAGCTGCTTCAAAGCCATTTGTATGGAGGAGCGGCGCTTTATTTCTGGAGGGGGAAAGAAACGCAACACCATCACCATGGCAACTAGCCCAAGATGAAGACATTAGGAAATGGTGATAAAACATTAAACACGGAATTCAGCAAATACAATTATCAAGATGGTAACCGTGACAATGGAGGCATGTTCTCAATATTCTCAAGTATTTAGCAGAGTCAGATGTTTTGCTCACAGACAGCGTTTTCTCGGTCTAATGTCTGCTCGAAGAATTCTGCTGTCATTATTGCCTCGCTCTGGGGTTGTGAACGGCGTACAGCATATGAAGATTTCCTTTGTCTTTCAGGAGACCTTGAGAAGAAAGCAGCTGCACTTTAGCAGTTTTTTTTTTTTTTTTTTTTTTTGTGGCTGGCCTCAATCAGCCAAAGCACCATGTAGTCCCCTGAAAGATCCCTGTGAATTACCATGCATCTTCAAGACTTACCAGGAATCACATCTAGCACAGACAAAAGGAAGACAAGATTATTCACATACTCCCCAGATGTGACACATCATTCTCAGTGGAGCCCATGAAGAGAGAATGGCTATGCATAAAAAATGAACCAGGCAAAGGACTTGGTTGACTACTAGAGAGTACATCATCAATCTATATAATATGAAGTCCCAGGCACTGGATGTACCAGAAAAATACAAGCATTTGATACTACACAGAGTAAAGGATAACTGCAAACCTATCCATTTGAGGAATATGAAATCAGGAAGATTCTTCTGTTCATGGCTTATTTTGGACATTCCTTTGTCATTCCTTTGGACAGTCACTTTTTGACATTCCTTTGCCTTATTTAGGATTTTCCTTCAGGCAGTACCATCATTCTTTTTTCACTGTGCCAGAAACAGGTTCGTCAAACACGAAGAACTAAGCTCAGATGGAGGGGCATTTTTCTAAATATAAGTAAACTTATTATTTTATAGACTGCTATGAACATTTATTTATTGTTTCACTTAACAGATCTAACTCCTGTATGCATTTCTAGATTGTTTTCTGGCTAAGATGAACTTGATAACAAAATATTATCAGCAGTACCAGGATTCAGTAGTCCAAAACCCTAACATAGCGACGTTCTGAACAGCAAACTGGTTGTTACAACATATTAAAATGGATAATCTATGATGATACCATTTTCTTAAGCACATAGTGTTTTTTACGGAAAAATAAAGCATTATTTTTTAATATTCCAGAATATCTCACAACTGCATCAGAATCATACAGATGATATAGATGAATTACAAAGACGATACAGATACATAAATAATAAAGTTAAGCATAAATCTTACGAAAAATTCTATATATAATTCAGATATATGATTAAATAATGATGTCAATTTCATAGGACCGCTACATAAAATCCCATTCGTGTAAATTAGGTTTAAGGCACAACTGTTCTCGGAAGATCGATCTTGCAGCCAGTAGGAAAAGCAGTAACTGGATTACTATTAGTTATGTAATTTAATTTAGCAAAACACCAAAAGAAATTACCAACAAAAAGCTGTAGATTGATTTGCTATGTGTTTAATCAACTGTAACCATTTAACTGCAGGTAAATTGGCAATAATTGTTTATAATCTCTTTTAAAAGTGTCATGGGCTTACCTAAATAGTGAAATGGGAACGTTTGAGTTTATATTATGAGCTCATGCGCTCAGTAAGGTACAGTATAACGGACAATTCTGACTTTGGCTAGAGAGGCTGGTATTTCTGTAAATACTGTACATATGGTCAGGGATTGCTTACATTTACAGAAACTTTTGACTAATATTCCAGATGACCAACAACAATCCTGTTGTCCAATGCTTGTTTCCTCATGACAATATACTGTAATTCACATCATTTTTAATGACAGGATGCCATTGCTCTAAAAACCTTAGTGTGTAGTGGTGTTCAAAATTTTTGCACCTCAGCATACTGAATTGTGAAACACCAATTAGATTGCAACAGTCAAAACGCTAAAGCTCATGACCAGAAACATGAAGGTGGAGCACTTAAGTATCTGAACTTTGGATGCCAAACTTAACCCATGAAAAGGAGATGCATCAACATGCTCCCTTAAGGGGTAGGGGAGTTTTTTTCTTTTGCAAAAAAACATCATGCTCTACTTATCCCAACTAGTGCAGTGAATAGCATAAAAATATATATTTTTTCCATTTTATATAAAAGCACCAAATTTATAATGTATCAAGTTATTGTTCCAATATTGGTAAAGAGCATACATTCTGTTGGGAAGATTTGTTTTTTTTATCTTTTAATTGTTGTTGGGTGATCTTTCTTGTTTCCTCTTTCCACTGTGTACACTCACGCCTGCATGCAGAGGATGGACTGGACACAACCAAATCTCACACAGTGAGGGGGAACTTTGCTTTCCAATTACATTGTCAACAACTTTATCAATGTTTGGTAACAGTTAGTAATTTAATTCACCATTGAGATACAGGATACTGTATCCCATCCCTTGCGAGGCTGACATTTAACAATGATTATTGAACATTACACAAAGTTAGCAAAGTTAGTCTAGCATAATAGCAAAGTTAGTCTAGCGATTTTGTGGAAAGGAAAAACTGTACATTAGAATAATACAATACTCATTAGCAGAATTTAAAACTTAAATAACCGAGGCAAGTGGAAAATAAATGGGGATTTAAGTTCAAACCTCCAGCTGAGCCTGTAATAGAGATTTTGAAACAGCAGTGTGATGTCATATGTCAACAAACTGCGAGAAGAATGAGGCAGTGTTGGGGTTCACTAATAGTACAGCGTATGTATTAAGAGTGCGGTCTTGTAGTGTGATTGAGAACCTTATTGGAGCTTTGGTTGTTGGTGGTATTAGTTCTGTAATGGGGGCTGCATTCATCACCGTTCTCACTCAACCTCACAGGTAAACAAAGACTGCATGCTAATCACTCTATTCCTGTTTTCCATTGATCCAGCTAGATGATCCATAATCATATTAGGAGATAGTAATTGTGTCAGTATGAGTCCCATAATGCCCAGGGCAGCTCAATGACACATACAGTACCATAACCATATTAAGCCTTAAGAAAGATTAATAAATTCTTTGTTTTATTTCTTTTGTTGCCTATCAAAGGGAACCTTGACTTTTCCCAATTTATACAAAGGAAATTAATCAGTGATTTCCTCTGGGGTGGAATTTCTAATGATTTTTTGTTAATCCAAATTTATCAAGGTATGTCAAGAAAAGTCAGCTTTCTGAAAACATTAGCACAATAATCTACATGTGTGTGCAAATGTAGGGGGATATTTCATAAATATGTAAGCAAGGAATAAAACATAACAAGGCACCTCCAGGGTGCGGGTTTGATTCCCGGCCAGGCTCAAATTCCTGTCTCTGTGTGCATGGAGTTTGCATGCTCTCCCCGTGCTTGGTGGGTTTCCCCCCACAGTCCAAAGACATGTAAGTTAGGGTAATTGGCGTTCTCAAATTGCCTGTAGTGTGTGTATGTCTGTGTGCCCTGCGATAGATTGGCACCCTGTCCAGGGTGTGCCCTAAGTCTCCCGGGACAGGCTCCGGCCTCCGCGCGACCCTGAATACAGGATTAAGCGGTAATGACGATGAGTGAGTGAGTGAGCACACTTCAGTGTGCTTTATATTACAACATGTTACGCGGCACAACAATTACAATTTTTAATTTATTAATAAATGACTATTCATGAATGACGTTTTAACCAATTATATTTTCATTCAATGCTGCAGCACATCTGCCAAACAATTACTTATAACTGTTAATTGTGCTGTAGCAGCTATTAAAATAATTACCTCAACAGCCTCCTTTATTTCTATCTCAAAATAATCACTTTTCCTTTGTAAAACATCATATATTTGTTAACTTCCATGATGGTATGGTAGGAACAGTATGTTATGATGGCAGCACATCAAATGCATTTAGCATCAGAAATGATGTGAACCAAAGATGTGCTCTGGCACCAACCTCGTTCGGCATCTATTTTGCTCTCCTGCTCATACAAGCCTTCAAGTCATCAAGTGAAGGCTTCTACAGTACAGTATCTCAACATCAGACCTGACGACAAGTTGTATAATCTCTTAGGCTTAAGAGCAAAATCCAAAATCTGAGAAGTGCTGATTAGAGATATGCTTTTCGCAGACGATGCATCCACAGTAACCACGTTAGGACAGAATTTTCAGAGAATGTTTTTCTGCAGTCTGGAGTTTAAGTTTTAAAAAGCTCAGGTGATGATTCAAGCAGTTCCACTATCCCCTAGCATAATCATTAAAAACTTTCAAATTGAGGTTGTATACCACTTTACCTATTCAGGCTACACAACAGGAGACAGGCTCTCTTTGGACATGGAACTGGACAAAATGGTTGAGAAAGCAGCTACTAATCTCTCCTGACTGACAAGAAGAGCATTGGAGGATAGAATGTGAATGGTAACTACTGAGCAGAAGTGGGTAGAGTAGCCAAAAAATGCAAAAGTAAGAGTATATGTACTTCAAAATAATATTATTCAAGAAGAAGTAAAAAGTAGTCATCCAAAATATTACTCAAGTAAGAGTAAAAAAGACTTCTGTAAAAATACTATTCTGGTACTGAGTAACTGTTTCAATCGTAATGTCCAATAATATATTTTTTTAAATGATAATAATTATATAATATTCTATATATATTATTTTATACACACACAGTACGCAGTATAATGTATATACACAGTACATTATATTATATGTATAGTATATATGTATATTATAGTACAGTATAATTATAATAATTATATTTGCCAACATTGAAACATTCAATGAACAGCTAAAATTACCACGACATGTTTCCTAAAGTTAGACGTTGAGTTTTTATATGCTGGAGTGTGTGTCTGTTTTGGCAGATAGTAAAGACACTGCAGTATAAAGCTGTTATTTTGCAAGCAAAACATGTTTTGCATATGATGCCAGGAATTCTGGCTGAAGATTTTTTTTCCCAGCTATACCACCAGTTTGTGTGTGGTCATATTGTGTGTGGTTATTGTTTGTTAATTATAGTTGCTGACATGTGGTACTGTAGATCTACTGGCTGCATGTGTAGAATAAATGGTTACAAAAGTAATGAGGCGGGTGTAGCCGAATATAGCAGAGTAAGAGTAGCGTTTCTTCTTTGCAAATCTACTCAAGTTAAAGTAAAAAGTATGGTGCAATAAAACTACTCATAGAAGTAAATTTTTTTTTCAAAAAGTTACTCAAGTCAATGTAACTGAGTAAACGTAACTCACCTCTGCTACTAAGATGGCTGTGCATAATGCTTGCATTGTCAGCACATCAATCGATGGCAACGTACAGTATACTAGTCAGGAATACAAACTTTACACTTTCCACAAGCTGCATCCTCAGGATTACAAAAGAAGCAAAGCAGGGATTAAAACGGGTTTCTATCAATGTGTACTGTCCTTCGCCGATGCAGACTCTAATGCAAATTAGGAGAAAGGAAGCAACCAGTCGCCAGACCAAAATAGCACTATAAAGATGTGAACAAAATAAAATCCTCCAGCTTGGATGTAGGGATGTGGGAGGCATTGGCTAATGATAGAGAGAACTGGCGTGCAGAGCTGCACAGAATACTTTTAGTTGGAGAACAGAACATTACTTTGGCAGTGAAGGTAAAAAGAGCGAAGGCCAGTTACGTGACTTCAACAACACTACACAAGGCACAGTTCACCTGCCAGAACCGTGGCCATATCTGTAAATCTGAAATTGGATTGCTTAGCCACGGTAATCACTGCTCCCACCCAGCAGCAACCTTTGCAGCATGATAATTCTATGGACCTTATCTGATAAATTCCTACCACTCTTATGTGGAGAACCAAACTTCAAGTTTGGTTAACTGTAACTAAAGTGATTATAGTGTCTTGTAATGAGCATAATAATCTCCGCATGTGATTTTAATCACAGCTAGAACTCACATCAGAGCCGCTGGAAGAAAACTAATCAACACTTCAACCAATCACGTTTGAGAATTCAGCAGCAACTAAGTTTAAATATCAAAATCCTGCTGAAACACATACAGAAGGTCTGGAGCTACTGATTGGAAATTGGCAAGATTTGAAAAGTTCTTCCACAGAATCATTTTGCTCCCTCAACTGCTCAAAAAAGGGACTTCATCTCCCAAAGGAACATTCCTCCACAAGATGTTATTTTTGTTCCGATTTCAAAGGCTTGCAGTTAAAGTTTATGAGGGGTTGAAAATGGATAATTAGCATTTAAATGATCTGACACTTCTCTCTTTCCCCTAATGCAGCTGCCACTGTAACCTTCTCTTTGACGCTCTTACATCAGACAGTGTTCTACTCTATTTAAGCCGGAGAAGTCAGAGAAGTATTTAAGTTTTCTGTTGGGAAAGAATTGATGGTGGTGGGGTGGGGGGTTTGCACAGGGTCACTTTCATGGCCTTAACACTGAAGGCATGCGATGGTGTGAAATAAATGTTGATAAGAAACTCTGGCTGTTCAAACAAAGAGTTCAAATCTAAGGTTAAAGCTGCTGGTGGGAACTGGGAGAAAGAGCAAATGAATATCATCTGAGGGAGGTCACTGTCAAAGTCAAGAGACTGTGGACAGAAATTCTCATAAGCAAACACTATGTTGTAAAAACTGTCTTGTAGAACATGATGTATTCTTGCTCTGAAGACACCGCGAGCCTGGAATACACTCTGTAGTATACCACTTTCATCTTATACTCCAGGGAGCATAAAGAAAATTGGTCCAATTTTCATAATATTTTTTTTTTCTATTGGCATTTTTTTTTACAGACTAATGCAGATACCAAAAAGAGGCAGCACAAAACTGAGAGAATAGTTGGGCTGGGGGGAAAAATAGCTTTCAGGTCTAGGTTGTAATTGCAGGCACTGCTCCGGCGACCTTTCTGGTGCAATCTCCTCCATCTCCTCCATCCTGCTTGGCTCTGTGCTGCAGTGATTAACACAATGTCCAGGTGATTGACTGCAGTCATTATTTAAAGGGACGGTTACCTCACCAGGGTATTACAGATTTCTCTCAATCAGCAACTTCTTCACATATTCAGCAACTGGTCTGCACCTGGAACCCACATGTGAGATGAGTATCAACCCAAACCAATTATTTGTGCTAATCTTCTCACGTAAGTAATAAAGAACATGGGAGCTCAGCTAGATCTATACTGAATAAAAATAATAATAAAACAGAAAACAAATTGCATGAATAATTTATAATACAGGAGTTCTAATATAATGTTATCTGCACACAAAGGAAAATGCACCTGTTTATATTCTACATCCTTTTAAAAGAACATTAGATTGTGGGTGTTTTTTTTTTTTCTCTAGTACTGTGTATTGCTTTTTACAACTTATATAAAGGTATATTTCAATTAATTTTGTAATTAGTTTGATAGTTTCTAAAACATTATTTAATTTCATGACTTTTTGGAATATTATTCATCTCTTCATCCATCCATGCATTATGTATCCCAGTTATTTTTTTAGGGTCACAGCTTTCAAAGGTGACTACGCTAGCGATACTCTGAGTACCCAGAGGAAACTCATCAAGCACGAGGAAAACTTGCACACAGGACTGGAGGTGATATCCAAACCCCCAAGCCTGGAGGTAAGAAACGACTGTGGCACCAGATTTCAGTAACTGACAGCCTGGATAGTGTCACTAGTGTGGATCTGGATTCTATCCTGGGAACAAGAAGGGAATAAACCCCAACTGGGACACCAAGTCCATTGCAGGTCAACATGCACACCTTTGGTAAAGCAATGTAACATGCCAATTTTTTTGCAAAGGTGGGAGGAAACCAGAAAAAAACCCTCACCCAGTATCTTTCACACTTATTTTGTTTTTTTTCCTCTTATTACTCTACATACAATACTCCACAATGATGAACTAAAAGCAGGTGTTTCAAGTGTTTTGTCAATTAATTTATAAAAATAGACTTAGATTTACATAAGCATTTAGACTTAT
Organism: Clarias gariepinus; assembly: GCF_024256425.1. NCBI lineage: Eukaryota > Metazoa > Chordata > Actinopteri > Siluriformes > Clariidae > Clarias > Clarias gariepinus. The sequence continues at coordinate 21,683,640 of NC_071113.1, read as the reverse complement.
CTCTTGGTACTTGGTTAAAGCAGCTTCGGCAGCAATTACAGCCTCAAGCCTCAAACCTTAGTTTGGAAGTTTCTTCTATTCTTTTAGGCGGAATCGTTCAAGATCATCCAGATTGGATGGACACCGCCATTTTCAGGTCTCTTCAGAGAAACATTCCCACAGCGTTGCCACCACCAACCTTGACTGTAGGGATTGTTTTAATAGGGTGATGCACAGTTCCTGATTTTCTGATTCCAAATTGTTCAGTGCTTGTGTTATCAGACCAAAGGAATGATCTGAGAGTTCTTCATAGGTTTTTGGCAAACTCCCAGTAGGCTGTCTTGTCCTTTTTAGTGAGGAATGGCTTCTGGTCACTCTACCATAGACCCCTTGATTGTTGGATGCTGCAGTGATAGTGGTCCTTCTCTAAGGCTTTCCCATCTGCACAAGGGAACTCATGATCTTACTTATAGTGATCCTTGGGTTCTTGTTTATTTGTCTGACCAGGACCCTTCGTCCCCAGTTAATCTGTCTGGCTGTACAGGCAGATCTGGGAGGACTGTTGGTTACTCCAAATCCCTTCTATTTGAGAATGATGGAGATTATTGTGCCCTTGGGTACTTATAATGCTGCAGACATTTTCTAGTATCCTCCCCCAGATCTTTGGCTTGACACAATTGTGTCTAACAACTATGCTGATAATTCTTTCAACCTCATGGCTTTGTTTTCACTCTAACATACACCATCTACTGAAAGACCTTATATACAGTAGACAGGTATGTGCCATTCCTAATTACTATATGTCCAATTAGTTCAATCAATTTGCTTCAAACAAGTTGTAGAAGCATCTTAAAGACCATTGATAGAAAGCAATAGTGCTCATTTGCTAGTGGCATAACAAAGGATCTGAATACTTATGTAAATTAGATATATCAGTCCTTACTGTATTTAAAGGAAACATGTGTTTTTACTGTGTCGTTGTGGCGTACAGTACTGTGTGTAAAATACATTTTTAAATACAGTATTTGTGAAACTTAACAAAGTGCGAAACACTTGAAAGGGTCTGAAAACATCCTGTCAGGACTGTATATCTTGGGTTTGCAATGTTCTATTTACTAGCCAATTACAATCTCGGATGAATATGCAACACAGGCAACCATGATGAATCAATATCCATGTTCTATTTACACACAGACAGAAGAGAGCTGCAGTGTAGTGAAACGGAGAAGGTTTATGCATACTGTGTACAAAAAAGGATTGGTCTGAGATTTTGAAATATTTTGACACATTACAAAATCAACACAGAAACTAATATTGTATCTAATGTCAGATAAGAATACCATTGCATATTTACAACAATAATTTTATTTACGTTACATACAATGTGTGTAATAAATTTTACCTTCCCGTACATTTTACGCTCATTGTGGCACAGTGGGGTAGTGGTTAGCACTGTCGCCTTGCACCTCCAGGGTCAGGGTTCGATTCACAGGCCGGCTCAATTCCTGTCTCAGTGTGCATGGAGTTTGCATGTTCTCCCCCTGCTTGGTGAGTTTATTCTGGGTATGCTAATTGACATTCCCAAATTGCCTGTAGTGTGTATGTGTATGTGCCCTGTAATGGATTGGCACCCTGTCCAGGATGTACCCCGCCTTGTGCCCTAAGCCTCCTGGGATAGGCTCCAGGCTCCCCACTACCCTGAATACAGGATAAAGCGGTATAGATGATGAGTGGTCGAGTGTTTGTTCATAAACATGCATTGTATGTTTTAATGTTCATTAATATGACTCGATTTATGAAAGAAACAAATATGTTCACAAATAATTTGGAACTGTGTGCTGAGATCCCACCAAGTTGAACCTAATAAAAACAAGCAGTATTTGTGTTTACAGAATACAAATCCTCTTTATAATTGTTTCAGACTCGTGTACATTGAACATAACCTTGGAGTGTAGGCTTTGTTGAGACATACATGTAGATTGCAATATTACAAAGTGTCAAAACTCATTTCTCAAAGCAGCTCTTCACCCTGATAGAACCTTAGAATATCAATGTCTCAATTTGGTGAAGTCTCCTCTGGGAAGAAAACAGCACTGAGCCTCTAAGTGTAATGTCTAACATTTTCTGGAGACCCTCACTGTGTGCGATGACAGCATATTCATGCATCCAATGTCTAGTCCAGATGTATTCTTTAGTATTTGATTTTTGCCATCAATCCTTTTTAAACAGCATTTTTCTATCGAAGCACTTAAATACAGACATAACTATAGAATTCATGCTACATTATGCTTCGTTAAAATGGTTCATTTCTCCTGGTTAGTTCAGACACACTCAAATAAGCACATAATGGCCTGTTTGAAAGATACCACTGAGCAAACTCAGTGACTGAGAAAACTCAAGACATGAGACATGGAATCACACAGTGATGTGCAAAAACACATTAGCCTGGCAGTCAGCATGAGCCATGAAAGACTGTGTTACTTCCATGCAATTTGTGGAAGCAATAAATCGACTTCGAGTGAGGAGATAGAGCCAGGTACTTTTACTCATGTAACGGGAACTACACTCATTTAACAATTGTAAACAAAAAACTAGGCCATGCATATAAAAAAAATTCTATGACCCGAAATGTAAAAATTGAGACCTGTCTTGTTGATAGCCATAAACTTCTACTGTAATATTTAAGCATTAAAAAACTTTTATCATCAGCCAGTCAGGTTAATTGCTTATGTATACTTTTATAATCAAGAAATTTTATGTAACTGGACCTTTATGCAGCTGTGTACAGTATAAAATACTTAAAAGCGATTATGTTACCCAGATATCTAAACAGGCGTATGATCACAACTAACTAAGTAACTAATGTTAAATAACATTGATGTTGTAGCTCCACTAAATCAATATTAATTTAACTTACTTCAATGTGCTTTTTCAGGATGGAGGAGGAGTTTCTAAATGCCGATATTTCATTGACTTTCAATGGGTATAAGAGTATTCAGTAGGAAGAGTGTGTAACAGTATCTTCGTCACCACCACAGAGTTCACCGAGTTCACCAGTGAAGTCGAGGTGGTCGTCTCTTGGCGGCTGCCAAAAGACAGGCATTACGTCACCAACTTGAATTAGTGCATTGATAACTCGCAATCAAGGAGAACTGATTCACTGAACCCGCTCTCTTGCAATCTAACGGATTTCTTCTGATTTTAATTTAAAAAAGACGCTTAAAAGAAAATGTATCAGAGGAAAAGTGTACATTTTATTTAGGAAATATAGTGAAGTCAAAATAAAAGGTGGCAAAAACATAAATAATGAAGTACAGAAATTCTGTGTAAAATAATAAAGTATTTGTACCTTGTTAAATTACGACACTGGTTTTATGTAACTGGACTATTCAGCATTTATACTTTACACAATACTAGATCTAAAATGGCTGTACTAGACAACTGTAGTGCTTTATATACTGCTACAATGCAATTCTTTTTGAGAGTTTCTTGGATCATGGGTTTAGTAGATATTGGTCTACAGATAAAACACCAGGCAGCAACTTATCAATAAATAGAGAAAAGAAAGCATCAAGACTAAAGACTAAAGAGTACGCTAATCTCTGTGGACCTCTGGTGAAATCTCCCTTGAGTCCTCGGTGGCATATGGAGTGATAACAAAGCATTCAGGACACAGTGTCAATGTCATTTTATGATACAAAAAATAAATAAATAAAGCTGTCATTTTCTGTCTTTTCACTATTACAGAAATTGTCCAAGATCACACGTGCTAATATCAGAGAAATCAGCTACAAATAGGTTACAAAAGCTTTCTGTATCAAATTCTTTAGGCTGTAAACAACCCGAAATACAGTCCTTGGTTTAATCAGACCACAAAAGCAGAACCCTAATGCTGATCAATAACAAGTTTTGTTATGTAATAAATGTATAAGAGGTGGTATAAAAAAAAATTGTAGTTTTGTAACGTGGCAACAGACGACAACACAAGGCTTTCATATTTTAATGTGCCAAAAGACATCGTCCTGTGTACATCGGGAGCTGTGCAAATGGTACTATTATAACCATGTGCATTATCATGTCTGTGATTTTATCATGGACAGCAAGTTAGAACAAACAGCGAACATGAAATTCTGTGTGAAACTTCAACAGAGACGTTTGATATGATTTGACAAGACTGCAATGGGTTGTTTAAGGTGTTTGTAGTTGCACGTGTGCCTCAAGACCAAAAGAACATCACTGGAACACGACAAGAGATCATTAACACCTTCACAAAGGTGGAAAGTAATGAATTACATTTACTTGCATTACTGTAATTGAGTAGATTTTTTTGTGTACTTCTAATTTTTAAAGTAGTTTTTAAAATCTGTGATTTTACTTTTACTTAAGTATGTTTCGTTTAAAGTATTGTACTTCACTACATTTTAAATCATATTTACTACTGAGTAAAAAATAAATTAATTAAAATGAAAAATAATACAAATTATACAACGGGGAAGGGATAAGCGCGAACAAACGCGCTAAATTCACAAGAACGATGGAGACGGACAAAACAAATGTCAGTCATGCAGACACAGCTAAAAGTGAAATGCCAACAACTTGGGGGGTAAAAAAAAAAAGTAACTCAGTAACTTTTACTCTAGGTAAATCTTTTATGAGCTACTTCTTACTTTTACTTGAGTGGATTTTTATAAGGGTAACTTGACTTCAGTAAAAGTTCACTAAAGTAACAGTACTTTTACTTGAGTACATTTTATTACTCTTTCAACCTCTGCACCTTCAATAAGCTCAACCTCTGGAAATCTTGAAACCATTCAGCAACTTATGTACATTTAGGCATTTGGCAGACATTTTTATCCAGAGAGATTTGAGGAAGAGTGAGAGGTAAGTGGGTACCAGGCCATTTTTAGCTTTGTAGGTAAGCACCAGGGTTTTGAACCTGTGCATGATGATCGTCAAAGAACAATCCACAACATGCTGCCATTGTCAGTGTGTCATACGGAGCAGTCCAGACAATCCTCACGTGTGGTTTAAACATGCGCCAACATTCTCCCCAGGCTGCTGACCCAGGAGCAGAAAGAACATTGCATCAAAGTCTGCCAAGAACTCCGTCAGCATGCGGTGGATGACCAGTCCTTCATACCCATAACCCAAGGAGTGACAGAACTTGGGTTATGGGTATGACAATAACAATGTCTTTACAGCGAAAGAGCCCATTGTCTACAAGGCCAAAAAAGGCGAGGCAGGTCCACAACCCAACCAAGTGCATACTCATCGCCTTTTTAGACATTCATGGTAACATACATCGAGAATTCATCCCCAGGGGCCAGCCGTCAATTCTACCGCCTGATTTTAAGAAATCTGAGGAAGAATGTACAGCGATAGCGATCAGATCTGTGGCGCACAAGTCTCAAAACTTTTTGATACCAACCTCTAATTGAGAAACAATACATAAGAAACACTGCTGTCTGTCATTCAGCTGCTCCCGTCAGCAGGTCACCACAGTACACCGACCCACACACAACTTAGCCCAGAGTTTACACCAGATGGCTGACCTGGTAAACACCTCATTATATCCATCCAGTGGCTGGGAAACAAACACAGGCCTCAGCAGCTGTGAAATCTACCACTGAGCCCATGATAAATAATAATAATAATAATAATAATAATAATAATAATAATAATAATAATAGTTAGAACTTTATTAATCCCAGAGGGAAATACTACTTATTATTCCCCTGTGATATGTGTTATTTGACACATCCTGCTTTCATGGCCAGAGCTTGCTTGTAAAGGAGAGTCAATGTAAGAATTACCATAAAGTATGCCCTTTTGAACCCCTAAATGAGAAACTGCAAGAATGCTTTTTGAGGTAAGATGGTTGTAAGAAATTTTCTTGCATCAGCACTGTACTACCTGCCAAAAACATCAGATAAATAAGATCTGCAATGAACTTTATTTGCTAAGGCCTGCTACTGTACAACCACTGTATAATCTACAAATAAAGAATACAGTGGATATGGAAAGTATTCAGACCCCCTTAAAATTTTCACTCTTTGTTATATTGCAGCCATTTGCTTAAATTATTTAAGTTCATTTTTTTCCCTCATCAATGTACACATAGCACTCCATATTGACATAAAATCACAGAGTTGTTGACATTTTTGCAGATTTATTTAAAAAGAAAAACTGAAATATTACAAGTGGCACTGGTGTAGTGGTTAGCACTGTCGCCTTGCACCTCCGGGGTCTGGGTTCGATTTCCGGCCAGGCTTGATTCTGGTCTCTGTGTTCATGGAGTTTGCATGTTCTCCCTGTGCTTTGTGGGTTTCCTCCCACAGTCCAAAGATATACAGGTTAGGCTAATTGGCGTTCCCAAATTGCCCGTTGTGTGTGTATGTGCCCTGTGATGGATTGGCACCCTGTCCAGGGTGTATCCAGCCTTGTGCCCTAAGCCTCCTGGGATAGACCTCCAGGTCCCTGCGACTCTGAATACAGGATTAAGCGGTATAGAAGATGAGTGAGTGAAATATCACATTGAAGCACTCTTTTGATTTAATATAGCCATTAGTCATTTTAGGAAAGATGCAACAAGTTTTTTACACCTGGATTTGGGGATCCTCTGCCATTCCTCCTTGCAGATCCTCTTTAGTTCTATCAGGTTGGATGGTAAACGTCGGTGGACAGCCTTTTTTGGGTCTCTCCAGAGATGCTCAATTGGGTTTAGGTCAGGGCTCTGTCTGGGCCGTTCAAGAACAGTCAAGGAGTTGTTGTGAATCCACTCCTTCACTATTTTAGCTGTGTGCTTAGGGTTTTCGTCCAGGATATCCCTGTACTTGGCCGCATTCATCTTTCCCTCTATTGCAACCAGTCTTCCTGTCCCTGCAGCTGAAAAACACCCCTAGCTTCATGATGCTGACACCACCATGCTTCACTGTTGGGACTGTATTGGACAGGTGATGAGCAGTGCCTGGTTTTCTCCACACATACCGCTTAGAATTAAGGCCAAAAAGTTTTTATCTTGGTTTCATCAGACCAGAGAATTTTATTTCTCACCATCTTGGAGTTCTTTAGGTGTTTTTTAATGTGTCTTGCACTGAGGAGTTTTCCATCGGGCCACTCTGCCATAAAGCCCTGACTGGTGGAGGGCTGCAGTGATGGTTGCCTTTCTACAACTTTCTCCCATTTCATGACTGCATCTCTGGAGCCAGCCACAGTGATCTTTGAGTGTCTTCTTTACCTCTCTCCAAGGCCGGCCGGACGGCCAGTTCTAGGAAGGGTTCTGGTCATCCCAAACGTCTCCTTGATTTAAGGATTATGAAGGCCACTGTGCTTTTAGGAACTTTAAGTGCAGCAGATGTTTTTTTCGTAACCGTAGCCAGATCTGTGCCTTGCCACAAGTCTGTCTCTAAACTCTTCAGGCAGTTCCCTTGACCTCATGATTCTCATTTGCTCTGACATGTATTGTGAGCTGTAAGGTCTTATATAGACATGTGTGTGGCTTTCCTAATCAAGTCCAATTAGTATAATCAAACACAGCTGGACTTATGTAGAACCATCTCAAGGATGATCAGAAGAAATGGACAGCACCTGAGTTAAATATATGAGTGTCAAGGCTTAGGGTCTGAACACTTTGGCCCATGTGATATTTTAGTTTTACTTTTTTAATAAATCTGCAAAAATGCCAACAATTCTATGTTTTTTTGAGTAAAAAAATTAACTTTAATGATTTTAGCTAATGGCTGCAATAAAACAATGAGTGAAAAATTTTAAGGGGTCTGAATACTTTCCGTACCCACTGTACTTTAATATTGAGGAAAGTAGTATGCTAGCTGTCTGTTTACTGGTGTAAAACATCTATTATAATGATTATCTTGATGTAACAACCTATTATTATAAATCTAGCTTAAAGCATGTTCTGCTTTGCCTGGTATGTAAGCATCTATTTTCACTGTTCACGAAACATTAGCTGTTAGCAAGCAGCCAGCTAGCCAGAAGGGATAACAGTAGGCACTGGAGAATTTGGATGCGAAAAATCGCCAGGGATTTCCAAAAATAGGGAGACACTCTTAGATGTTAAATATGTTTTGCAGTTAATGCTGGTCCAGAGTGCAACTTGCAGGGTATTGCCTTACAACTGACATCTCAACAGTTTAGCTTGTTACAGCATCTTCATATGTCAACGGTAACTGACATAATTGTAACCTCAAAACGTCAACAGGTTTCAAGTTAAAATTTGGAGAAACACTGGCAAAAAAACCTTTTCCTTCTCAAGGAAATCGTTTATATATATACAGGATATATTCCAATCAGCAGGTCGCCAGGCAACAGTGTCCTAGTGATCCAAATCCATGGTGATAAAAGGATAATGAGCCGATAAGGGCACAGCACGGCTTTGAGAAACAGCCCGGCGTCTTACCAGAAAAGAAAAAGAAAACGGCGCCCATACAAAAGGCAAATTCAGCACGCCCTCTAAAATCAGACATGCGACCAAACAAGAACCACTACCCCCTAAGAGCTGACACTGAACAGTCCCAGCTAAGCACTAAATCAGTGTGAGCTGGTGTTAAATCTGAAAGCAGAGCAGAAACGTGCTCACGTCATCTTAGGTTTGTTTTTTTTTTTTTTTTTAGCGCCAAGGAAACAGTGCCAGCTTCAAGGCACAGTGTGTGATCATACTGCCTGCAAGCACAAATCTCTTTACCTCAGAAGCATCTTCTTCCATGTAGTCTTCAAAAACCTGCTGCATTCTCCTGGCATCAACATGCTCCACGGTGTGAGCTGTGTTGATCATTAAGCAAAACCAGAGATGGGAGTTAAACAAGGTGAAAAACCTCTGGGCTGGGTGATGTTGTGTCTTCTTATATAACTCCTGCACAGCATGAAAGATGGATAGGTTGCACATTTGGGATTATCAATTATGTAGGTTTATTCTTTGCACACTTTTCTCTATCATTAAAGAACAAAATAAAGAGTCTTCACTCAAGTTAAAGTGGAATATTTTTTTAATATGTTTACAGTTATTGCTGGTCATGGTAATCAGTGCAAGAGCTAAAAACCAAGTTTCTTGTCATAAATAAGGATTAATAATTAGGGGTGCTTTCAGGAGCTACTTTCCCACTCAAGACATGTGCCATAATTCTGACTCTATTACTTTTATAAAGAATCCAACCACTGGTTTTCCCAAACTTCCCATTACTTTGATTCCGAACTAGGTGGCCATATCTATTTGTACCCCTAAGAACTTATATCAAACCATTCCGTGGGGTCTCCTGAGTACTACGGAAGGATGTCGACCTTGTCATAAAATTCCCCATTTTTTTGAGTTATGAGGGTTCATTTGGGACCCATGCTGAACCTCTTTTCTCCTGACTCCTAGCTCACTTTGAATCCATTCAGAAAACAAGACATGCCACATGGAAGAGCTCGAAAATCCTTACTATTCAAAAATCATTTAAAACAATCTCTACTAATTTGATAAAAAATAATTAACCACTTAAATATAGATCCTAACTCACTCCAAACTTGCCCCATAGACAATTTACTGCATTTTACATTGGCGAGGAAGTGAATCAGCAATACCTCTCACGCCTATGCTCACTCCAATTTCCAGGCACCCCCACAAAACTTATATCTAACCAGAGAAGCAGTTCCTCTGTCTTGTCTTGAATTTTAAATGGAGAAGATTGGTTAAACTGTGGGAGTTATGAAGGTATATTTGGAACCTGATAGGAAAAAAGAAAATAAGGAATCTGTTTATTTTTGCACTGTGGCTGATTTTTACCAAAATGCCTACTTTTGGAAAAACTCCCACCCTCACCTCAATTTTTTAAATATACACATGAAACTTCAATCCTTGATCCTGCAAGATCTCCTCCTCTCTTAAACAGTCGAAGAATCTCTAGCGTTGTTGATTTCCAAGATATAAGTATCAGAAATAGGGGACTGATATTGCCATTTAAGTTAATGCAATATATCAGGTTACATTCTCTATGTCTGTGAGTGTTCCGTGCAGGGGAGTAGGGGTGCTGCAGCGGAGCTGATCCACACTCCCTCAACTCACACATTCCCTGGGCTCCAAGATCAATGTGTATATTTTGGGAGCCATGTTTTAACCAGGAAACACATTGCACTTTTGTGTCTATACTACAAAATGTCTTTAGGATTTTTAGCTAGTTACAGATATTTTTACATACAGGAACACCATCATTTAGTGTCCAAAGGACAAGAGCATTCTTTATTGCTGGTTTTAAGTGTTTTAAGCCTACAATCATGCCACATCTCTTTTCAATAGGAAATAAGCACTTTCTTTTAAACATCAGCAAATAATCAAACCTAAGTATAATTGTTCATATAATTTGTATTTTGAATATACATTGTTTGGATTAGTTGTTATTTATTTCTAACTCCTACAAAGACACGTGTGGTGGTCAGTGTTGACATTAAAGTCTATAGCCTGGGTTAGAAAGGAATCAGCCCCAACCTCTGCGTCAAACCATTCTGGGACTTTTTTTAATAACTGGTGGTACTGCTGTTTGTTCCACAAAAATTAAAAAAGAATCCAATGTATGCAAGTATAATTATGGAGTTGCCAAAAACTAAAACTTATTTGTTAGGTATTTTCTTTTGCACTTTTAGACCATTTATACTAGCTGCTCTCATGGGTTTTATATCTTTTTAAAAACACACAAATTGCTGGAAATTGCGAAACGTTCAAGGCCAACATCTTCCTATGGCCTATTAAGCAAAATGTGGTGAATGTGAACAATGTATTTCGTCAATCGTTCAGTAAAGGTAGACCTTGTGTGCGAGAGAGGAATTTTTCAATTGCAGCTAAAATGCCTGATTGCAAATCAAAGCCTTAACTTCTGGAATAAAGCTTACCAGCAGTACAAGCAGGACTCTAATGCCCATGATTGCTGATACCTGGCAGTCACAGCGTCTCCCACAGAGAAGCGGCCTGACTGTCTAGAACAAGGCTCCGAGTTCTTGGGCCCCAGCCTCCACTTTGCTCAGAATTTCAGAAAAGCAGGAAATGAAATGGCTTTGATTTTTGAAGTGCTGGGATGCTTAATGGAGCACTGGTTCCTCCTGCTGTTGTCTGACGGTATTACAATCTATTCTTAACACATTTTCTTGTATTCTAAACGCATCTCTAACCTTGCTAAAGTACTGAGCAAAACCCGGTTTGAATTCATTATATTTAATTATTAATATAGCATATTAGAGTGTTGGTGAGGGGGGAAAACAGGGTCAACTCAGATTCACCCATATGGTAATTAATGTATATAATAAAATGGAATTATAATGAAATAATAATAGATATTTATTAATGGAAACTTCAAAGAACTTATGTAAGTCCCTCTGGATAAGGGTGTATGCCAAATTCTAAAAATGTAAATGTTTATCTGGGTCATATAGAGGTACAGTAAATTTAACTGTGCACCAGGAACACTGCACAAAAGGCAGTGATATAGCCTGAATGGGACAGTAGTTCATTACAGGGGACCATGTGCACAGTTTCACTCACAGAACCTGGGTGGAGTACTGGAGAACCTGGAAGCAAACTGTATCTAATGTTTGTTTAGGGCAAGCATTTTTCACACTTTTCTCTAGGAAAAAAATAAAATCTATATTAAAAAAAGATAATGGCAGTCTAAGAATTGTTGTGGTTAAGTTCTATATTAAGTATAAATACAAACAAAATTTTTGTAGCTTTCATGAATATTTCAATACCAAGTATTTGCCACTTAAATATTAAATCTGTTTTATAAGCAAGAAGAACTATTTGCTTCTATATGCGCATGGATACCACAAAGCCATAGGAAACCAGGATTAGATTTTCTCACATTTTTTTAGTTTGTTTCATGATAAGAGCTATTGTTAGAGTTGTGATATTGAATTTGCATTGTATGAATGTGTGAATGGTGTCCCTGTGAGGGACTGGCATCCAACACATGCTGTTTTTTCTGCCTCATGCCCAGGATCTATCACAACTTCTCCAGAATAAAGCAGTTCAAGAGGCAGTTCAATATTAAAATCACATATTAATATATTTCATAAATCACATATTAATATATTTCATAAATCACATATTAATATATTTACTGACACCTTATCCCTAAACATCCATTATAACAGGGTCTATATAAACAGCTAATTTCTGATGTTTTCCAAGAACAGGGAAACATCCTATGATTAATGGCACACGCTACAATTTGTTGAATAAAATACTTTCAATTCCGCGCACCAACATGTTGACCAAAAAAACTGTAGATCTACCATACATTTACAGTGTGGAGAGGGGAAAAAAAAAAAACACTCCTGGCTTTTATCAGCATGTGGTGCCCATCCATAAAATGTAAGAAGATAAGTGTATAATAAAAAAGGGGGAAAAATACGATGACAAAGAAAAGATATGCCTCTAGCCTAAACAGATGTGCCGAAGTCCATAATTAGCATTGGAAGAGAGTATGTGTCTTGTGCCTGTATAACCTTGAAGGCAGATAGTGAGGGGAGAAGCTGAGAAGGAGAAGGGAGATAACGAGGGAGACCAAAGACATGGAGCAGAGGTGAATTTCAACTCCAGCTTTGTCTAAAGGCCTGCTGTGTGTGAGAAGAAAATGAAGATTAAAAAGGAAAGGAACACATAAAGCAAATCTGATTTCAGCAGTGTCCAAAGGTTTTATTAACATATACTATATACAAAATCGAAATGTGTGAGATCACTTAATTATCTGATTCTTGGTTAGATGAGGCTTTGAAGGTGTACATGCTCGAGATGTCATTGAACTGGAGGTAGTCGTGAAGAAGTGCGGGAACAGGTAGTTGCTGAACGAAAGAGGGTTTAGACAAAGCGTCGCTGCCTACTGTAGCTCTTACAGCGAGTCTGCACAGATGAGTCAGATCAGGAACACACTCTGGAACAAGGACAAAGGAAACAAATTGCGAAACACAATATACAATGACAATATATGGAGCCGTTTTACTGAATTAATTTATATTACTAAGATTAGCTAATTGTAGGAAAATTGACGATGCAGTTTGCTCGCGTCATCTAGATGATCTTTACCAAAATGCTTATGTGGCCTCCAGGTGCCCTCTGCTCTGCGCTGAGAAAGGATGCGAAGCAATATGGAGGGCAGGGTTTTCCAGTTAATAAACTCCAGGAAGAAATTCAGTATGCTCGACTCCGCCTCTTCTAGCCTGCATAAGATTAAAACATCACATATGAAACTCTATAGACGGAAGATTGAGAAAGCAATGTGCAGAAAAACTAATTTTTCCCTGCAGATGTCTTCCTCTTGTATAAAAGTTTAGTCAGGATCACTGATGATAAAATATAAATCAATATGGAAAGAAATGGTTGGTCCTTGTCTTCTCTGTTTCTCACATTCTCTGCTGAAGAAATCGTAGAGGGTCTAGTCCTGCTTTGAGCAGCTTTGGAAGCCAACATGAAGCATTGGCCACTTTATCAAGCGCTGCCTGAACCAGTGCCTCCAGCTGCTCGCCCTTAGGCAGGCCAGCATATTCCAGGATGAGCGACAGATGTTCAGGTACGCGGCTGTTTAATGTAAATATGTATGTAGCCAGACTGACATGAGCTCCTTCAGCAAGTAGCATCTTCACGATCTCTTGACCCTGGTGGAAATCACTGCCCAGGCTGACAGAATAAGAAGAAATAGTATAAACACTATGGAATACTGAAGAAAAAATTTAAAAAGTGTGATTTAATGTTTTCATACTCCCTAGAATTACAGCAGAGAGCCATGTCCAGTGGGCAGGAATATCCAAACTCCCTGCAGCTCTGAGCATCTGGACTGTAGCCCTCTCTGAGCAGAGGCCGGAGGCTTTCCGCTTGACCACTTAGCACTGCCAGATACACTGGACTGACCTTTCCCTCTCCCCGGTTACACTCCCGGTCTGTCACCGGGATCAACTTCTCTAGAATACTATAGAAGGTTACAAGTTGGGTTATTAGGACAATTAACAAAAAAAAACCTGCTGCTGTTTATTTTATGTAGTCCTGTGTCTGCATCGGTTGCTGCATCAAAAGCGGCAATATTGCGCATAGGGCTGAAACGATTCCTTACTCGAGTAATTCGATAACAAAAAATGATCGAGGCAAAATCTTCTGCCTCAAAGCTTCGTTTAATTCATTTGAAAAGCTTGCGTTATGTTTTTGCGCAATTACTGTATTCTTTGGCGTGACACAGCGCCACTAAACACCAACAAAGAAGAAGTGCTTATGTCACCCAAAAAAGGCGGAAGGAGACGCAAACAGTTAGCTGTGTATTGATTTGAGGGAGCGTTCTGTTGAGGCCTGCAAAATGGAAGGAAGGGATAAAAATATCAGCGAGCCAAGAGAAAAAGAAACCAGCAAGAGAAAATGACAGAAATTGTCAATAATGGCGTATGCTATGTCTGAGCTGTAAATTTTAAAACTTTTAGTTCTGAAAGTTAAGTTGCACAACTTAGTGTTAATGAGATGAATGAATGAATAATGAATGAAATGTCTCTGATAAGCAAGGGTGACGTCTACAGTGGCAAGGAAATACTCCCTGAGATGGCAAAAGGAAAAAAAAACTTTGAGAGGAACCAGACTCAACAGGGAACTCATCCTCATTTAATGTGTGTGTTATGCCCCAAAATGCCCCTATGCCACGGATTGCCCCGCCTACATAATCTCTATTAAATATATTAGGACACCACAATCAAAAATTCATATTATTATTAACAAATACATTATTAATTAACCCTAGGCACATGACAAATTAATACACGAAAATTTTCGTATAATGTTTATTTTGTGGCACATTTATTTTGCAGGGTTTTTTCAAGTACTGTAATACAAAAACGTTTACACTAAATGAATATTGTTTATGATGAAAAATTACACGGAACTATTTTTATTATAAAATAAGCAATATAAAAATATACATGTTGTATATAAAAAAATATATATATAATAATCAAATTCGTTTGGTGTAATTTGTAAATCCTAAACCTATGAATTTATGTTCTAATATATTTGATAGAGATTATGTCATTTTGTATGTCATTTGAAATACTTTTTTTTTTTTGCATCTGAAAAAAGGCTTTAAAATGAAAATGTATGGCACTGTAATGCACTTAATTCATCTCAGTCAACTTTAAGCTGTTCCTTGTATTGTGAATAATGACAACGTTTATTTAAAAAAAAAATGCTGTATGCATTTAAAAAATAAAAGTAGATTTTTCTAAAAAGAAAACCAATTGATCTTTGTTTCTCTTGTATATTTTACATTGCTGTTTAATTAAGTAAAATTATATTTTATCCAATTACTCGATTAAATTTTTGATAGACTACTCGATTACTTCGATAATATTCGATAGCTACAGCCATAATTGTGTACATATTTTTATATGCAGAATTTTATGCAGAATTTTCAATGGCCCAAAGCTTAGACCTGAGAACCGACAGCTTGGTGATATGACAATACTGTATAATATTTAAAGAATTTCATAGGTAGAGATCATAGAAATTGCAGTGTAATTTTATAATAAAAAATAATAATAATCATTTTTATTATAACAATTAAAAGCACTGAAAGCCAATTTTATAGTTTTCTTTTGCAATAATCTCTAAAACTGTCAAATGCTTTTGACAGCAGGGGCATGGTCGAGTGTCACCATCAGACAGAGAGGGGTGGGTGAGCCTAGGTGGTAACACGTACTGTAACTGCTGCCCAGCTGGGGATGCTCCAGGGAAAAGTGTGACTGACACAATAGCCTTGATCAGCAACCCTGAGACCTTTCTTGATCTGTTTGAATTTTCTGTGGCTTCGTTGGGATGGCCCAAGTCACAGTGCGCCACCCGTCACCAGTCAAAGCCCGGCTCAACAGCTGTCTGCAAACAATGTGCTGAAGCATCTAATGCTGAAGACAACAATTATCCAGCGGGTGGGCCGCACCCCCGGGGAACGACGCCAGGGATTCTGGCCTACCTTGAGCTCGACTTCCCGTTTGCATTTACTCAGCAGATGCTAACGTTCACTGAAGCAAAGCAATTTACTGAGGAACACCTGGCAGCATACCCAAAAGCAGGTAAAAATCTTCCTCTCTTTCACTCTTCTTCCCCTCCATTCCCTGTCCCCACATCTCAGAAATAAGGGTCTTGTCCCCCAAAACCTGCTCCCTAAACACGCTTTGCCTTCCCTTCCCTATTCCCCTGCATTATTATCAGCTTTTCCCTCTGTGATGTCTCCTCCAACTCCCCCCTTCTCCCACGGGTGGAACATTCCGTGGTCACTGACACGGAGGTAAAGCCTGGGAGGTTTCCTGGCGAGGCAGGAAAAACAGGAATTCACAGGATCAGCACTCCCACATGGAAGTGGGAACACTGATTCAGGGTTTCAGCATTCTGCAAGCCTTGCCAGATCGAACAAGAGCACAAGACAGTAAGTACACCTGAATGTACTCACATCAGCACTTTTGTAGCACATTTGACAAACTGTGCCAAATGCACTGTGCCGAGAGAGGTTTGAGTAAGAGGGAGCAGCATCATTCTGAGCACAGGACAGTGTTTCTTACAAGCCAAAAATTGTATTTCCGCTCGCTTAAATTTCCTCTCCCTCTCACTAAACCTCTCAGTCCTGTGCTAGCTCAACTTACCACAGCGTGACAAGTGGATTTTTAGGATGAGAAATAAAAAGTATTTTGGCAGCTTGAGAAATCGTACAAACCGAACTTAGATTCAAACTATTTAAAATGATTATGATAGATTTAGATTCATAAATCATAATTCATTATTTGGAACGAAAAATCATACAAGAAGTTGCAAGAATTATACAAATAGGCAGGTCTGCATGTGTCCATTTGATATTGAACAGAAAAAAAATAATTAATCAAACATAATTTTGACTTTAAAACTAATGTCCTGCAGCAGAATGACTGCCACAGAATAACATGATTATCATTTTCACTGTGCATTATTTTAAATCTACCACCTACTGTACACCATGTCTGTGCCTTTATTAAAAGTGCGGTGCATTCCATAGTGATAATCCTTTAGTGATTACAGTCTCCAGTCTTTAATGTTTGGTAGACCTGGAGGTCATGAACCACAGGCAGGATCATATATTTAGAAAGGTGTGTGATTTGTTGCTTGTGGTTTGAGGACAATACATTTGTAATACACTTTATATGCTGCATGCACAATGTATTTTAACATGAAACATCCAGCGTTTTCGGCATACCTGATGCGACTGAACTGGGCTGCAGCGTGGATGGGAAGTTGCCACTGATCTTCATTGCAGTAGAGGTTTGGGTCCGCCTTATGGGCCAGGAGGAGCTCCACACATGATAAATGGCCTTCCTGAGCTGCAATGAGCAGTGGGGTGGCCATGTCCTTCGCCTGGCAATTCACATTCGCACCTACAGCATTGACAGATGGAAAAAAAATAATCACTCATGCTTGCACTTGCTATAACATAGAATTCTGCAGTGCTATATGGTAATGGTGTAATAAAAAATAACAATAACCAGCATCCAGTAAACAGTAATTATAAGCAGCTGAGAGAGAATCATCGAAAAACAACCTCACCAGCATTGGCAAGGATCTCTAGACAGTGGTGATGTCCATACTGTGCAGCAACAAACAGTGGCGTGATCCCATATTCATCCACAGGCTCAAGAGAACAGACGCTTACTAGAAATTTTACAATCTCCGAGTGGCCCTGGGAGAGGGGGAAACAAAAACATGATTTTGACTTGGCATCCAAAATCATAGCATAAGTCTAAAGGTGGCACTATATACCAATCAGCCATAACAGTAAAATGCAAAACATTAAGCTCAATATCGTTTGGGTTCCCCTTGTGCTCTGGCACCTTGGGGCGTGACTCCACAAGACCCCTGCGGGTGTGCCATGGTGTCTGGTACCAGGACGTTAACCACAGATCCTTTGGGTGCTGTAAGTTTAAAGGTGGGTGGTCCATGGATCAGACTTGTTTGCCTGGCGCAATTTATGGATGCTGAGTCACCTGGGGATTTTAGAGGCTGTGTTAACAAACTTGATGTTTTGCCTGATAAGCACCACACATGGCAGGCTGTGATGCACCAGGTGTTCTAATACATTCTACATTTTAATTATTATTGTAGTCAGTATTAATTCAAAATAAGGCTGAGAAAATATTGTTTTGAAATAATATTGACTACAATAATAAATACTAGCATGAGCTGATGCTGCTACTGATTTTATTCCAGATTACCTGTTTAGTTTGATTTGCATCATTTTCACTCAGATAAAGAAGGGGAGAGGTGTTGGTCATCATCAGCAGGCACTGGTTCATCATTACTGACCTGCTGCACTTGCAGCTTACACTGATGAGTGGTGTACCTTACACTGACTGCATCAAGGTGACCCCCCCCCCCCCAACCTGCTAAAATATTGTCTTTATAGTTTTATATGTTTATATGTTATATGTTATAGTTTTATATGTTGACCCAATATACACTACCATTTAAAAGTTTGGGGGCACTTAGTGATTTATTTTCTACATTCTACAACAATACTAGGGATTTCAAAACTATAAAATAACACCTATGGAATAAGGTAATTATGTAACAACAACAAAAACAACAGTTAGTTGTTATTTTAGGACACAGAGGTCAGCCTTTTTGTAGTAGTTCTTGCAGTATTGTCAAGTGCATTGGCAAAATCCGTCAAGCACCATAATGAAACTGGCTCTCATGAAGACTGTCCCAGAAAAGACCAAAATCTACCTCTGCTGCAGAGGAGAAGTTTATTTAGAGTTATCATCCTGAAAAATGACCAATTAACAGCACCTCAGATTAGAATTATGTTCAGTGATACTTCAAATAATATACTTAAAAAGCATTTATTTCTGTATTGCGTTATATTTTTATACTAGTAAGTTGTGTGCTAAGTCAAAAGTCACGGAAGATGGCAAACTGGTGTGAACTTCAGTCAGTTCTGCTCATTTTAGCAGATTAGATAGAGAGGAATAATTTACCAGTAGACACTGTACTACCACCTACTGCATAGAATACGTATTGCACTATTAGACCTAAATCGATACTTTATGCGCTATTACTTACGTCTGAATAAAGGAGCAACCAATCACACAGCTGGCTCCACCCTATTGATTGACAGAACGACTCATTCTGATGAAAAGTCGCATTATGAAATAAATAGGCCATCGTGAAAAACGGGATTTTGAAATAAAAACAGCATGAATTAAATAAAATGCCTCTGCAATAATCTCTGTTATTGGAAAAATTATGACCATGCATTATTAGTTCATAATAATAAGTAAATTTTATATAGCAGAGTAGCTTTTTTTTCAAAATATGTTCCATTATTTCACAATATTATTCTCATATTACATATCCGTCTTATTTATTCATAGAGTGATTTATTTCATCATGTCCTATTTATTTATTTAATTTTGAACACTTTGGAGTTCCATAGTTTGAGGGCTCAAATACTAGTGCAAGATGCAGAGTTTATCAAAACAGGCAAGTAACTTGCCACACGTTCTTGTTCTGATTAATTGCATTTTAACAATTTGCAAAATTCTTGTTCATAAAAAATAACCACAAAGAGTATATTTTATTGACAAACTATAAGGACAACTTCACTGCCATGTACACACACACACACACACACACACACACACACACACACACACACACACACACACACACACACACACAGAGGGGCCCTTGTATGATAAACTCTTGAGTGATAAACACTCCACGCCATCCCACTGCTGATTATTTTCCTATAACTGCACAAATTCATGTTTGTTCTTAAACAATAGAGAGAGGCTGTATTGTAACATCAGCAGCAGACTGAATAAACCATGATAACTTCCATGATGGCACAGTAGCTTAGTGGTCATTTCCATATTGCCCATAGTGTGTGATTGGGTGTGTGAGTGTGTGTGCTTGTGGCCTTCAATAATTGGGCACCCTTTCTGCTGTGTACCCTACCTTGTGCCCTAAGTCGCCTGGGACATGACAATATTGGAAAGTTGTAACTACTGTATATACTGCTTAACCATCTGCCAGCTACTATAAATGGCAAGAAATCTGTTAGCATGTCCCTCTGGAATGTCTCAGCGCTGTCCTGCCTGCTAGTGGATAGGGTCCCGGAGAACATATTCCCAACCCTGGTTATGTAACTTGTTCTCCAGGTGGAAAAGAGGTACACAGTTTAAGTACAACCCTGGCTAAGGACTACCTTATAAACAGCCTGATGAAGACAGGACCAGCCCGAGATGAAGTGTCTTCCATTAACCTCTGCTCCTTCGCTGACTAACAGCTCCACGACTTCTTTATGGCCACTATCCACGGCTTTCAGAACAACAAAAAAGAAATACATCAGAACAGAATCTTATGTTAAGAAAAAAACATAATGCCACACCACTGTTTTGTCTTACCTGCAAAAAGTGGGCTGGAGAGGTCATTGGACATCTTGTTAAGATCTGACCCAGCCCGTATGAGGCACCGTGCTGCCCGGAGGTGGCCGTTCATTGCCGCAAAATACAAAGGTGTTTCAGAGTTGTGCGTCGTTGAGTTCACATAGTCTTCACAGCTATCTGGAGAGATCAAACATAGATTATGAGGGAATTAGTCCATGCAATATAGATGGGGCATTTAAACATTGTACATAAACTAGGGTAGTTTACATACTGGGTCATGTGATATTTCAAATAAAATATGGAACTAAAAGTAATCATTACTAAAAATCGAACTTCAATGGCCTAAAAAGGTGGTTTAAAGAGTTGAGGTTTTAAACTTTAGAAAACAAAGGACACGAAGCTGATCAATTCACATTCCAGAGTGGCAGAAATGGTGAGCGGATTCAAGCCTGCACTCACATGGCATGTTCTTTATCCAGTTTGACATCCCTGCTCTAGAGTCAATGTTTTAATTGGTCATATTGTGGACACAACGTAGTGACATACAGTGAAACCTTGGATTGCGAGTAACGCTGTTTCCGAGTGTTCCACAAGACAAGCAAAGATTTTTAATAAATTTTGACTTGAAAAACGAGCAAGTCTTGGTTTAAGATAACCGAGTATCATGTATCACGCATGCGCTTCTTGTTTTGACCGCAACCGTCACATGATCACAACTGACCCAAAGGTTTTTCTCTCTCTTGCACTGCGAAATTGTGGGCTTTCGCCTTCACACACTCTTTCTCTCTGCTCTGCACAGAAACACTGCACTGTTGAAATTCTTTTAAAAGTAAAGTGCAGCTTAATTTGTTTTATTTTTACTCTACAGCAGTGATCCCGTTAGTGTGTCACTCAATCAAGTATCATTAGAGAGATTTCTTGTTTATTGTTCTGATAAAACAGTATTTCCATTGTGTGCACGCCTGTGTGTGAAAAGAGTGGAAGGCGCAGAACTTGCATGGTCAAGTTAATGAGGCAGATGCTTTTCTGTTGCCAACAATCAAATTCCACTAAATGCAAACAACTATGGCAGGAGCTGAACCCACAAGCTTGTGTCTTAAACAAATGTGTGTATTTTTTTGGGCTGTGGAATGAATAATTTGAGTTTCCATTATTTCTTATGGGAAAATTCGATATGGTTTACGAGGGGTTTTGTAAAACGAGCCCGCTTCCGGAACAAATTATGCTCGTAATCCAAAGTTCCACTGTATGTCTCAATTTCTCACATTTCACAATGTCCATGTCACCTTCGCTCCACCCCTTTCTGAAACCCCTCCTATGATTTTCCCCTCACAAAGGGTCATGGATCGTTTGACAGGTGAACAGAATTGGAATTGCAGAATTGCTTTTGTCTTACAATGACTTATTAAATAATTAATATTTAAATTGTCTTTTTTCATTTCTATTGCATGTATTTTGTTTTCAACTAAAACACAATATTGGTACTGATTTAATTGTTTTATGCTTTACATATAATACAGAAAATGTGTGTGCCAAAAAAGCTACATATGTCGTTTGCACAACATAGATGTGACCAAGATTGCTTCCCAAAGAAATTTTAAGAGGCTAACTTTAGGCGTTTTGGAGAGGTGATTTTATATGTGCCCCAAAATGGCTATTTTTCAGCGTTATACTGTCTCATTTCAAACAATATTAATTTAAGATGCAAATTATTTATATTTCTTTGAGTATTAATACTAAAATTGGTGTAAGCTTTTAGAAGGATATGACCTGTAAAAATTGTTGCTTAAATTCTTTTTTGGAAAAAGTTTAAAAAGCAAAAAAAAAAAAAAACAGTCGTGTCCATAACCATGTCAAATCCATGTTGTAATATCTTGCAACAATTTTGCATTTTCAAATAATATACTTTTTCAGGTTCATATCTTTTCATGTAAAATCTAAACTTTATCCAAGTTTCCTGGAATGACAATTAAGATCATCAAAAGATTTGAATAAAAAAAAAAAAGTTATGGACACTACATAAAAGGGCATAAAATTTTACTTAGCAAATGTGCTTCTTTTTATCTGATAAAAATATAAATGTTTTTTTTTTTGGTCATTTGAAACATTTTTATTGAGTTTTATTAAGTTAAGTTTTATTAAAGAGACTTATTTGCACAATTTTGCATTGAAATGGATTATAGTTTATATGAACTGAATGTACACATCATAAATATTATAAAACATTCAAGTTAGTAATTTATTTTGATAAATGTAAAACATTTATTTTAGTTCTGATACCAACATTTTTAGACATTATTGTTTAGTTTTTTTTGCCTGGAATATTTTAATTTACTTAATTAACACATTAATTTATTTATCTTCACTAATATAAAGAAAACTGGACTTACATGCTGATTAAATGAATTCAATTTATGATCACGTATGCCACAATTATAGTAAGTAATAAGGTGATGTGATTAAAACACACATGTGCTACACAAATATCCGTTATAAAATAATAAAGGTTGCTAATTAATTTTTAGGGCACAAGTTAAACATTTCATAAAGCATGTCCTGTTTTTTTCTGCAACTGTTAAACTGCCTGTTGTGGTAATTATAATAAATACTCTTTTATACTGTGTCTTACACATTAAACTTTTAATTGTAGGCGTATTAAGCAATGAGCACACAAGGTGGCCATTTTGAAGTGTGCTGTTGAGATATTAAAAAATACATCTTAATTTAAAGCAACCTTGTTGACAATAACAGGGCAAGGTAAAGAACATTATTATGAAGAAAAGTTTACTTTTCTAAAATAAAATTTCATTTTCATTTATCAGCCATTAAAACCTCCTGGCTAATAATGTGTAGCCATACTTGTGCCACCAAAACAGTTCTGACCTCTTGAGGCTTAAACTCCACAAGACCTCTAAAGATCTGAGGCGTCTGGCACTCATGTGTTAGCATTAGATGCTTTTTTTCTATAAGATGTAACGTTAGGGTAAAAATGATCCTAATCTGCATGCCTGTGGACTGTAAATCCATGCAAGAGTAAGAGTAATATATCAAGATATCACATGAGAGGGAGTGCTGTTGTGCTGGAATATAGCATCGCTGTGATGCCTACAATGCTGATATCGAGCACAACATCATTCAGTCTTGTGTGATATTAATTGATTTTATGTTTTTCTTGGGTAAATAACAACACAGACATTAAATAAAATAAAATACTTAATCTAGCTGTGCGCATACGTGTGTGTGTGTGAGAGAGAGAGAGAGAGAGAGAGACATTGACTGACTGGCTAACTAACTGATTGACTGACTGACCGGAAGCGCTAAGCAGAAGGCGCACACACTGCGCATGTCCTCCAGCAGCAGCTTCATGTAACGCGCTCCAGCCGCGGTTATCTTTCACATCGACCGAGTGTCCTTTCCTCAGGAGTCTCTGTAGGAGCCTGCAGTCTCCTCTTCTCGCTGCCAGCGCCACCGCCGAGCAGCTGTCCCGGTAGCACTCGGTGAACATCATCTCTCCACCCTGCAAACAGGCTGGAGGTGTTTTCACTGAAGCTCAGTGTCGAAAAAAATATCACACTAAACATCAGCAGGACTGTCGAGCTGCTAACTGCATCCTAATGTCAAGCACAAGCAATATATATTGTAGATAACCAGCTGCTTTATTAATTAATTAGCCCAGTTTATGTAGCTCAACAAACTGCTAACTGGCTGGTGACTTTTCACTAACTAGAAGCGGTATTGTTAGTTTTTACTACAGTAGGTTTCTACTATGTTCCTATATACTGTAGGTACTGAAAAAGCAACAGGAAGCTGTTTCTGAAGAGGGGGGAAACATCTTTTTTCAAAATAAAAGTCTTCAGATTCTAGGAAGTGCTATTATTATTATTAGTAGTAGTAGTATTCATGGGCATTGATTGCCCATCTCACCTGCCATTGCAGACCCAAACCCCAGCCCTTGCATGTACTGCCGGTCTCAAGCGGATAAAATAGGAGCGTTTGAAGTTGTGTGTCCTCAATGGGAGCAGCAAAAAATTATTAATAAATAGTAACTTAACCGGCTTATCCTGTGTACCGGAGCAGGGGGCCTGGAGCCTATCCCAGGAGACTTACTGCAGGTCATGAAGTATACACCCTGGATCCGATGTCAATTAATCACAGGACACACACACTACGGACAAGTTGGTTCAACAAATCTGCCTGTTTTAAGATTAAGATTAAATTATTTGTCATATGTACATTACAGCATTTAGGGTGCAGGGTCAGCCAGGATACTGTGACCCTTGGAGCAGATGGGGTTAAGGGCTTTACTCACGTTAGGGCGCGAACCCCCAACATTCCAATTAGAATCCCAGTAACCTACAGCCTTAGACGATGCTGCCTACTAAACTTTGAATGAGCACATAAAAGTTGATGATGACATAAAATGATGATGATGATGATGACATAAAAGTAAATGATGACACCTCCTACTGATATAACATGAATTTAGTAAAAGTTGGGGCATTATTTAAATTTGAATAAAATGAAAATAAAAAGACTTTCGATTCACATGAGCCAATATTTTATTCATAATATAACATAAATTTTTTGAATACGGTATGGGCAGTTTGCATGGTTTGGAAGACACTATGAATGCTGAAAGGTATATAAAGGTTTTAGACAACATCTATTTCAGGGAAGGCCTTGTGTATTTCAGCAGGACAATGCAAAACCACATACTGCAGCTTACAACAGCATGGCTTCATGGTTGGGGGTTTCATATGTTACTACTGCATATAAATGAGAATGTACAACCAGTTGGACCAACTTTATTCATCATTCTGTTAAATGTTCTAAGCCTGCATGCATTGTTTATTGCGCACTTATATATCCACTACACTAAGCATTTGTGCAGCATTCGCTGAGGAATGTTCAACATTCAGGACGACTTTAAGGGAAGTGCTGTTGAAGGTGCTTAGATAGGCGTAACTTACTGTACGAAACAGATGCTATCTGGGCTACACTGACCAGTCAGACAAGCAGAAACAGAAGATTAATTGTAAAAAAAAAAAAAAATTATGATAAGTCTACTATGTGACTGTAAAAACTATCATTCAACTGACAGAAAAATTTCTTTCCTCAGTGAAGAAATGGCCTTAGGTTGGATCAGTTGTCCTACACGTAGAGCCAAGAGTTTGGTCGTCTATTATTTAGTGCCGCTTTGTTCTATAAAAGGCCCAGCACACTTTGTTGACATCTGACTCCACCTCTAAAAGGGTTGAGACCTAACACATTACATGGGCATAGACCAGCTAATGATGAAGATAAACTTTCGTTTAAAGTGCCCCTATTGCAAGGTCAAAAAACACCTTAGTTTTCTCCAAAATTAGATTTAATTTTACCCCACTTCTAAATGATTTGTAAACGACGTGTGAAGCAGTTCGAAGATGCAGTCTGTCTTAACCCCTCCTTCCCGTGAGCCCTGACTGCTGTGATTGGTCAGATGGCCAGTCCTTTATAATTGGTCTACCGCTACAGCGTGTGTCGGAAAACGAAACGCCCATTACCATAACTGAACGACAGCTCTGGAGACCCGTCAACACATAGAAAAGATGGCGTCGTTTTTACCCTATCAATTCGAGCCGGAGTCTGACGATGAAACGGTTGAAGTGGCACATCGACAAGTAACTGTTTCAGAGGCTAGGGATACAGCATCTTCTTGACATGATGTAACGTTAATCCACATGGAAATGGTACTGTTTGTGGGTGGGCAAGTTGTTCACGACATAGAACGTGGGCGGGCATTATGCAAATATGTTACGTAGTGACGTGGATTCAAACTTCATTTATCGTGCACTGTCGGCGTCACAACTTTACAGATAGTTTACAGTATGTTCACATACAGCTACATGACACACTGCATGAAAATCATATTTGAAAAAGCATAACAGGGGCACTTTAAGGGTAGATGTGAGGCAATGCTTATTGGATTCCTAAGCAAAAACAGTGTCTAGTTTACTATGGCAAAGATTCAGTTTTTTACACATAGAAATAGAAAAAACAAAATATGTTTGAAAATGATTGTTAAATCGTTTAAATTAAAATGGTTATTTCCATGTATATAAAAAATATCCTTTTCTTTTTGGTGTATCACAAATAGTACAGCACATTACACTTTGCACATTCTGTGAATCATGTGTAATTTCTATATTTTTATATTTCATTCTGTGACATTTTAAATTTGTAGTTTTTTTAAGGCCTCGACTGGTACAGGATTACAGAGCTCTTATTCTGGGTTCTTTTTGTGGAAGGAAATGGAGAAAATGAAATTTGAGGAGAGGCATGCACAGTCTTTCTCGGTTTTCTTTGTTTACAATGAGGATGGGAAACTTTTTTTTCCTGCATTACTGATCGAATGTAGCTTGCTTTCAGACTGTCAAGTTGATTCTATTGTAGATTTGTAGGACTAGACCATAAGCTTTTTTAAATTATTTATTTTTTTAAACAGATTGCAGAAAATGCTTTTAGATTAGATAATCAAGAATTATTTTGATGATCGTGTTACGTACTCCTGCTGGTTGATCATACTCTGAAATTTGAGTGATTTTCCCTCCTGACTGAGAAAATAAATCATTTCCTCCCTACAGCTATATGTGTTTGGAAAGATCTTCATTGTAAGCATAATTGTTGATTTCTGCATTCATCTATAATATCCATGTGATGTCATCCGCTATATAATGAATGAAACTTTAGCAAACGCAATCTGTCCAAGTACATGAACATGCATGATCATCTTTAGGAGCTCCATGTTGTACAATCTACAAGATGCTTTGGACCTTCTCAGATGCACCGTTGGAATTTCCGAGCATGTCTGCTCCTCTGTCTCTGTCCCCCCTACAGTATGTCACCACCTTTTTCAATCCTTCAGCACTGCCTCTCACCTTTCCAGAGTCTGCTCGCCAGCTGTCAATATGAATGGGGTGTATAAGTGTGTGGGTTACCATGCAAACATGAATTATTCATATTTGAATTATTGAATTATATTATTATATGAATTATTGTACTCGACTGTTTTGGAGGCACTACAGAGTTGTAGGTTTTACAAAGATAGTTTCTGGAGTTTGTTTCCTTGGACACAAGCAAGTCAGAAAAGATAAAAGATGCTTACCTTAAGAAGAACCTCAACATGCTTCCAGTGAAGCAAGAGAGACAAGTAAGTAATATTATCCTACTAATCCTGTAGTTGGTTAATGTTTTATTTCATGTAATAAACTGGATCTGATGGTAACGTCCCAAAACATATTAAATTTTTTGAAAGATCTAAAAATACATACAGTACCAGTCAAAAGTTTGGACATGCCTTCCAATTCCATGGTGTTTTTCTGATTTTTTTTTTCCTTCTACAGTACATTGTAAAACCAACCTGAAGGCATACAAAATCTGGAACAATCTCCTTTAAACATTTGATATTTTGATGTGCCTTCTACTTATGTTCTGTAAAGCCTTCATAATGGCTCTAATCTGAGGTGCTGTTTGTTAATTTGTGATTTCTGAGGCAGTTAACTCCAAATGAACTTCTCTTCTGCAGTAGAGGTAAGTTTTGGTCTTGCTTTTTTCTGGGAAGATCTTCATGAGAGCAAGTTTTATTCTGTTGCTTTATATGTGTTGGAAATGCACTTGACCATACTGTTCTTACAAGAATTATTCCAGAACTGCTGACCTTTATGTTTTAAAATTACAATTCGCTGTTGTTGTTACTTAATTATATAATTGCATACGTGCTATTTCTTAGTCTAAAAATCTCCATTATTGTTCCATTAATGTAGAAATTAAATGACTAAAGAAAAAAAAAACATTGAATTAGAAAATGTGCCCAAACTTTTGACTGGTCCTGTATATACATTACATGTACAGCAGGACCTTATATTTTGGCATATTGTGTAACACATGGATATGATCTTGCTAAAATGCTACATCAGGTTTCTTTATTGTTTCAGTTTACTACTTCACCACAAAAATTGAAGTAGTAAAGTACATTTATAATCAAATGTTAAGACAGCTGTACACTTAAAAACTGTATGATCCAAATGTATTTGCCAATGATTGTAATAACAGAAGCAGTTAATCTGTAGGTTATAAGTAAAATATTCTGACATCTGGAAAACTGGAAGAAGGTTATCCATGCAAATGTAGTTCTACATCATGTCTCCTGCCAAATCTCCAAGCAAAACAAGAGGGAGAAAGCAGAAAGGTGAGGAAAGCAAGAAGGAAAAGGAAGAAACAAAAAAAGGGAGGAAGACTGAATCTGATATTTTCCTTAACGCTCATGAGAATGGCACAGGAAAAAGGAATGACAAAGGCAAAATTAGTGAAGTACAGGGGAAAAAAATTATTATATTCAATAAAGGGAAGTCCAAAAAAGATGTGGAGAAAAATAAAAAGACTGAGCAAGCTGACAAGTCACAAGATGGAGAAACAGAATCTCCAAAAAAAAAAGAAAAGGGAGGCAACAAAATGGCAAACCCTCAACTGCTCAGGCTGATGGTAATGGAATCAGAGGCAAAGTCAGCAAAGGTAAAGAATCCAATCCTATTTTACAACCCTCTCCAGTCAAAACAGCCAGCAAAGCTCATGAAATCCGCATAAAAAACGAGCTCGTAGGATAGTGGAGTCAGTGGAAGAAGATTCTGAGAGTGAAAAAGAGAAATCAGAGCATTCCAACACTGAGGAGAGAAGTGAAGAAGAGGGGGAGGAAGAGGAAGAATGTGTGGACGAAACTGCTGAGACAGAAGCAAGTAAAGTGAGCAGCGAGGAAGACGTACCAGATGCAGACTGTTAAACGATAAACGACAAAACCAGGAACTACTCAATAACACATTTATTGCAGACCGCTGTCAGGCTTCCACACACACACACACACACACCACCTATAACTTCCCTCCGTAACCCCCTAGAACATTCTTTATACGCCCCGTCTTCACAATAAGAGCCCTCTTTTACCCCCCTGGTAAATTATAGCATTAATTTTTTTATTCAAGCAGTCATATGGAACATATGGACACAGACAACAAGTCAGAACAAGAGGTGAACGATGAAATCCAGGAAGAAATAGAGGCAGTAGAAGAGGATGCAAAGGAATCCTTAAAAAGTGAAACTATGGTGAAGTATGAAGAGAAATCCACCAGCAGTGAGGAGGAAGTAGAATCTAAAGAGCAACTCAGTGATAACGCTGATGACAAGCAGGCTTATTCCTGATCTTTTCCCAGCACAGGGAACATGCTATGATTAATGGCACACGCTACGCTGTTGAAAAAAATACTTTCAATTCTGCGCACCAACAAAAAATTGACAAAAAATACTGTAGATCTACCATACATTTACAGTGTGGAGAGAAAAAAAGAAAAACACTCCTGGCTTTTATCAGTATGTGGTGGCCATCCATAAAATGTAAGAAGATAAGTGTATAATAAAAAAAGAACGATGACAAAGAAAAGATATGCCTCTAGGGTGAACAGATGTGCCGGAGTCCATAATTAGCATTGGAAGAGAGTATGTGTCTTGTGCCTGTATAACCTTGAAGGCAGATAGTGAGGGGAGAAGCTAAGAAGGAGAAGGGAGATAACGAGGGAGACCAAAGACATGGAGCAGAGGTGAATTTCAACTCCAGCTTTGTCTGAAAGCCTGCTGTGTGTGAGAAGAAAATGAAGATTAAAAAGGAAAGGAACACATGAAGCAAATCTGATTTCAGCAGTGTCCAAAGGTTTTATTAACATATACTATATACAAAATCGAAATGTGTGAGATCACTTAATTATCTGATTCTTGGTTAGATGAGGCTTTGAAGGTGTACGTGCTCGAGATGTCGTTGAACTGGAGGTAGTCGTGAAGAAGTGCGGGAACAGGTAGTTGCTGAACGAAAGAGGGTTTAGACAAAGCGTCGCTGCCTACTGTAGCTCTTACAGCGAGTCTGCACAGATGAGTCAGATCAGGAACACACTCTGGAACAAGGACAAAGGAAACAAGTTGCAAAACACAATATACAATGACAATATATGGAGCCGTTTTACTGAATGAATTCATATTAATAATATTAGCTAATTGTAGGAAAATTGACGATGCAGTTTGCTCGCGTCATCTAAATGATCTTTACCAAAATGCTTATGTGGCCTCCAGGTGCCCTCTGCTCTGCGCTGAGAAAGGATGCGAAGCAATATGGAGGGCAGGGTTTTCCAGTTAATAAACTCCAGGAAGAAATTCAGTATGCTCGACTCCGCCTCTTCTAGCCTGCATAAGATTAAAACATCACATATGCAACTCTATAGACGGAAGATTGAGAAAGCAATGTGCAGAAAAACTCATTTTTCCCTGCAGATGTCTTCGTCTTTGTTAGGTTTTAAATGAAGATGAAGTGTGCCCGAGCTAAGTTTTAAGCTAAGAGAAGAAGAGTTTTAGCTTGTTGTGTCCGCCGCACCTTGACACACTTACCGGTCCGGGCCCGATCGACCGGGAGAGACAAACACACACACACACGCAGGCATGATGTCTGAAGATCTCTGTTTATTCTCAGCAAAGAGAGCACATTTAAACGGTGCTACGTCCCGAACATCAAAAGAACCATCATTAACATGTCAGTCATAGAGGGACCCGGAGACAGACAGGTGAGAGGAGATACATTTACATTCTCCTGATTAAACAAAAGGATTCTAGCAGACAGGAGCCATTTGGATGTATCCTCGTCTGGATACAGGATATAGAAGGTGTTACCACAGAAGACATGAGGAAACACAGTGAGGGGTCTGTTCTCAGAGCACAGGAATCTTCTCATTAGATTACATTGTCTTACTACTTTATAAAACCTTACAGTCTTGTATAAAAGTTTAATCAGGATCACTGATGATTAAATATAAATCAATATGGAAAAAATGGTTGGTCCTTGTCTTCTCTGTTTCTTACATTTTCTGCTGAAGAAATCGTAGAGGGTCTAGTCCTGCTTTGAGCAGCTTTGGAAGCCAACATGAAGCATTGGCCACTTTATCAAGCGCTGCCTGAACCAGTGCCTCCAGCTGCTCGCCCTTAGGCAGGCCAGCATGTTCCAGGATGAGCGACAGATGTTCAGGTACGCGGCTGTTTAATGCTAATATGTATGTAGCCAGACTGACATGAGCGCCATCAGCAAGTAGAATCTTCACGATCTCTTGAATCAGGTGGAAATCATTGCCGAGGCTGATAGAATAAGGAGAAATAGTATAAACACTATGGAATACTGGAGAAAAAAATTAAACAGTGTGATTTAATGTGTTCATACTGCAAAGAATTACAGCAGACAGCCATGTCCAGTGGGCAGGAATATCCAAACTCCCTGCAGCTCTGAGCATGTGGACTGTAGCCCTCTCTGAGTAGAAGCCGAAGGCTTTCTGCTTGACCACTCTGCACTGCCAGATACACTGGACTGACCTTTCCCTCTCCCCGGTTACACTCCCGGTCTGTCACCGGGATCAACTTCTCTAGAATACTATAGAAGGTTACAAGTTATAAAAGCATGGGTTAGTAGAAGAATTAACAAAAAAAAGCCTGCTGCTGCTTATTTCATGTAGTCCTGTGCCTGCATCGGTTGCTGCATCAAAAGCGGCAGTATTGTGTACATATTTTTATGAAATATTTATATATTTTTTTTACTTAGCACTTGATTTCACTGAGTGATTACCATCCAAAAAAAAAGTTGAAAACATTTTTAAAAGGAAATAAAAATGTGTTATTATTTATTCCTTTCAATATCGAAGCATACAGTAGCAAAAGCAAAGAGACTTTTCAATGGCTCAAGAGCTTAGACCTGAGAACCAACAGCTTGGTGATATGACAATACTGTATAATATTTTAGAGAGGATTTCATTGGTGGAGATCATAGAAATTGCAGTGTCATTTTATAATAAAAAATAATAATCATTTATATTATAACAGTTAAAAGCACTGGAAGCCAATTTTATAGTTTTCTACTTCATTAATCTCTAAAACTGTCAAATGCTTGTGACAGCAGGGGCATGGTCAAGTGTCACCATCAGACAGAGAGGGGTGGGTGAGCCTAGGTGGTAACACGTACTGTAACTGCTGCCCAGCTGGGGATGCTCCAGGGAAAAGTGTGACTGACACAGTAGCCTTGATTAGCAACCCCGAGACCTTTCTTGATCTGTTTGAATTTTCTGTGGCCTCGTTGGGATGGCCCAAGTCACAGTGCGCCACCCGTCACCAGTCAAAGCCCGGCTCAACAGCTGTCTGCAAACAATGTGCTGAAGCATCTAATGCTGAAGACAACAATTATCCAGCGGGTGGGCCGCACCCCTGGGGAACGACGCCAGGGATTCTGGCCTACCTTGAGCTCGACTTCCCGTTTGCATTCACTCAGCAGATGCTAACGTTCACTGAAGCAAAGCGATTTACTGAGGAACACCTGGCAGCGTACCCAAAAGCAGGTGAAAATCTTCCTCTCTTTCACTCTTCTTCTCCTCCATTCCCTGTCCCCACATCTCAGAAATGGGAGTCTTGTCCCCCAAAACCTGCTCCCTAAACACGCTTTGCCTTCCCTTCCCTATTCCCCTGCATTATTATCAGCTTTTCCCTCTCCTACATGGAAGTGGGAACACTGATTCAGGGTTTCAGCATTCTGCAAGCCTTGCCAGATCGAACAAGAGCACAAGACAGTAAGTACACCTGAATGTACTCACATCAGTACTTTTGTAGCACATTTGACGAACTGTGCCAAATGCACTGTGCTGAGAGAGGTTTGAGTAAGAGGGCTGGACAGTGTTTCTTACAAGCCAAATTTGGTATTGAACAGAAAAAACTAACTGATCTGTAAATAACATGATTATCTCTTTCACTGTGCATTATTTTAAAACTACCACCTACACCATGTCTGTGCCTTTATTAAAAGTGCGGTGTGTACACAATGTATTTTAACATGAAACATCCAGCGTTTTCGGCATACCTAATGTGACTGAACCAGGCTGCAGTGTGGATGGGAAGCTCCCACTGATTCCTATTACTGTAGAGGTTTGGGTCCGCCTTATGGGCCAGGAGGAGCTCCACACATGATAAATGGCCTCCCTGAGCTGCAAAGAAAAGTGGGGTGGCCATGTCCTTCGCCTGAAAATTCACATTCGCACCTACAGCATTGACAGATGGAAAAAAAAATCATTCATGCTTGCACATGCTATAACATAGAATTCTGCAGTGCTATATGGTAATGCTGTAATACAAAAAATAACAATAACCAGCATCCAGTAAACAGTAATTATAAGCAGCTGAGAGAGAATCATTGATAAACAATCTCACCAGCATTGATAAGGATCTCTAGACAGTGGTGCTGTCCATACTGTGCAGCAAGACCCAGTGGCGTAAACCCATCATAATCCACAGCCTCAAGAGAACACAGGCTTAGTAGAAATTTTACAATCTCCGAGTGGCCCTGGGAGAGGGGGAAACAAAAACATGATTTTGACTTGGCATCCAAAATCATAGGATAACTCTAAAGGTGGCACTATATACCAATCAGCCATAACAGTAAAATGCAAAACATTAAGCTCAATATCGTTTGGTATTCCCCTGCGGGTGTGCCACGGTGTCTGGCACCGAGACGTTAAACGCAGATCCTTTGGGTGCTGTAAGTTTTAAGGTGGGTGGTCCATGGATCAGACTTGTTTGCCTGGCGCATTCTATGGATGCAGAGTCACCTGGGGATTTTAGAGGCTGTGTTAACAAACTTGATGTTTTGCCTGATAAGCACCACACATGGCAGGCTGTGATGCACCAGGTGTTCTAATACATTTCTATCATGGCCACTGTTTTTTTCCTTCAGCAATTTGTGCTGCATTTGCTATTCTGTTGGATGAGCCTGTACTAGCCTTGTATGAGCCTTGTGTGCCCATGTTCCAGTCAACAGTGGAACATGTTGTTAGTGTTTTGGCTAATTGATTTACATTATTTTAATATTTAATTATGGTCTAAATGTTTGAGGGCTCAAATACTAGTGCAAGATGCAGAGTTTATCAAAACAGGCGAGTAACTTGCCACACGTTCTTGTTCTAATTAATTGCATTTTAACAATTTGCAGATTCTTGTTCATAAAAAATAACCACAAAGAGTATATTTTATTGACAAACTATAAGGACAACTTCACTGCCATGTACTGTACAGTATATTCTGTGATCATTCAAGCTACTGTATGTGATAGTCCTTAGAACTTGTAATTTTCAAGATACGTTACCATCTTATTCCACAGGACTGTTAAATAATAAAATACAGTATGTTTGGTCAGAAGAGGTACATTTTCATAGAAAATGATTTCCATCAAGGTTTTTCACCAGAGTCTATATATACTTTTTTCTTATAGTTGTCTAAGAAAAGATGTTTAATTAAGATTTGTTGAAAATCTTCAGAGTCAACACTTTGTAACAGTTAGAGATAATGCTGTAATTTTAGATTTTCTGACATTAGAAACCTCCTCAGGATGGATGGAGGGTTTTGCGGTTTCTCTGTAATATGACAAGTTGCTTTTTTTTTTGTCTTATTAAATTAGAAAAGTAGAAGAAAAGTAAGGGGATTTCTGGATGCTGTTCATCTTCCGCAGTACCAAATGTAACTATATAATATATATCATATATTAACTTTAACTCATCACCTTTAGTACATTAATCACACACACACACACACACACACACACACACACAGAGGGGCCCTTGTATGATAAACTCTTGTGTGATAAACACTCCACGCCATCCCACTGCTGATTATTTTCCTATAACTGCACAAAGTCATGTTAAACAATAGAGAGAGGCTGTATTGTAACATCAGCAGCAGACTGAATAAACCATGATAACTTCCATGATGGCACAGTAGCTTAGTGGTCATTTGCATATTGCCCATAGTGTGTGATTGGGTGTGTGAGTGTGTGTGCTTGTGGCCTTCAATAATTGGGCACCCTTTCTGATGTGTACCCTACCTTGTGCCCTAAGTCGCCTGGGACATGACAATATTGGAAAGTTGTAACTACTGTATATCCTGCTTAACCATCTGCCAGCTACTATAAATGGCAGGAAATCTGTTAGCATGTCCCTCTGGAATGTCTCAGCGCTGTCCTGCCTGCTAGTGGATAGGGTCCAGGAGAACATATTCCCAATCCTGGTCATGTAACTTGTCCTCCAGGTGGATAAGAGGTACACAGTTTAAGTACAACCCTGGCTAAGGACTACCTTATAAACAGCATGATGAAGACAGGACCAGCCCGGGATGAAGCATCTTTCATTAACCTCTGCTCCTTCGCTGACTAACAGCTCCACGACTTCTTTATGGCCACTACCCACAGCTTTCAGCACAACAGAAAACAATTACATCAGAACAGAATCTTATGTTAAGAAATAACATAATGCCACACCACTGTTTGTGTCTTACCATCAAAGAGTGGGGTGCAGTACTCGTTCGTCATCTTGTTAAGATCTGCCCCAGCCCGTATGAGGTGCCGTACTGTCTGGAGGTGGCCGTTCCTTGCCGCAAAATACAAAGGTGTTTCGGAGTCGTTCGTCAGTGAGTTCACATAGTCTTCACAGCTATCTGGAAAGATCAAAAATACATTATGCTGGCATTAGTTCATGCATTATAGATGGGCATTTTAATTTGTATTTACATAAACTAGAGTAGTTTACATACTGGGTCATGTAATATTTTAAATAAAATATGGAATTAAAGTAGTCTTTACTTAAAATTTAGCAAATATTTGAGCGATTACAAATTGAACTTCAATGGCCTAAAAAAAAGTGGTTTAAAGAGTTGAGGTTCTAAACTTTAGAAAACAAAGAACACAAAGCAGATTAATTCACATTCCAGACAAGTGGCAGAAAGGCTGAGCAGATTCAAGCCTGCACTCACATGGCATGTTCTTTTTTTTTTTTCAAGATGGCGCCGGTGAGGTCGGCTGCCGTCACGACTGCTCCGACCACCTTTTCTTTGTTTTTTGTTTTTTAAGTTAGGTTTCAGGGTTTTTTAAATCGGCAAAATCACCACCATTGAGTGCATTACGTATGATAGAGACACTCTTGTTTCTATTGGTATACAATGTACTCACAATTCGATCCGTTTTAAACTTTTTAAACAGGAGTGAGATCCTGGGGGAAAACAAAGGACGCGACGCGAAGTGGCGGCCTCGAGGGAAACGAGCTGTCGTCAGGAACAGGCTGAGAGCCCGTGCACACCGCACACCTCTGCCTAGCATCCTGCTCGCCAACGTCCAGTCACTGGAGAACAAGCTTGATGACCTCAGGGCCAGGATAAGGTTCCAGAAAGGTCCTTTTTATCTACCTCGGGAGTTCACATCGGTCATAATCAGCGCCTTTTATATTCCACCACAAGTGGACACAGACACTGCCTCATGCAAGCCGCATGAGGCTGTTACACAGCACCAAACACAACACCGGGACGCTGCACTTATTGTGGCGGGGGACTTTAACAGTGCCAACCTCAAACGCGCAGCGCCAAACTTTTATCAGCACATCACCTGCCCCACCAGGGGCGAAAGGACACCGGACCACTGTTACACTACAGTTAAGGATGGCTACAAGGCTCAATTTCGCCTTCCGTTTGGTAAGTCCGACCACGCCGCCATCTTCCTCATGCCAAAAGACAAACAAAGGCTGAAACAGGAAGTTCCGGTTCAGAGGGTTCAGAGGGAGGTTGCGCTGGACGGACCAATCGGTGCACTCGATGACGCAGACTGGGACATGTTCAGGAACAGCTCCGATGATGACGTCAGCGTGTTTACGGAAGCGGTTGTGGAATTCATTGGGAAACTAGCGGATGATACCGTGGAAAAAAAGACTATCAGAACATTTCCCAACCAGAAGCCGTGGATTGATAAAACCATCCGCGACGTTCTGAGATCTCGCTCTGAGATCTCGCACCGCTACCTATAACACGGGACTTGCGTCGGGAGACATGGAACCGTACAAGGCTGCGTCATACAACGTCTGGAAGGCGGTGAAAGAGGCGAAGCAGCGCTACGGAAGAAAACTAGAGTCACAACTCCAACAGAGTGACTCTAGGAGCCTGTGGCAGGAATTAAGGACAATTACGGACTATAAAACACCAACAACCGGTATGACGAACACGGACGTGACGTTGGCAGAAAAGCTGAACACTTTTTTATGCTCGCTTTGAGGCTGCAGCTAAAGACGCTAGCGAAGCTAATGCTAGTGGCGCTAACGGATGCAGTCAGGAAGACACTGCCAGCACTGGAAATGCGTTCATCATCTTCGAGCATGACGTGAAGAGAGCCTTCAAGAGAGTGAACACCAGGAAAGCAACAGGACCAGACGGAATCTCAGGCCGTATCCTCAGAGCCTGCGCAGACCAGCTAGCACCTGTGTTCACTGAGATATTCAACATCTTTTTATCTCAGTCGGTGATCCCCACATGCTTCAAAGAGTCCATCATTGTACCTGTCCCGAAGAAACCACATCCTTCTTCTCTCAGTGACTATCGCCCTGTAGCCCTCACCTCAATAGTAATGAAGTGCTTTGAACACCTGGATAATGACTTCATCATTTTATCTCTACCAGACACACTGGTCCCTTTACAGTTCACTTACTGTCCAAACCGTTCTACTGATGATGCCATCTCTCATCTCCTTCACACATCACTTACTCACTTGGACACTAGAAGGGGGAATTATGTTAAAATGCTCTTCATCGACTACAGCTCAGCATTTAACACCATAATTCCCTCCACACTCACCACCAAGCTGGAGCACCTGGGACTCAGCTGATCTCTGTGCCAGTGGATCTCTAATTTTCTAACTGGCAGACCACAGGCAGTAAGGATGGGCAGACATGTCTCAGCCTCCATCACTCTCAGCACTGGAGCCCCCCAGGGTTGTGTTCTGAGCCCCCTGCTGTACTCTTTGTACACATATGACTGTGCGGCCACTTCCAGCTCCACCACCATCATTAAGTTTGGTGATGACACAGTCGTAGTGGGCTTGATCTCTGACAACGACAAGTCGGCCTACCTGAAGGAGATTGGGAATCTGGAGAACTGGTGCCAGAGGAACAATCTCCTCCTAAACGTCAGCAAGACAAAGGAGCTGATAATGGACTTCAGCACTAAGCAGGAGGGGAACTACAGTACAAGACCCCCATCATCAACGAGAGCCCAGTGGAGAGAGTGGAGAGCTTCAAATACCTCAGTGTTCACATCACACAGGACCTGTCATGGTCCTGTCACATCAACACCGTGGTGAAAAAGGCCCGACAGCGTCTCTACCACCTCCGACGCTTGAGAGACTTCCGACTGCCCTCCAAGGTGCTCAGGAACTTTTACCCCTGCACCAGAGAGAGCATCCTGACGGGAAACATCTCAACCTGGTTCGGGAACAGCACCATGCAGGACAGACGAGCTTTACAGAGGGTGGTGCGATCAGCTGAGTGCATCATCTGCACCGAGCTCCCTGACCTGCACTCAATCTACAGCAAGTGGTGCTGGACCAAGGCCAGGAAGATTGTGAAGGACCTCAGCCACCCCAGCAATGGACTGTTCTTTCTGTTGAGGTCAGAAAAGCGATTTCGCTCCCTGAAGACCAACACAGAGAGACTGAGGAGGAGCTTCTTCCCGCACGCGATACGGTCTCTTAATCAGTACACCACACAGTACTGATCCATTTTGCACATCCACACACATGGTTTTCGCACTCACTGTGGACATTCTGGACATTCACTTACACTGGGGGCCACTGCACAACTACACATTCGTGAACATTAGTTAAGTTTAATTTATGACAAGTCACTTTAAATATGTTACTTCAAGTATATTTGCACACTCCCTGGACATTCTGTTACCAGGATGCACTTTAAACACTTAAAATCCGTGACATTTCTACAGTATTTATACTTAAGTTATTACTGTACAGTTATGTTGTTATTTTATTTGAATTCTATATTTTATTTTATTCTTTCTTAGTTAAATGTTCCTTCTGTTTTCCTTTTTATATTTATTTTTCTATTTCATAGTGTTTTATTTTAAGGTCACAGGCAGTTGTCTAAAGCATTTCACCGCATATCGTACTGTGTATGACTGTGTATGTGACAAATAAAATTTGAATTTAAATTTCATCCAGTTTGACATCCCTGCTCTAGAGTCACTTCCTTTTTTTTCCCCCCATTTTCTCCCCTAATTTAGTTGTAGCCAATTCCTCCCCATCACTAGGGAGCTCCCACATTAAGGCTACTACTACCACTCAGCCGGGAGGGCCAAAGACTATCACGTGTTTTCTCCAAACCGCGTGACGTCAGCCGACCGCATCTTTTCGAACTGGTTGCTCACGCACCGTTAGGGGCGGAGTAACACACTAGGAGGAAAGCGCTAGCCGCTCCTTCCGCGCGTGCGAGCTCACAGACGCCCCTGATTGGCTGTAGAGCAGTAATTAATGTGGGAGCGCGAGTACCTGTCATCCCTCCCCCCTGAGAGGGCTTGGCCAATCAGCTCTCTCTGTGCCTCCGACTGTGAGAGGAAAACAGCATCACCCGGGGAACGAACCAGCGATCTCCGGATGATAGGGCGAGCACTTTACCACTGCGCCACTCGGAGGCCTAGAGTCACTTCCTTACTGAAAGTTTGGAGAGTGCCACTAGTGGCCAACAGTGGTACTACCACACCGAAAAGACTACATTCACAACAGTAAATATTTTGGAAATGAAAGGAAGGCACTCCATTAACACTACTAATGTGATAATATGTTTAAAATGTTAAACAAATCTTTTTTTTCTAAGCATTGACGCATCAATTTTTTCCAGCTCTAATACATGTACAAGCAATGTTTTAATTGGTCATATTGTATATAAGTAAGTTAGTGACATATTTCTTAATTTCTCACATGTCACAATACAGAAAAAGTGTGTGTCAAAAAAGCTACATATGTCGTTTACACAACATAGATGTGACCAATATTGCTTTCCTGAAATTTTAGGAGGCTAACTTCAGGTGTTTTGGGGAGGTGATTTTATATGTGCCCCAAAAATGGCTATTTTTTCAGCATTATACTGTCTTATTTTATACAACATTAATTTAAAATGCAAATTATTCATATTTCATTAAGTATTGATACAAAAATTGGTGTAAGCTTTTAGAAGGATATGACCTGTAAAAATTGTTGCTTAATTATTTTTTTTGGCAAACGTTTAAAAAGCAAAAAAAAAAAACAGTCGTGTCCATAATTATGTCAAATCCATGATGTAATATCTTGCAACAATTTAGCATTTTCGAATAATATACCTTTTCATATTTATATCTTTTCATGTAAAATCTAAACTTTCCAAGTTTCCTGTAATGACAATTAAGATAATTGAAAGATTTGAATAAAAAAAGTTATGGACACTACATAAAAGGGCATAAAATTTTACTTAGCAAATGTGCTTCTTTTTATCTGATAAAAATATGTTTCCATTTGGAACAGTTGAGTCTAACATTTTTATTAAGTTTTATTGAAGAGACTTATTTGCACAATTTTGCATTCAAATAGATTACAGTTAATATGAACTGAATGTACACATCATAAATAGGCCTACTATAAAAGATTCAAGTTAGTAATTATTTATTTTGATAAATTTATTGTTTAGGTTTCATTTGCCTGGTGTGAGGGTTCACCACTAGAGGGCACAGTTTTTGGTTTGTAGTTTTTGTTTGTAGACTCAGTTTCCCAGAAGGCACCTCGGTCAGGTTATGCGGGAGCTCACCTGAACCGAGGTAGCTCATTACTTGTGTTTTAAATAGCTGGTTGTTCTGGGAAATTGGGTTGAGCATTATTACGGGTTCTGTTAGGTGGGTATTTGTTTTGACTTGTTTGGTTATGTTTTAGTTTGTTTAGTTATAATTGGCATTTGGTTTATGGAGCTCTTTAAGTTTGCATCTGTCTAAATTTAGTATGTCTCTTTGTCTCCTAGCAGGATTAGCCTCTAGGAGAATTAGCCTTTTGTGTTTACCCTTATGTGTAAGTAACCTCCTTTGCATGTGTAGTTCTTAGTCTGTATAAATACTAACCAGTGCACTACTAACCTGCTTAGATCTTAGTCTGTTTAGTCTCCGAGTCTGTCTAGTCCCCTCGTCTGTTAAGATCTTAGGTTAGTCTGTTTAGGTACTAACCTGTTTAGCCACTAACCTTTTATAGTTTTATAATCTGTTTCATACCTAGTCTGCTGTGTACCTAGTCTGCTCGTCTCTTGGGTCTCTGGCTACTAGACTGTTTAGCAATTAGTCTGTTTAGCTCCAATCTAGTTTAGCAGCTAATGTGCAAAACAGCTAGTAGGCCTAGCCAAGCCTGTCTTGTGTGTTTAGCCCCTTGCATGTTTGGTCCTCTAGCCTGTTTGATGTCTTGTCTGGTTTGTATCCCTTGCCTGTATTGTATATAGTTTGTGTAATCCCTAGTCTGTGTATGTTTAAGTATTTTGAGTTTTGTTTATAGCACGCTCCAAGGTAAAGCCAACTTCTTTTGTTTATGTTTTGTTTGTTTATTATTAAAAGACTTTGTTTGCCACCTTATCCCCTCTGTGCCTATGCCTCACCTTCATGCCCACAGTCCAACACCTAACAGTACATGGCACCTGGAATGTTTCCATTTAATTAGTACATTTATTTATCTTCACTGTGAAGAAATATGTGACTTACACGTTAATTAAATGAGCTCACTTTATGATCATGTATGCCACAATTTATAGTAAGTCATAAGTCAGTGATGTGATAAAAGCATATATGTGCTACACAAATATCCGTTATAAAATAATAAAGGTTGCTAATCAATTTTCTGGGCACAAATTAAAAATTTTATAAACAGGTCCCCTTTTTTTCTGCAACAGTTAAACTGCCTGTTGTGGTAATTATAATAAATACTCTTTTATACTGTGTCTTACACATTAAACTTTTAATTGTAGGCGTATTAAGCAATGAGCACACAAGGTGGCCATGAAGTGTGCTGTTGAGATATAAAAAAATAAATCTTAATTTAAAGCAACCTTGTTGACAATAACAGGGCAAGGTAAAGAACATCTATTATGAATAAAAGTTTTCTTCATGCACCATTTCATTTTTTTTTATCAGCCATTAAAACCTCCTGGATAATAATGTGTAATCCTACTTGTGCCACCAAAACAGTTCTGACCTCTTGAGGCTTAAACTCCACAAGACCTCTAAAGATTCTTTTGCATCAGACCAAGCCACTTTCTTCAACTATTCCATGATGCAGTTCTGATCTTCACACACCCACTACAGGAGACTTTGGGCACGAGCATGGGTACAGCCTGTACAGGGTGCCAATCTATCACTGGACACACACAGGCAATTTGGGAAAACCAATTATCCTAATCTAAATGTCTTTGGACTGTGGGAAGAAACCGGATCACCTGAAGGAAACCCACCAAGCACGGGGATAACTCCATGCAAGGCAGAAAACGAACCCTCGAGCCTGGAAATGTGAGACTATAGTGCTAACTACTACACCATCTTGCCACCACACATCAGAATCTGTTGATAATAAATGGTGTTTGTGGAACTGTCGCGCAAGAGTAATATATCACAGGAGAGAGTGCTGTTGTGCTGGAATATAGCACCGCTGTAATGCTTACAATGCTGATATTAAGTTTAAGTAGGCTTTATTGTCACTTCAACCGTATACAGTTAGTACACAGTGAAACGAAACAAGAGGTTCCTCCAGGACCAAGGTGATACATGCAACATAAATTTAAAACATAAATTAACAGAAAAACTAAACTAGCTAACTAAGAGGCCTAGTGAGCTGGCTAGCAGAGACAAGACAGATTGACCTGACCACATAAATAAACAACATAAATTAACAAAAACTAATAATTTTTTACAGACAACATCAAGTGCACGTGCAAATGTGCAAACAAGAGCGACAAAGTGAGAGTGCGACAAACACAACATAACATACAGTAACATAATACTCTGTGGTGTTGAGGTGAAATGTTAAGGTAGTGGAGAAACAGTAGACGTTCGAAGGTAGCAGCAAGAATTAAGAATTTGGTGCAAAGGTAATCCAGTAATGACATTGTGCAAAAGAGCATTTACAGGTTGGTGTGTTTGATAGTTTGGTAGTGTAGATCAGTGTGTTTGCGCTTGTGCTGATTAGTCAGTCGATAGTTCCTCTATAGAAGGTAATCAGGACCGGTGGTGGAAGCTGGCCCTTTCTAAGTCTTTTTAGACAGAAGAGATGCTGTTGGGCTTTCTTGTGCAGGGAGCTGGTGTTAAGGGACCAAGTAAGGTCCTTCTCCAGGTGGACACCCAGGAATTTGGTGCTTTCGACGATCTTCACAGGGGAGTCATTGATGCTCAGCGGAGAATGGGCGCTTTGTGTCCTTCCAAAGTCAAAAAACATCTTCTTTGTCTTTGTGCAACATTCAGAGACAGGTTGTTGTCTTTACACCAGTCCGTTAGCCTCTGCACT
Organism: Clarias gariepinus; assembly: GCF_024256425.1. NCBI lineage: Eukaryota > Metazoa > Chordata > Actinopteri > Siluriformes > Clariidae > Clarias > Clarias gariepinus. The sequence continues at coordinate 21,639,770 of NC_071113.1, read as the reverse complement.
TCCTCTCTGTACGCTGACACATTGTTCTTGCTAATGAGACCCACCACGGTCGTGTCATCAGTGAACTTAATGATGTAATTCAAAGTGTGTTACTACAAAGTCGTGAGTCAGCAGTGTGAACAGCAGGAGACTGAGCACACAGCCTTGTGGGGCCCCAGTGCTCAGTGTGGTGGTGCTGGAGGTGCAGTTCTCAATCCGTACTGACTAAGGCCTTCCGGTCAGAAAGTCCAGGATCCAGTTACAGAGGAAGGTTTTCAGGCCCAACAGGCTCAGCTTCCCGATCAGTTGTTGGGGGATTATAGTGTTGAATGCTGAGCTGAAATCTATGTACAGCATTCGAACGTGTCCTTATTGTCCAAGTTTGTAAGGGCAAGATGGAGTGTAGTGGAGATGGCGTCGTCCGTTGACCGGTTAGGACGGTACGCAAATTGCCGTGGGTCAGGTGAGGGGAGCAGCAGGGTCTTTACCACAACATCACTCAGTCTTGTGTGACATTAATTGATTTTATATTTTTCTTGGGTACATAACAACACAGACATTTAATAAAATAAAATACTTAGTCTAGCTGTGCACGTGTGTGTGTGTGTGTGAGAGAGAGAGAGAGAGAGAGAGATTGACTGACTGACCGGAAGCGCTAAGCAGAAGGCGCACACACTGCGCATGTCCTCCAGCAGCAGCTTCATGTAACGCGCTCCAGCCGCGGTTATCTTTCACATCGACCGAGTGTCCTTTCCTCAGGAGTCTCTGTAGGAGCCTGCAGTCTCCTCTTCTCGCTGCCAGCGCCACCGCCGAGCAGCTGTCCCGGTAGCACTCGGTGAACATCATCTCTCCACCCTGCAAACAGGCTGGAGGTGTTTTCACTGAAGCTCAGTGTCAAAAAAATATCACACTAAACATCAGCAGGACTGTCGAGCTGCTAACTGCATCCTAATGTCAAGCACAAGCAATATATACTGTAGATAACCAGCTGCTTTATTAATTAATTAGCCCAGTTTATGTAGCTCAACAAACCGCTAACTGGCTGGTGACTTTTCACTAACTAGAAGCGGTATTGTTAGTTTTTACTACAGTAGGTTTCTACTATGTTCCTATATACTGTAGGTACTGAAAAAGCAACAGGAAGCTGTTTCTGAAGAGGGGGTGGAATTCCTTCTTTTTTAAAATAAAAGTCTTCAGATTCCCGGAAGTGCAATTATTATTATTATTATTATTATTATTCATGGGCATTGATGGCTCAGTGGTAGGTTTCTCACCTGCCATCGCAGAAAGGTTCGCGTTAGATTCACACCCAATTCTCAAACCCCAGGTATTGCATGTAGTGCCGGTCTCAAGCCCGGATAAAATAGGAGCGTTGCAAGTTGTGACAACTGTGTGTGTTCTCAACGGAAGCAGCAGAAATATAATTAATAAATAATTATTATAATTTAAACCACTTATTCTGTGTACAGGGGCAGGGGGCCTGGAGCCTATTCCAGGAGACTTGCTGTAGGTCATGAAGTAGGGTACACCCTGGATCTGATGACAATCAATCACAGGACACACACACTACGGACAAGTTGGTTTAACAAATCTGCCTGTTTTAAGATTAAGATGAAATTATTTGTCATATGTACCTTACAGCACTGTAAAATTATTTTTTGCACATATCCCTCTTAGGAATCTGGATTCAGGGCGCAGGGTCAGCCAGGATACTGTGACCCTTGGAGCAGATTGGGTTAAGAGCTTTGCTCACGTTAGGGCGCGAACCCCCAACATTCCAATTAGAATCCCAGTAACCTACAGTCTAAGACGATGCTGCCTACTAAACTTTGAATGAGCACACAAAAGTTGATGAGGACATAAAATGATGATGACCTAAAGTTAAATGATGACACCGCCTACTGATATAACATGGATTTTGAAAAAGTTGGGACAGTTTGAATGAAATGTAAATTTGAATGAAATGAAAACTAAAGGACTTTTGATTCACATGAGCCAATATTTTATTCATAATATAACATAGAGAAAATAAGTAAGTAAATACGGTACACTATGAATGCTGAAAGGTATATAAAGGTTTTAGACAACATCTATTTCAGGGAAGGCCTTGTGTACAGTATTTCAGCAGGACAATGCAAAACCACATACTGCAGCTTACAACAGCATGGCTTCATGGTTGGGGGTTTCATATGTTACTACTGCATATAAATGAGAATGTACAACCAGTTGGACCAACTTTATTCATCATTCTGCTAAATGCTCCAAGCCTGCATGCATTGTTTATTGCGCACTTATATATCCACTACACTAAGCATTTGTGCAGCATTCGCTGAGGAATGTTCAACATCCAGGACGGCTTTAAGGGAAGTGCTGTTGAAGGTGCTTAGATAGGCGTAACTTACTGTACGAAACAGATGCCGTCTGGGCTACACTGACCAGTGAGACAAGCAGAAACAGAAGATTAATTGTAAAAAAAAAAATAATAATAATGATAAGTCTACTATGTGACTGTAAAAACTATCATTCAGCTGACAGAAAAATTTCTTTCCTCAGTGAAGAAATGGCCTTAGGTTGGATCAGTTGTCCTACATGTAGAGCCAAGAGTTTGGTCGTCTATTATTTAGGGCCGCTTTGTTCTATAAAAGGCCCAGCACACTTTGTTGACATCTGACTCCACCTCTAAAAGGGTTGAGACCTAACACATTACATGGGCATAGACCAGCTAATGATGTAAGGACAAAAAAAGCATTAGAATGCATTTATAAGGAAAGAATAACTTTTGTTTTTAAACAAACTTTTATTTAAAGGTAGATGTGAGGCAATGCTTATTGAATTCCTAAGCAAAAACAGAGTATAGTTTATTATGGCAAAGATTCAGTTTTTCTACACGTAGAAACGAAAAAAACTAAATACGTTTGAAAATGATCGTTAAATCGTTTAAAATCAAATGGTTATTTCCTTGTATGTAAAAATACTTTCTTTTTCTTTTTTGTGTATCACAAATAGTACAGCACATTACACTTCACACATTCTGTAAATCATGTGTACTATATTTTTATATTTCCTTCTGTAACGTTTTTTTTTTTTAAGTACAATTTGTGTATTAAATTTTTTATGGAAAATTCTGTTGTTTAATTGTATTTGTTATATTTTCATTTTAGGTCATGTCCATCCATCCATAGTTTGTCTATAAGATTTATCCTGTGTTTGTCCAGGCGGGTGTCAACCCATCACAGGGCGCACACTTACACACCCAATTATATACTATGAGCAAATTGGAAAAAACACTAATCTGCTTACAACACATGTCTTTGGATTGCGGGAGGAAACCGTTGTTCTCAGAGGAAACCCACTATGAACAAAGAGAAAACACAGACATCACATATATCAAAACAGAGACAAGATTCGAAAACCAATCCTGGAGAGGCAAGCGAGGCGCAAGTGAAAACCACGAATTCAATAATATTTAAAACAATACAGTACATCTGTAAGTAAAGACTAAATGTTTAATATGATAAGTGTATTTGAAATTTGAGGAGGGGCATGCACAGTTTTTCTTGGTTTTCTTTGTTTTCAGTGAGGATGAGAGTATTTTTTTTCATGGATTACTGTTGATCAGATGTAGCTTGCTTTCAGAGTATCAAGTTGCAGAGGTTAACCAGACAGTACCGGACGATGTGACTACTGATTCTATTGTAGATTTGTAGGACTGGACCATAGCCTTTTTTTTTATTATTATTATTTTTTTTTTTTAGGGATGGCAGAAAATGCTTTTAAATGCTATATAATGAATTAGATCATCGTGTTACTCCTGCTGAATGATCATGAAATTTGAGTGATTTTCCCTCCTGACTGAGAAAATAAATTATTTCCTCCCTACAGCTATATGTGTTTGATAAGATCTTCATTGTAAGCATAATTGTTGATTTCTGCATTTATCTATAATATCCATGTGATGCCATCCGCTATATAATGAATGAAACTTTAGCAAACGCAATCTATCCAAGTACATGAACATGCATGATCATCTTTAGGAGCTCCATGTTGTACAATCCACAAGATGCTTTGGACCTTCTCAGATGCACCGTTGGAATTTCCGAGCATGTCTGCTCCTCTGTCTCTGTCCCTCCTACAGTATGTCACCACCTTTTTCAATCCTTCAGCACTGCCTCTCACCTTTCCAGAGTCTGCTCGCCAGCTGTCAATATGAATGGGGTGTATAAGTGTGTGGGTTACCATGCAAACATGAATTATTCATAAGACCCTTGCGTTTGTACTCGACTGTTTTGGAGGCACTACAGAGTTGTAGGTTTTGCAAAGCTCATTTCTGGAGTTCATTTCCTTAGACACAAGATGCTTTCCTCAAGAAGAACCTCAACATGCTTCCAGTGAAGCAAGACAGACAAGTAAGTAATATTATCCTACTAATCCTGTAGTTGGTTAATGTTTTATTTCATGTAATAAACTGGATCTGATGGTTACGTCCCAAAACATATTTAATTTTTTTAAAGATCTAAAAATACATACAGTACCAGTCAAAAGTTTGGACATGCCTTCCAATTCCATGGTGTTTTTTTGATTTTTATTTCCTTTTACATTGTAAAACAATCCTGAAGGCATACAAAATCTGGAACAATCTCCTTTAAACATTTGATATTTTGATGTGCCTTCTACTTATGTTCTGTAAAGCCTTCATAATGGCTCTAATCTGAGGTGCTGTTTGTTAATTTGTGATTTCGAGGCAGTTTACTCCAAATGAACTTCTCTTCTGCAGTAGAGGTAAGTTTTCTTTCCTAAGAAGATCTTCATGAGAGCCAGTTTTATCCTGTTGCTTTATATGTGTTGGAAATGCATCTGACCATACTGTTCTTACAAGAATTATTCCAGAACTGCTGACCTTTATGTCTTAAAATTACAATTCGCTGTTGTTGTTACTTAAATATATAATTGCATACGTGCTATTTCATAGTCTTAAAATCTCCATTATTGTTCCATTAATGTAGAGATGAAATGACTAAAGAAAAAAACATTGAATTAGAAAAATGTTTCAGTTTACTACTTTACCACAAAAATTGAAGTAGTAAAGTACATTTATAATCAAATGTTAAGACAGCTGTACACAACTTAATAACTGTATGATTCAAATGTATTTGCCAATGATTGTAATAACAGAAGCAGTTAATCTGTAGGTTATAAGTAAAATATTCTGACATCTGGAAAACTGGAAGAAGGTTATCCATGCAAATGTAGTTCTACATCATGTCTCCTGCCAAATCTCCAAGCAAAACAAGAGGAAGAAAGCAGAAAGGTGAGGAAAGCAAGAAGGAAAAGGAAGAAACAAAAAAAGGGAGGAAGACTGAATCTGATATTTTCCTTAACGCTCATGAGAATGGCACAGGAAAAAGGAATGACAAAGGCAAAATTAGTGAAGTACAGGGGAAAAAAAGAATTATATTCAATAAAGGGAAGTCCAAAAAAGATGTGGAGAAAAATAAAAAGACTGAGCAAGCTGACAAGTCACAAGATGGAGAAACAGAATCTCCAAAAAGAAAAAGAAAAGGGAGGCAACAAAATGGCAAACCCTCAACTGCTCAGGCTGATGGTAATGGAATCAGAGGCAAAGTCAGCAAAGGTAAAGAATCCAATCCTATTTTACAACCCTCTCCAGTCAAAACAGCCAGCAAAGCTCATGAAATCCGCATAAAAAAACGAGCTCGTAGGATAGTGGAGTCAGTGGAAGAAGATTCTGAGAGTGAAAAAGAGAAATCAGAGCATTCCAACACTGAGGAGAGAAGTGAAGAAGAGGGGGAGGAAGAGGAAGAATGTGTGGACGAAACTGCTGAGACAGAAGCAAGTAAAGTGAGCAGCGAGGAAGACGTACCAGATGCAGACAATAAGTCAGAACAAGAGGTGAATGATGAAATTAAGGAAGAAACGGAGGTAATAGAAGAGGATGCAAATGAAGTCTTAAAAAGTGAAACTACGCTGGAGTCTGAAGAGAAATCCACCAGCAGTGAGGAGGAAGTAGAATCTGAAGAGCAGCTCAGTGATAAAGCTGATGACAAGCAGGAGGAAGCTGCTCTTCTCTCCAAAAAGCCAAAACCACTCAACCTGGCTTCACACCTTCGAGGCCAGAAAATCATGCTGAAATCTAAGATGCTATATAAAATAGACCCTGTTACCGTGGAGAAGCTCAGTGAAAAGGCCCCAGCTTCAGAAGAAAAGATGAAAAGAATAGACATCAGTAAGATTGATGCAGTGAAAGGGAAGTCCCAGATCCTAAAACTGGCAAGTAAATCAAAGATAGTCGACAAGAAAGAAGATATTCAGATAGAAGAGGAAACCGCGAGCCCACCAAAAGGTTCAAAAGGTTTGCTTAACAAACAGCATCTAATGTTGTTTACATTGAAAGGTAGAGGGAAAGACGCTAAAAACAAAAATGCAACAAAGGTAAACCAGTCAGTGGATGAAATCGATGTAGAAACTACACAGAAACCAAAAGCAGAAAATGTAAGAGTGGGTTTAGGAATGGCAAGGATTGCATCTCTAAGATACCAGGCAAAGAAAAAGAAAATGAATGAACCAATAGCAAAGGAAACAAGTGAGACTGGAGATGCAGTGTCTTCAAAGTCAACAGAGCGTTTGATAGCACAGAAGAAAGGAGTGACTACTTTGCACCGTGTATCTGGCTGGTTACAAAAGAAGATTCCCCGAAGAGTCAATGTGCGGCGAAAATTCATAACCATCACACAAGCGATTGGAATTTCAAGATGGCTGTCTGCACTTGTTCTGAAGAAGAATAGTCCCATAAAGTCCCAAAAGACCCTGCTCCGCTATAGGATGACCTTGAAAATGGCCGGAAGTTCTATAAAGACTAATAAACGGGGACCAATCCCAGAAAATGTAATGACAGAATTATGTACAAATACAGAGGAAAAGGTTTCTGAAGACTCAGGAAAATCATGTGATGAACCCTGTTCATCGACGCAAGATACAGAAGAAAAGGTGAACTCAGGAGATGCCAAATATGCAATTGTATTTCCCAGAATAAACAAAATTGGTGAAGAAACTTCTGCTCCTACTAGCACAGGTAATGGCCTTGCTCCAGAGCGTAAACCTCCAAAACCTGGTGCCCGCCTTGTGCTTCCAGTGAAACCAGACCTCAGCCTACTCAAATCTGTTAAAAAGACCAATGCTTCAAATCAACCTGAAAGACAGTCTGAAGTACAAATATTAGAAAGTAGAAAAGAAGCTGAAACTGACAAAAGAGCAGCAGCACTAAACAGTATAGAGAGTGCTAGTGCTTTGCAAACAGCAAAAGAAAACCTTGCAAGGTCACAAGTGAACCTTACTAAACTAGCCTTGTCAAGGCCTCTTCTGGCAGGAGGTAGAAGTATAAGGCAAAGCTTGGATAATAAGCAGAGGGATAAGAATCATGTCCAGACTGTTCCATCCGCCAAGGCTGAACCATGGATAGATGATTTGGGGACTGGAGTTTATGAAGCAGAAGAAGATAAAGAAGTGGCTGAACTGATGGGTGATGGCCTTCTCCCATCTACAATAGAGCTGCACTGGGCTCAGCATCACCAAATGTGTAGCGATCCTCAGGATTGGCTGCGCAGTGAAAACCTGCCACCACATCAAATCAGAGAGAAGCTCACAAAGTGGACTGTCTATCAAGATGAAGAACTTGCCCAAACAATACCTAAACATGATGGCAGAGGACCATGGGAATCAGAGGACCCAGCTCAGAATATGCTGGAGAGCAGGCTTAACAGTACTCAGGTATACAAAGTACATGTATTTATTACTATCTTGTATTCATATTTATCTTTAGTCACTAGTGTGTGCACAAATCCTGTTCTTATAAAAGTAGAGATAGCCTACATTAAGTACAAGTAGAAGTCTTAAACCGACATTTCCACTTGAGTAAAAGTACAAAAATAGTCACTGTCAAATTTACTTAAGTATCAAACATACTGAGCTTATAGTAGCTTACAGTAGCCTTTGTTATAGTGAAATGGTCAGATATGTGAAATATGTAGACTACATAAGTACAATAACACCACTGACTATAGATGTATTTATACTTCAAGTGGGACTAAAATGCAAATCACTGTAAAAAGTCAGAGTCAGAAATGCTAACACTGTTAGCATGCTCTGTGAATTCTACCTCTGTAAGATCTTCATCTTTGGCTTTATCAATCGCTATCATAATTGGTTTCATCTAGAGATTTATATAATAAATTATTTATATAGTAAATTATGTGTTCAATCTGAGTAAGATATTCATGTACTTACTTACATCCCTGTTTATTCCATGGTGTTGCCAATTTACTGTTCAGCTGCGGTGTTAGTGAAAGTGTGAGGCTCACAGAAATCTCTACCTCAGGTATTCATGCCAGGAAGCAGCCAAGCTGTGGAAGTGGACGAAGTAGAGGACCTGTCACAACTTGAGTGAGTGCCAACATGTTTTACAAATTGTGTGTGTGTGTGAATGAGCGTCTGAGATTGTGTGTCTGTGTGTGTGTGTGTGTGTGAGTGTATGTGTGCTCTCAATGGATCCCCCCTGGCCCTCCACATGCCTGTATACAGGATAAAGTGGTATATATCCATCTAGTAACCTCTGTAGTTCAACCAGGGACTGTGGAGGCCAATGGTGGCCATTGTATTTATTCCCATTTGTATGACTGCGATAGGACCTACGCGTAATTTGGAAATGCCAATTAGCCAAATCTGCATGTCTTTGGACTGTGGGAGAAAACCGAAGAACCTGGAGAAAACCCACCAAGCATTTGGAGAACTTGCAAACTCTTTAAATTAAATCCGGGACCTGGAGGTGACAGTGCTAACCACTAAGTTAAAACCACATGCTGCCATAAAGTGGTATAGACTATGATAAATGATGTACTCTATTGTTCACATATAAAAGTGAATCTTGTGTCATCTTGAGTTCAAATTCAAATTTTATTTGTCACATACAGTACACAGTCACACACAGTACTATATGCAGTGAAATGCTTTAACCTATAAATGCTCCTACAGTTGCACAAGCCAAAAAAAAAAAAAAAAAATAGTGTTAGGTGAAATACAGTACAGTGGATCCTTGGATTACAAGTATAATTTGTTCTAGAAGTGGGCTCGTATTCCAAAACACTCAATCCAAATTTAATTTTTTCACATAAGAAATAATGGAAACTTGAATTATTCGTTCCACAGCCCCCAAAAATAAATACATAAAAATAATTTATGCAAAATAAATTGCACTTTTCCTTAAAAAAAAAAAAAGTGTTTCCGTTTATGCGCGCAGGCACTGTGTATGTGTGTTTGTTTGGGCCTGTCGTTATGTGAGTGCGTGCACGTAATTTGACACCGTGCCTGTTCACAAACACACACACACACACACTAAAGGCGAGAAAGAGAGAGCGAGAGAGAGAGTTTGTGTACCGGCACGGTGACAAATTACGCGTGCGCACATAACGACAGGCTGGGGGAAAAAATACGTGCTCGGATGTTGATTATACCAGTGAGAAAAATATCTTAAGTGCAGTAGGGGAGACGATTACCTACTTACGCAGCGCAAGAGAGAGAAAAAAACATTGGCTCAGTTGTGATCACGTGACGCTCGGCATTAAAACAACAAGCGCATGCGTGATATTATACTCTGTACTCGTAAACCAAGACTTGCTCGTTTTTCAAGTGACAATTTAATAAAAAATTTTGCTTGTCTTACGGAACACTTGCAAACCATGTTATTCGCAATCCAAGGTTTCACTGTACTTGTGTATAATTGTTCTCTTTGGCATTTAAGTCTCTGGTGTGATGAAACTACGATGCACATTATATTTGCTTTGCATGTACTGTATGTTTTCAGAGAGGTGTGTGAAAGTTCAGTGTTGTTGAATCTAAAGAAGCGGTTTCATCGGGACTCAATTTATGTATGTGTTATCTATTCTTATTAATCAAGTGTACAAATTCCCTTATATAGCTTGTATTATTTATTATAGTTTTTCTAATCCTAACTGATTAAATAACCTCTGGCAAAGCTTTTAATCTAAGCACACTTGGCAGCAGGCTTGTTTAATTGAATTCCTTTTAATTTGTAACAGACATATATCAGCGATATACTGTTATCAGTCAACCCCTTTAAGCCACTCAGTATCTACACAGAGGAATTGAGACAGCAGTACCAAGGCAAAGAGAAGCACAGTAATCCACCGTAAGTAGCCAGAGGCTGTGCTTTTGCTATCCACTTTACTGTAGAGATGCACCAATGTCATTTATTAATTTATAAACAAAACTTAAATTAGACTTGATGTAATATATGTTCTTAATAAATACATTCAGTGAGCCTCTGTTTAGAGTAGATTAGATTACATTAGATTCAACTTTAAGATTATGCAATGCATCAGTGCAAGAAATGTGATGGCTTGATTTAAGAAAATTTATCTCCTTTGCTTAAATATGCATAGAATAAATGCAGGATTCAGATAATGTAAAACATCTGTTAATTGTTTTACGCTATCTAAAACAAAGAAAGGAGGGGTGTTCAAGTCAAACTGATACTTAAAAACATTTCTCGTAAACTGAGCTGTATAACTTTTAAAGAAGACTTTAGCACACTGCAGTAATAAAACTTTTAGGTGCAGTAAACCACATGAACTGTGCAAACATTTTAAAGAAGGCCATACATCCATGAATGATCACAGTCATGGTGGAGTCAACTGCATGTTGTTTCTGTGAACAATTAGTAAGTGAAATGTCTGATCCTTGGAAATCAATCGATAATCTGGATAACTTGAAAGAGACACAGCTTTCTGTGGAAATAGTAATCACAAGTTTGGGCCATGAAAGGAGTTCCTGGGAGGCCAGCATTTCAGATGTGAATCAGGCAGTTCGAGTTTTTACTCTCATAATTGTGTTCTGTTATTCTGCGCAATCACAAATCCTGGTTTGACTTGAACACCCAATGTATATAGTGGTCAGTTTGGGACCAACTTCAATCTATCAGTTTAAAGTAATACTGTGTTTGTTTCTAGTCATGTTTATGCCATTGCGGATGCTGCATTTTGCCAGTCTCAAAATACCACGCAAGAGCAGTGCATCATTATAAGGTAAGAGTTATACTTCCTTTTTACTTCAGCATTGGACTTTTAGTTTATTTTATTAGTTTGTTTATTTAACAGGGACAGTGCATGGCCCTCAGCCTTACCAGAATTAGCTACAAGCTAAATTTTATCTGTTTCATCAGTCATTAGTGTTGTAACACAGTTCCACTAATTGCACCTGTAGCTGTGCATCAGTTACATTTTTGAATCAGTATTCTCATATGTGTATTCGTTTTAAATAGTTGCATACATCCATTCTTATTTTAAAATATCAAATCAGTGTTTTTGTCTCATATCATGTACATCTTTTCTACAGTGGGCAGAGTGGATCGGGGAAGACTGAAGCAGCAAAACTTATTGTTCATTACCTGAGCTCTATGTATCAGAGTAGAAACGACAACCTGCGTCAGGTACTGCGACCAATAAACACCTCTACAGTGTTTTGAATTACTGTATGTTTTGCAGTGACTAAAACATGTCTTATAAAATAATTCTTACTTTCGTAGCCAATGGATGTTTTGCCCATATTAGAAAGCTTTGGTAATGCCAAGACAATACTCAACAACAATTCTAGTCGTTTCGGCAAATACCTACACATACACATAAGGAGGTATGTAACGTCCTTGTGTATATCTGTTCGTATATCCTACATGTATTCTTTTTAAGGGTTTGATGCCTACTTTTTGTTCTCCTACGAATGATGGAAATGCAATGATTTTGCATTTAAACAGCTTGCTGATTTAGATGTGTTACATTTATTATCAGTGGTGTTGTAGTTGGAACTTCGTTGTCAAAATATCTTCTAGAGAAATCACGAATTGTGTTCCAGGTACTTTCTGATTTGTTTTTTTTTATCATTTGAAAATCGCCTATAATGATTTAAAGCATACGTTTTGATTTTCTTTTTCCTTTTAAACATGGGATTTTTCTATATTGTAGGCCAAAGAGGAAAGGAACTATCATGTGTTTTATGAGTTGTTGGCTGGGATGAATCAATGGGACAAACAGGATTTCTACCTGCAGGGAGCCGAGACCTACTACTACCTTAACCAGGTGGGACTGCAGTCTTATGAAGTGCAATAATCTGTAGACCCAGTAACTGTACAATCCAATTCTTACTACATACTACATTATGTTGCATCTTTGGTAATGCAGGGTGGCGCCTGCGAGCTGCAAGGGAAGGATGACAAGCAGGACTTCCTGCTACTTGTACGATGTTTAGGGACGATTGGATTACGTGCTGATCAGATAAGCACGGTTTGGGCAATTTTGTCATCCATTTTACAGCTAGGCAACATCTGCTTTAGCTCTTATGAGGTGTGTTCAACGTTACTTTGGTATATATGTGCTAACACAATGTGCATTTTTTCATACAGTATGTGAGTGTGTATTTAATATATCCAGAGTGAATCGTTTGAGGTGGCAAGGATCTTCAGTGAGGCTGAAGCTCGCAGAGTTGGTAACCTATTACAGGTGTCAGCTGAAGCCCTGCAGACTGTTATTACGCACAGAGTAACAGTGAGCACCATCCATCTTTTAACAATGGAATATTCACTTACACATTTGCTTTCGGATATTCTGTCCTGATTTATTATCAACCTTACCTTATTTCTTGCTGATAACAAAACAGGGATGTCAAAAGGAGGTATTATTGTCATTATCTCACCTCTGTGCACAGGAAACCACTTATGATAGGATCTACTGCCCCCTGTCTGTGGAGTGTGCCATTGAATCCAGGTAGGGAATGGCACTGGCGAATTGGTGAAAAATACATTAATATTGAAAACACATCAACTGGGGTTTATCTTGGTGTCTCTCTGGTTGTGAATCAGGGATGCAATCGCCAAGGCGCTTTACTCTGTGCTCTTCGACTGGCTACTTGAGCGCATCAATGAGTGGTTAATCCCAACAGAGATGGACAGCACTGTTGGAATTGTGGATATTTACGGGTTCGAGGTTAGACTTTGATATTGTTCAATGTTTGTATTGACAATCTTTGCCAACTGTTGCCTTAGAGCTTGGTTGCTGCATCATATAGAACACAAACCATCTTACAACAGAGCTTTAACCAGGGTAAAATGAGAGTTACACACGTGTACTAAAACAAAAAGACAATTAAAGTAATTATTACAGCTTAAACAACAAGACAAATTAAAGACAGAAGCTAGTGGATAAAGGTAAAAGATGTTGCTAAGCTGGTTATGCTAGTTTTACTAAAAAATCTCAGGAGAAACTAATTATTACTCTGATTTACAAATGCTTACAAATCAGGACAATCAGAACTGATTTTATATATCATTGATATAACATATATTATTTGGTCTTTATAAGAATGTTTGCAAATTAAACATGAGTAGGACAAAAGCTCAGCTCTGCAGAGGGGAGAATGTTCTGGAATAGACTCGTCCTCTAAGTTGTAAAGAGCATTTTAGCCATTAAATATTTTGCTGTTTTTTTATGTACAGTATATTAACATATATATAGCTCAGGACTGTTCAAAATAGAGTGACATATTCTTTTTTTTTTCAGCACAACCTAGATAATATGAAGAACTGAATTTTACTTTTATTTTAAGCAACTATGCAAACATGACTAAGCAAACAATTTAAAAATGGGTCACACAGGCAATATACTGTATAGCACAAATACACATGATCACACGTCTTTCTGGTCCTTTCCGGTTCTTTTTTTTTTTTTACCAAAAAATTTATTATTTAATAAATGATAGTAGTAATAATAATAATAATAATAATAATAATAATAATCTAATTTTGAGAGTTAAATTTGACACCATTCCCATTTTCCATTAGTGGTTAAATTTACACATTATAAATTAAAGTAACTTTCGTTCTACCTGACATATCCAAAAACTCAAATGCACAGTTTGATGTCCATATAAGCACACATATAGTGTATATATATATTTTTTAATTGTCACTGACCTATGGTGTGCTGCCAGCATAGATCTGCACCACTTGGCTTTTTTTAACACTCTGTCATCACTTACCGAAATAGTGATATACCTGTGATAGGTTATATTTAAAACTCTTTGTTTTTTACAGGACCTCGGTGTGAACAGCTTTGAGCAACTGTGTATTAATTTTGCCAATGAGCAGATACAGCAATTTATGAACAAAGCAATAGTGGTTCAGGAACAGGTCAGTATGTGTGCACTGTATATATTTTTTCAATAAAACATGTATCATTGAACAAACACACCTGATGTGTTTGATCTTAAAAGGCTTCACTAGTAAATTATACTGTGTGTGTTTTCGTGTTGCATTCAATTGTTGCAATTCTGTAAAGGACAGCGCAAGACTCACTTTAGAAAGTGTCCCTGGAAATGTAGTCCCCGGGATCGTCCGTTCCCGAACAAAAGAACTCACAGCTGCTTCACAGTACTGGGGGTACTAACTTCACAGTGGGATGCAGTCCCTTTATTATTTTATATTGCAATCAACTACAATGTCGCCAAAGAAAAGCAATATATGGTAAATAAGAATAACTAAGCAAAGGGTTCAAAGGAAAGTCTTGTGAACTTAAATTAACAATGCCTGGTAACACCGCCTAAAAACATTATCGAAGTACAACAGAACTCTTTTATACCCAGGTCCTGTGACTCATGTTCTAACAGCCTTACCCTCCTAACCAATTAGCAGGTTCTTAACCTTACAAGGTAAATACTGATAAACTAAGCTGCTCTCTACTGCTTCTGAATAGCTATTACATAATCAGCAGGATACATATCCTTATCTTGTGGCTTGCTAACTGCCAGACAATTTCTCTAGAAGTGCGTTAACCGCAGACGTTACACCACACAATACAGTACATATTAGGTGTGAAGAACACCCTGCCCTCTCCCTGCTTTAATATCTATATTTTCAGCTTCACACATTACATCTCCAATAGTGAGCTGGGACATATGCACATTTCATAACAGTGTATATGTACATCCAGTGTTGTCTATTTCTGTTTCTGCTTTGTTCAACTTGTCATATAGTCTGCTTTGGGTTTTAGGAGGAATACAACTCTGAGCAGATCCCATGGTATCCAGTGACCCTACAGAATTTCCATCCCTGTCTGGAGCTCATTTCCGCTCGGCCGTACGGGATCCTCCGCATCCTGGACGATCAAACTTGTCTGCCTCAGGTTGTTAACTACGTTCCTCATCCTTGCTGCTTCATTCATCCAACTGATGTTCATGTCTGATCAGGAAGTCAGATGTGTAGCATTGCCAATAAATGCACACTGTATGACAGAAATATATACTGTTCTTTTGAATAAAATCTGAAGTTTGTAATGTTGCTAATAGATTCTATGAAGAATAAATTGTTAAATAAATATCTGTATACCTTTACACTCAGTGAAGTGCTAATATGTATTAAAAAATAAACTCATTTGAGAACACTCCAACATTTTCCTGCCATTTTAAACAGATAGACGAGTTAACTGTTAAGTATGTTATGAATAGGATTTGATTAGGGATTCCCTTTTGACACTGGGGCCGCTCTAGTCCCTTAAAGCACTGCTTTGCAGGGCCTCTCGGGGTATGCTGTGGTGTCTAGCACCAGGATGTTGGCAGCAGATCTTTTGGGTGCTGTGGGGTGCAGGGTGGTGCCTCAATGGATCAGACTGGTTTGTCTGGAGCATCGCATGGATTCTTAGTTAGAGTGAGAACTAGGGAGGGATATGATGCACTGTCAACCCTGGTGACCCTTGACTTTTATGGCGATTTGTGCTGCATTGGCTTTTTTCTGGGATTGGCTTTAGGTCCCAGTGAGTGTGGGTGAACCTTGGGTGCCCATGAGCCTGTCACTGTACTGGTGTATGATTGGTGATTAGTCTTGTTCAGTTTACCTGGTGGTGGTATCAATGTTATGGTTGATCGGTCAAGACTGTTTTGCTCATTACCCACATTAGCTAGCACACAGTACCATGCAGGGTCTATGAGCAAAACATCTCATGTTAGACTGGTGATAGAAACAACTCCTAGCCAGGTTAAAAGTTACTGTAAACTTATTAATCTTGGTTTGTTTTATTGTTGTTTGGTTTCGTGTTGAGTTTTTGGTTCACTGGGTAGTTTTCTGTGTTAAATGTTAAAATGCGTTAAGTGTTAATTTGACCTAAGCAACAATTCATAAATAATGGAATAAAACCCAGCAAGCCATACATTATAAGAAAGTAATCAACAATAGGGTGATGTGTTGCATTCTCTTTCTCGAAGATGACTATTTTAATATGACAGTTTATTCTGAAGTGTTATACCACAGCACTTTGCCAACAATTACAAAACTGTTAATAGTTTAAGAATATTATACTTTATCCGCTTTCATTTGCATTAATGTTATGGAATATCTGTAGAACAAGGTTATTCCAGTTATCACTTGTGATGTAACAGCTTTGAAATGCTGTTGTGTAATCAGAAATAAAGAATTTTTTTTTAATCATGTTTTTTAGTTCAAAGGCACTTTAGTAAAAGCCAACAGACTAGGTCTGAGTTGTTTGCAAAGATTCTTTGTTTTCCTCACTAATTTTTCTTTTATGTTGTTAGGCTACAGACCACACCTTTCTGCAGAAATGTCACTATCACCATGGCAACAGTCCCTACTATGCCAAGCCCAAGATTCCTTTGCCTGTTTTTACTGTGTATCACTATGCAGGAGCCGTTACTTACCAGGCAAGCAGCCAAATTTAGAATAGCATGCATTTCTTTGTCGATTAAGGTTTCATTAATATTTCAAATAATAATTTAAAAGACTATTGCATATAAGACTATAAAATCTAAATGATAAGCTTTTATTTATATTCCTTCTGACAGGTTCACAACTTTCTGAATAAAAACCATGACCAATTTCGGGCAGAGGTGTTAGAGCTCTTTGCACGCAGCAGATTAAAGGTAGAGCATCAACTGTATTTTATTTTGCCTTCTAGACTAAAGTCATCAGTCGTGAAATGGAAATGTATGTGTGCATGTGGTATGTGCAGATGGTGTCGGGTCTTTTCTGTAAGGTGCAGGAACACTACATCCACCAGAAACAGCTGCGTGCCAGAGGGAGAGGAAATCGGAACCAGGCGTCAACTGTAGCTGCACACTTTCAGCAGTCGCTCACCGAGCTCATCACACGGCTGGACAGGTCTTGAACAAAACTCAGCTTTGGTTTTCTCATTTAACTGCATCTTATTCTTGTGATCATAGAGATAATTTAAAATTTAATAAAAAGGCATTAGATTACAGAATTATTGCTGGTAATTTCATGACCATACTGTAAGTGATGCACATAAACAGCGGCATGGTGGCTTAGTGGTCCGGGTCCAGGTTCAATTCCCACCTCGAGATCTGTGCGCATGGGGTTTGCATGCACTTCCTGTTTTTGGTGGGTTTCCTCTGGGTACTCTGGTTTCCTCCCACAATCCAAAGATTAGACTAATTGGTATTTAAAAATTACCCATAGCATGCATGCATGTGTGAATGTTAACCGTGGGTCTTACCATGGTTGTAAAAATCGGAATAAATACTTCTTCTTTGTCTTTCGGCTGTTCCCTTTCAGGGGTCTCCACAGCGAATCATCTGCCTCCATCTAACCCTATCCTCTGCATCCTCTTCTCTCACACCAACTAACTTCATGTCCTCTTTCATTACATCCATAAATCTCCTTTTTGGTCGTCCTCTAGACCTCCTGCCTGGCAGTTCCAGCTGCCTCAGCATCCTTCTACCGATATATTCACAATCTCTCCTCTGAACATGTCCAAACCACCTCAATCTGGCCTCTCTGACTTTATCTCCAATGGTCACCATTTTCCTCCAATGGCCACCACTGGCCTCCACAGTCCCTAGTTGGACTATAGAGGTTCCTAGGTGGATGGATGGAATTGCACAAAAACACTACTAATGTGCCATAGTAAATAGCCAGTGTTAAATCACCAAATTACACTTGCATTCCTGCATTCGTTAAAATAGAGACATTAGGTTCATGCTTCTGATACATTCTTTACATGTGCTGGTTTAAAGATGTTTATTAGTTCTCTCTGCCTCTCCTTCAGGTGCAAAAATATGTTTATCAGATGTTTTAAACCAAACTACGTAAAGGTAAAGCCTCCTTTAATTAAACCAAATAAAATGTACTCAAGTCATACAATCCAACCCACTCACATGGTTGTGTGTTTTGTTTCATTTCATCATCCTTTCTTAGCTTCCTGGAATATTTGATGTGGAGTACATGACTACACAGCTGATGCATGGAGGAGTCCTAGAGACTGTTCAAATTAGAAAGCAGGGATTTCCTATTCGTTTGTCATTCAAGTATTTCATGGAGAGGTACTTAGTGTCTTGTTAGTCTTAATATTGAACTAAAAAGTGTGTTTGTGCATTTACTAAGCAGTAATCTCTCTTTAAAACCCCTCACTCTTATTCACTGTTGCTAGGTACGGTGTGTTGTTAGCACAGCGGGATTTAAACCTCTCGGATAAAGAACAGGTTGTGTCCTTGCTGGAGTTCATTGGTGCTGAGGTCACTCAGTATCAATTAGGACTGACCAAGGTACAGCAAAGTGGAGCATTTCTGTCAGGACAGGCTCGTATATATTTGTTGTCCCATGGCAATTAAGATAAATGTATGCTCTTATACTCGCTGCTACAATTAACCCTCACGCTCTCAGGTGTTTATGAAGGAATTGCTGTACCAGCAAGTGGAACAGAAATGGAGCAGCACACACACCTGGGCGGCCATTACACTTCAGAGGAACATCCGTGGCTTCATCTGCAGACGCAACTTCCGCTTCTTCAAGCAGAAAGCCATTATACTCCAGTCCCACATCAGAGGTCACCAGACCAGGTCAGATCTGAGAGCGTACTGTAGCTACCTGTAGGTAGAAGCAGTGGCTGAGTATTTTAAACAGAAACTGTCATTGTTTATTAGGTACAGTATCTTATGAGAGCTGTTATATATTGTCTCTCATTTACAGGAAGTATTATAAGAGACTGAAACGTTCCTTTACCCAATTCTGGGCAGCTATTATGATTGCTAGGAATATAATCAAGAGAAGAAAGTGGAGGGTAAGTGATGGCAAACACTCTGTCATTTATCAATTTTTTTTATCTATCTCAAAATTCCTTATCTATCTATCTATCTATCTATCTATCCTTTCTTTTCTTTCTCTGTCTGTCTTGCTTTCTTCTCAAGCAGAAGAAAAGGCTTCACCTGGATTTAACTGAGCCAATAGTTAACAGCCTTCGATTGGATAATTACTGCAATGATTGATATGTTTGAGGCAACAAGTTATTGAACCCTAACTGATGCAGTGAGTAGCTTCTCGTTTCCTGAACATGTCAAAAGGTATACCCTGTGATCATGGCAAAGATTTTACTTTCTTTATAGTGAAGTGTCAAATTATTGGCCTGCATCAGGTAAAGAAAACAACTAAGGAGATTAACTGAATTGTAAAACGCATTACAATTAAAAATCAAATTGTAAAAAAAAACATTAGAAATCACAGTTTTGTTTAATAGTGAAAGTAAGAGCATTGCCACATGCAAAATTTAAAGGGAATTCAGGGGGATTAGGACTAAACAGCTGTGTAGTCTTAAGAAGTCAAGTCAAGTTGGCTTTTAAAGCTGTCATTTCAACCACAGTGAAACGGTACTGCATTCCTCCAAGACCAAGGTGCTACATACATGCAACATAAATTACCAGAAACTTACTAGAACACTTAAGTAGTTTGACTTAGATAGTTAGCCACTTAAGTAGCTAACTATCTAAGTAAAACCAAATTTACACCATAAATTATAAAAAAAAAA
This sequence comes from Clarias gariepinus, assembly GCF_024256425.1. Classification (NCBI taxonomy): domain Eukaryota; kingdom Metazoa; phylum Chordata; class Actinopteri; order Siluriformes; family Clariidae; genus Clarias; species Clarias gariepinus. Next base: position 21,619,890 of record NC_071113.1, on the reverse strand, counting down.
TAATAATAAATAAAAAAGAAACACACCAGTTATCAGTGATGCTATCCAAAAACAGGCTTTAGATTTCTTGGGAGTATAAAGAATAGACTGTGGAGCATTGGGAAAAGGTCATGTGTTTGGATGAGTCCTGATTTACGTTGTTTTAGCGTGATGGGTACATCAAGGTAAGAAGAGAGGCAGATGAAGTGATGCACCCATCATGCCTAGTGTCTCCTGTACGAACATGTGTGTTATGATCTGGGGTTGCTTCAGGTGGTCATGTCTAGGTTCAGCAACATTACTGTATGTGCCCAAATAAAGAGGTCAGCTGAAGACCTGAATATAAAGATTGACCAGGTTTTTACATCAATGATTAATTTTTTCCCTGATGGCACGGGCATATTCCACAATGACGATGCCAGGATTCATCAGCTTTAAATTGTGAAAGAGTGGTTTAGAGAGTATGAGACATCATTTGCACACGTGGATTAATAGAGTCCAGGCCTTAGTCAAATTGAGAATCTTTATGATGTGATGGAAAAGACATGATGCAGCTCTTCAACTCTTTCACCATAAATACAAGATCTCAGAAAGAAATTATCGCGACCCTGGACGCAAATACATTTTATTGACATTTCATAAGCTCATCAAAATGATGCGCCTGCCATAATCAAAGAAAAAGGCGGGCCAAAGGAATACTACAGTGTGTGATTTGTTTTATTTATTTATTTATTTTTGGCTGGGCAGTGTATAACAACATACCATATGTCACAAAGATGACGCTTAATGGGCTGTCCTGAGTTTTTCCCGTTGCTAAGCAACCAGCACCTGTTTATTATGTTTATTACTGTGCAGCGTTATAAACTCCAACCTCACCTTTCTGTCACATTTGCTAGAAATGGATTTATATCGCCACAGCTGGGTCAAAGTATGAGTTTACCTCACTTGCCATTGTCAACTGTCAAATCATTGCATGACAAATCTGTCAATGGATTATATATTTACCACATAATTCAACCACACCACCAATGTAATTTAGGATCCTTGAATGATTCAGGGGTGTAGACTTATGTACAGTAGGCAGCGGGTCTGAAACGTGTGTAAATGTTTCAATGACCTTGCCAAGTATTTTGGTGATTTGTAAGATAGGTTATAGTAATATTTATAAATAGTATATATATTTTTTATCTGTATGCCCAATATTTCCCATACTCTATTAGTTTGGTTTGTTTATTTCTTCCTTGTTACAGAGCATCGCAACACACTAAATACTGCTTTTACAAATGAAAATTCCAGCTAAACCAATCACCCTACTTATTTAAACAAACCAAATCAGTTAATTAAGTGACTATAATCCAGAGTATAAAACGTATATTTATGCACATGTGTACATGTATACTTTATTATGGTTCCAGTAAGGACAAATTAACTGATGTCGGGGGGGCGGGGGGGGTGGATAGTGCACTTCCTACTCATGCCCAGTGTGTCATGACAGCTTGGATAATTTTTTTCTTGCCTTTATGCCCTTTCATCTTTGCTCCCAATAAGAGAGCTACAGCTCTCTCTCCCTCTCTCTCACTTTCTGTACACACACCTTGTCACACTCCCCTCCTATTTGGACTTCAAACCCTCTCTCTTAGGATGTTACATGTATTTACCTGCATCTAATAAGAGCTCTTCTCGGCTGGCAACTTCTTGTGTCTCACCGTTTCGTTAGGTATGTTCTGTTTCATCTTTTCTGGAGTTTATATTAAATTTATCCAGTTAATATGTCATGAAATGTTAACTGAATCAGGGTCATAGAAACTTGTCAGAGAAGTTGTCGGTTGCAACTGATCTGTAGCATAAACTGCAGATTGTAGTCCTTTGTGTAGTCCTGGCTGGATTGGCTGTTTCTGAAATGAGCAACCTAAATAATATGAAACCATCATAAACCAAATCATTTTTCTTTTTCTTTATTACTTCCCCATTTTTGTCACTTTAATTTACGTCGCACTATGTACTGTACTATTTATACAGAATAATTTTTATGACATGGATTGTTTTGTTTTTACTGAAAGCAGTGAAGAAATGCTTATTGGATTGACTGTAAATGCTAAAATGTTGGGAGAGTGCAAAGCTTGGGGATTATTCCTAATTCTTATACTTCTGCATTACTTTTTCACATTTTATTAAATAATCATCACACTTCTTATGGACACAGGTCATAGATATACACAAAGATTAGGTGGTTAGATTAGGCTTGGCCTTGTGGACTCTTGTTCCATGTGACTTGGATATTTGGGGTGGGGCAAGAATGATCCAGGCATATAAAAGAAATTGTTTCCAAGAATAGCACAGTTGAGTGTACAGGCAAGAAAACGAATCCGAGAGAGAATGTTTCACGTGAAAAGATGAAAAGATGAAACACAATAGAGCCCAGATTAACTCGACTAGAATAGAAGGATTTTGCTATTCATAACAAAGCCTTTGAGTGTTTATTAGCTAGTATAATACTGACTTCGCTTTGATGTTACAGGAACAGAACAAGAAAACCAGAGCAAAACAGGTGGTCAAATCTCAGTCTACCTATTCAGGGATGGTACGGGTTCTTTTCTTTACAGCTTTACATGCCCTTATTAATATTATTATTATTATTATTATTATTATGAATTGCTTAGGGGTGTGTGTGCTGTTTTTTGTTTTTACTATTCTATATTTTAGGACGTGGGAATGCTGGAGATCCCGGCTGATCTATCAGTACGATTGCGCAGTGCAGCAGGTACAAGTGATCAGTGTGTTCTTAACGCATGGACCACATTTTATTATCCAGCGATGTTCTTTTAATTGCTTATTTCTTTCATCGTCCTTAATAGGGCGTCCAAAAGGGTCAGGGGTCACAGAGGTAGCTCCACCCCAGGTCAGAGCTGAGCACTATCTCTCCTTGCCTCCTGATATTGACAGCTATCCATTCTCCCGATACGCCAACACAGTACTCAAGGTAAGCTGTCTAGATAAAAATATATATTTTGCTCACGCTGATAATTGTACCTATTATGTAGATCAGGGATTAGACACTCATACATACTTTTGTTGCAGGATGGATGGTGCCAGGCTAAGGGTCAGTCCCTACAGAGACCCCTCACTCCACTGGAGCCAGGAGATGCCCGCGTAGCTCTGGAAATATACAAACTGGTCAGTGAAGAGTCATGTACTTGCTGTATATTTTGGATTCTATGTTTTTTCTTCTATGTTTAAATATGTTTTACATTTGCAGTAACTCAATTCTGTGCTACTTTTTTTGTTTATTTTTGTGCAGCAGTTTATTTGTCTTGTATATACAGTACCAGTCAAAAGTTTGGATTTATTTTCTACATTATAGAACAAAACTGTGAAGCAACACAAATGCAATTATTTAATTGAATAACAACAACAACATCAGTTGTTATGTTAAGACATGAAGATCGACTGTTCTGGAACAGTTCTTGCTAGAACAGTATTGTCAAGTGCATCTGCAAAACTCATTAAGCACCATGATAAAATTGGCTCTCATGAAGACCTTCTCAGGAAAGCACAACCAAAACTTAAAGATCATTTAGAGTTACCAGCCTCAAAAATCACTAATTAACAGCAACTCAGATTAGAGTCGTTATGAAAGCTTTACAAAGTACAAGCAGACACATCTCAATATCGACTGTTCAAAGGAGATTGTTAAATATTTTGGATGCCTCCAGCATTTCCTTTACACTATAAAAGGAAATAAAAGTCAGGAAAGACCATGGAATTAGAAGGTGTGTCCAAACTTTTGACTGGCGGTGTGTGTTTCTCATAATTCCGTTTTTGTTTTTTTTCACTATAATCTATTTATTTATTTAATTAATCTTTTTTTTTTTTTTATCTACCAGTGGCATTTTATAATCCAGCTTGGGGCAAAATTGTACTTTTGTTGCTGCTTTTGTCAAATGCCTCTTTACACTAACACAATGCCAAACTCTATCAACTAAGACTACATTCACATTACCAAATTGCTCAATTATGATTTTTTTTTTCAGTCAGATCGGATTTGCATTTGCATTTAATTTATTAACTTTAATCAGGTATTACGAACCTAGCCTAGGTTGTGCATTTCTTGCTACCAGTTTGTACCGGTTTTATGGATCGATTCTATTTAAGCCAAACAACATAAACATTACCTGTCAACATTTGTCCCTTTATACTAAGAGATGCCACATCTGATTGTTTGATCCACAAGATCTAGAACAGTTTCTAACACCTGATGTCCTTCTGGTCAAAACCCACCCGTTTTCTCTCGGGTTTGGAACTGGCACTGAATCTCAGGCTGGCCATCTGATCCACAACTGCCCCATGAATTGTCAACAAATAGGAACTAAATATTCAGTCAAAGACCTTTGAACATTGTATAGTTTAGTATATAAGTCTGATGACTTCATTTTAAATATTTTAAACCAAGGAATAGTGATATGTTTCATACTAGCACTGTCTATTCAAATTTTATTTACTGTATAATTTAATAGATTTGCCTTTCTGGTTCCTCTACCTTTAATAGAACATTAATTAATTAAATAATTAATTTATAGTTGCATTTGGACTTAAGGGCAACCAGTAAATAATCTTTAGATGAGAAAGATTAGATGTAGTTTGCACTGTGGCAATAAAAATGATTAGACCATAATGAAACATATTAGACTGCTTAATAATCTACAAATGCACACAAGAAGATCAAACACACCACTGTGTTATTTCTACAACTTAGATATTGATAAGTGAATTCTAGTCTGATGTTATTGCAAAAGTGCCACTTCACCAACAACACACTCTGGTTTTTAAAGAGAAACTGAAGAGCTGAATTAATTGCATATTACAGCAGCACACGATGCCTCTCCTCCTGATAATCTTTTCATTCTAACTGAATCGCTTTTTCAAATTACACAGCTGCTCACCAAGTTACATCTTGCCCCTGCACTGAAATGAAAAATAACAAGAATACATTTTCCACGCCACGTGTACCAACACCGCCTTAATCACAGAAAAATCAACAACTCATGAATAGAAACTGACTTTCTCATTGATTTCGCTTTAGATTCTACGCTTCTGTGGAGACTCAGATATGACTGGATGGCAGGAGCAGATGTTAGGAAATTACATAGTGGAGAAAGGCCAAAGCAGACCTGCACTCAGGGACGAGATCCTGGCTCAGCTAGCCTTTCACACATGGGGTCGTGAGGTTGAGGAGGGCTCACTGAGGGGCTGGTTTCTCCTGGCGTCCTGTCTAAGTGCCTTCACGCCGTCTCCATCACAGGATAAACCGCTGCTCAAGTATGTGCACCAGTCTGTCGTGTATGACGGTAATGCGGCATGTGTTTTTTTTGTTGTTCTTGAATTAGTGTGCTGTTATGCTTTATGGTGCCATTTCAGTAGTACTGAAGCACTGAACAGAAAGCACACCATGAAACCTTGAACTTTGCACATTATTCTGCACATTGTCTTGCTCATGACTGGAAATAGTTTCTATATCCCAATTCCATTTCAATTCTTTTCTTTTTTTTGAACATAATGTAAATTTTTACAGGTGAACAATTTCCTATATTTGTAAAATTCTTCTCTTATTTTATTCAATATATTCTTATATTCTCCAACTCTATTTAAAAGTTTTAGGTTATCAGTGATCGTGTAAGCGTTTCACTTATCACTCATACTGTATATGTGATAAATAAAAATTCATTTGAGTTTGAATTTAACAGAAATTCTAACAGAAAGTGTGAGTTTGGGATGCCACTGGGAATGTTCATGGTATTTTTTGTTAGAAACAGACAGCGTACTGTAACATAAAACTGCAACACTCAAACATATACCTAAATATTTGTTCTTACTCTCAGATCCTATTGGTATTCTATATGAGTGGGGATTATGGAATCTTAAATGAATGATGAGTATACAGTATGTCTAATATACCTAATTAGAGTGATTAACTGATTCTTCTTTGCTTCTGCCGCACAAGGCCCTGTAAACATGTGGTTTCTATAGCAACAGTAGCATATTAGAATAAGTGTATAAATATAAACTGGAATACTGTAGGAAAATTCTATTTGATTTAAAAATCCATCAGTGTTTTTGTTTGTTAATGATAGAGCACATTAAAGAACTGCTCTTATCTAGTATTCACAACTTATGTTAAATTATAACACACTTTAATTCTCTCTTTATCACATCGTTATCAGTCTATTGACAGATTCTCCTGTATCTGTCAGGTTTGTGTCCGACCAGGGTCCGGGAGAATATCGCTCTCTGTGTCAGCATAAGCTTCTCACATCTCTCCAGCTGCCATCTCCCGCCTGTAGACAACACCCCCCTATACAGCTCGAATGGACTGCCAATCAAAGAAAAGGGAAGATGGTTGTGGAGGTCAACACCTTTAATGGTTAGAATTCACTAGACTGTGTTTCATGGAAAATAAAGCAAAATGATGAATGGTGACGCAGTTAAATAACTAATGCATGCCTGAAGCTTGCGGTATGTTAACAATACTGTTTGTCCACAGAGGAAAGGATAACAGCAGAAGTGGAGTCCTGGACCACAGGAGAGCAACTGGCATCCTGGCTCCTGAGCTATAGGTCTGTAGAACTTTATTTACAAAAATCTATAGAGTTGTTTGTTAATACAAATCTACTGGAGTTTTGCGCCACATTAGTTGTGCACCACACATACAAGGAATGTTCAGGTCAAACTGGGATTTGTGATGAAATTCCTCAAGAATGAAGGCATAAAATTGACTAAGATTTACAAAAAAAACTTCTCTGAGCCACAGTAAAATATTTAATTGGTGCAAACATATTTAAGATGGCTATACGTCAATGAACGATGATCCCAGCTGAGGCAGCTTGGAGTCCACTGCAGTCGTTCCCATGAACGTTCAGCAAGTGGAACAACTGATCCATAAAAACAATGGATAATGTGTCACCAACGCCTCTTGCATTTCCTCTATATGTTTCTTCTTGTGTTAGAGTGTAAACACAAATTCTCAGATAATTATAATGGCTAAGGTCATTCTGTCTATTCATAGACAAATGTTATTCTAGTACTGTAAACCTACAGTGCCCTGCATTAGTATTTACCCTTTGAGCTTTCCAAATGTTTTCTGTTACAACCTGAAGCAGAAATGAACTTAAATGGGATTTTTACCACCTGAATACTTGGCACAATTGTTTAAGCTTGCATAGTTGTTAGATTGAATGGAAGCCATTACTGAAAAGAAATCTTCAAGTATCGCCACTCATTTTAAATCAGATCACGGCATGAACTGCATAATTCTAACAAAGTCCGTGTCTTTATTTTGAATCGATCCTGTAGCTTTAGCATTATGCTTTAACTTTTTATAAGGTACATCTTAGCTAAACCTTCTAGGTGTTTCATATCTTTGAGCTGTGCATCTCATGCTTTTATGACTCTGTTTGCTTCTGTGCCAAGCTGCTATTGTGTTTTGCAAAATATTTAAAGTGCGTTGATGCATTTTTTAACCCTGAATAATACATTTCCCTAACTTGGTCCCATGCTTGTTTTGATAGCTTCCTTGTGTTCTTGGTCGTTTTTTTATCATCATCATTCATATTGTCTCTGAGGCCTCTGAGGACAGCTGTATTTACATTGAGGCCACATGACACTTCAATTGCACACAGGTGGACTCCATTCAACTAATTCTGTGCCTTGGCACTGTAAATAGTTGTACCAGAACTAAAGCAAATGTTTTACACAAAAAGGTTGTTTCAGATTTTTTTAAAGTATCTTCAGGTTTTAAATGGATTGTGTAACAGTGAATCTGGTGACAAACCGAGGAATACGAGGCAGGAATAAACACTGAACAGAATACCAGTCGAACACAAAGCCCAGTACACAGATTCACACCGAGAGGCAATTTAGAATAGCCAATTTAACTACCAGCATATATTTGAAGTGAGCAAATGGGAGAACATGGAGAAAACCCAAGCAGGCATAAGGAGAGCATGCAAATCCCCAAACAAACAGGGAACAAGCTCCGAGTTAAAGTGTTAACCTCAAAGCTCTAAGGGGGCAACACTACCGATTATACAATGACGATATTCGCGAAAAAATAATTTGGAGGGACGCAAGATGATTAATAGATTATCAAGATGTTTTTTAGGATTTTTGTCTGCAGTATTTGTTGCGAACGCATCACGTAACAATTACATTAAAAATGTAACTGACATTGGAACAATCATTAGTTCTTCTCAAAATTCAACAGATGGCGCTGTACATTTTATTATTTCAAGCTTATGAGGGTGCAATTAAAATCCACTTAATTAACACTTTATGGTAACCCGTAAATATTTTAGTTCATTCCAAAAGTCAACAGATGGCATTCTACATTTCTTAAAATACACTTATGAATGTCAAGGTAAGAATTTCTAACAATTAACAAAAGGGCCCTTAACACACTATGACGACATGGGACTGATGTCATAGTACTTGGGGCCTAACTAGAAATTACTCATGTGGATGGATGGATGGATGGATGGATGGATGGATGGATAAAAGCTACATTAAAAACACTAAACTATATTCTAACTGCAGTAATGCCTTTTTTTCAGAAATGTGCCTGAGCTTCAGCGGGGCTGGTCTATGTCTCTGCTCACTGAGGAGGGCTGGTCTGACCTAAACGGCTGTGACTATGTGATGGACCTGCTGGCTGGTACTGAGACTGAAGGTGCCTTGGGACAAACATCTGCCCACTCAGATTATCTTTTCAGTGACATAGAGGACAGGTGCGTTGTATTTACATTAAGGCATTACTGTGTAAATAATTTATTTTAATTACAATTTTTAATATAAATGAATAATTCGACTGGAGAAGAAAACTGAAAATGAAACACATGCCTATTTTTCACCTTGGATACATGCTGTCTAGTTGAATATTGAAAGTCCATATTCTGATGGTATAATTTCTCTGTATTTGGTTGATTTTTGTGAACACTCAAAATCAGGATGATTTCCACGGATTTGGATGACTTTATCCCTCCAGCCCCCTCCATGCAAGCTCCTGGCCTGCCTCCTTCTGAAGCTGCTCAGTGGGACACCTACGGTCAATATAACACATCTCGGGGTATGAGAGCTGCATGACTGAGCTGACAAATATTAGTATTACAGTAAAGTATACATTTGACATTTAATTCTTGATTTTGTATTAAAGACTTCTTTAAGTTGTTTTTTTTTTCTCCTAGGATCCCGAGAACCTAAGATGGATTCCTATGTGGATGACCTTTTTGATCCTGTGCTGGATCAGGGACCTCCAGTCAGTGCTGTTTTTTAATCTAAAATTGCACACCACTGTCAGTGTTGAATTGTTTTGCAGACAATATGGACTCTTGTGATTGCTGCTTTAGCTATTATGCATATAGCTATTTTAATAACACAGAGTAATTGTGGTTAATTTCAGTTTTGATACTAGCATACTGATGAGCTGTTATGTGGCTTTAGGACTTTGAGCGAATGGCCATGCTGAACCGCAGGATGAGGGGAGGAGGCGGGATGCACCCTAGCATGTATAGCGGGGCAGGTACGCTTACTTCAAACCATGTCTTATACTTATGCTTTAAATAAGATCTCAAAAGATAAATACTAATTAGTGTGCATAAATAAGCAAATTGTGTGTTCAGCTTGTGGATGTGTTGTTAATTATTAAGTATAGCAACGGTCTTTCAAACCTCAGAAAAGCATTTATGGAAAGTGAATACCTATTTATGGGCATATTATTAATCTATCATTCCAAAATATCTATTAAGGCAAAGACACAACACATACAGGCTGGTTTAAAATATACAGTCATTCACAATTTCTGTTAATAAATCAAGTTTAATAACAGTATTTTAAATAAAACATGAAAAACATTTTTGTTTTTTAATGTTTTTCATCAATTTAAGCCTAAGTGCAGTTGTTGAATTCAACCAAGACATTCAAACATTTTAAATACATTAGCATGAGAGAGAGAGACATAAAAGAATGTTTTGACAAAGCTGCTTCTTTGTAGATTTATCCACATTTTTTCAATACAGGACTAAGAATACACTTGTTACTTACGCTTTTCCAAAGATTCCCGAAGCCATTGCAATCTTTTAAAAGTTATTCCACACAGAGACTTTGAGAAGTCATAAAAGGAAATTGGCTTAGCAATCCTTTATGAACAAGTTAAAATTTAACAGGTTTTCTATTGTTTCCTCAGTACATGGAAATTCTTGTCTGTGATAATACTACATATTTTACTGACATAAAATATGTAGTATTATAAAAATATGTAGACATGAGTAAGAGTTAAAAATACTTTTTCTTTGTTTTACAGGAGTTCCAATGTCAGTGCCAGCTTATAATATGGGTAAGTGGATTACATTGCACAGACAAATCTAAAACCACTGTTTTATGCTTGGAATTGAATTAGATAGTTATTAGATGCTGTATTTTGTTATTTTTCACTTAGGAATGCCCATGAATCCAGCTATGCCAGCCTATGCAGCCCCACAGATGATGCCAAACATGATGCCTGGAGTTCCTCAAGTGCCTATGATGCCAAGTATGCCATGTACGGCTTTCTGTACCAGTGCTTATCATACTGTAGTATCTGACAAACACAACAAATACATCAGAGGTGCTAAAATATATGCAGAGGCTGGAAACGTACACAAATCCTGTACATGAGTAAAAGTAAAGATTCCATGGAACAAATATAACTAAAGCATTAATCCTTCATTTGCATGAGTAAAAGTACTCACCTTCAAGTATCAAAAGTATAGGACTTGTATTAGCTCTAAGTAGCCCTTTGCTTAGAAAACTGTCCCTCTCTCTGCTTCCTAAATTTGAGTGTGGTGTTTTCATCATTATCTGCAATCAGCTTCTTCTGATGTCAAATACTTGTTCTCTTGATCCGTCTCATTGGAAACGCATGTCACACAATTATCCATAATAGTCAGCAGATGGGGATATTCCCACTTCAAATAGTACACACTAATGTGGTTAGGTAACTAAACACCATGTAGAAATGTAGTTAAGTAAGAGTACAGGTATTTGCTGTACTTTGGAGCAGAGTAAAAGTATTATTTAATAAAACTGCTATCTGTAAAGATACATGAAATGTCTACTTATGTACAGTAACATAAAGTGATTGTACTCACCTCTCTGCATATATAGTTTAGCTGTATGGGGAGGAAAGGAGTTTATTATTATTATTATAATGGCATAAAATAATGGCATCATGGTGACTTAGTGGTTAGCACTGTCACCTTGCACCTCCAGGGTATGGGTTCAATTTCCTCCCACACTCCAAAGACTTGCAGATTAAGCTAGTTGGCATTCCCTAATTGCCCGTAGAGCGTAAATGAACATGTGAGTACAGTATGTGTATGTGTGCCCTGTGATGGATTGGCACTCCATTCAAGATGTATCCCATCTTATGTCCTGGGATAGGCTCCAGGCACCCCATGACCCTGTATACAGGACAAAGCTGTATAGATAATGAGAGTCAGTCAGTAATTATTAATGCTACAGGCTTTTTTTTTGTGTGGTAAAATTCTGTTTCACTGCGTTTTCTTGTAAACCATGTTGATACCTCAGAATCCAGTATTTCCAAAGAATTGTGATTCATTGGTTTTTCCAACATCTATATTCACATTCATTGTTTTCATTCCCATAGCTGTGGTGATGCCAGGTGCAATGGCACAATCCACAATGCCCACCAGCTCTTCAGCCATCAACCCCCAGCAGCTGGCTGACCAGCAGCAAGCTTTTATCAACCAGCAAGCTTTACTCATGGTGAGAAAACACTCTTGGTCTAGCTGGTGTTTTTAATACAGTAACTCTATTAACGATATGATGAACTTCCTTGCAGGCTCAGCAAATGACATTGCAAGCAATGACACTGTCCCAACAACAACAGCAGGAGCAGCTGCAAAAACAGCAGAAAAAACAGCAGCAGCAGCAAAAGCAGCTGCAACAGCAGCAGCAGAAACAACAGCAGCAGCAACAGCAGCGTCCACAGGCTCAAAATACACAGAAAACCACTCCACCGGAAGAGCCCACTCACGCCACAGCACCTAAACCCAACAATGCCCCTGTGCAGCATAACTTCCCAGTGGTAGAGCAAGTATGTTTGCCTGTATGTACTGTTCGATTTAACATGTGCTTCTAGTTCATCATTCTGTGTAAATCCCTAACCTTTAACCTTTCAATATATTGTGGATAGTCTGCAATAGAAAACAACAATGCACAAAAGCCAGAATCCTTTCAGGAGAAGAGAGCCTTCTTCCAGAAGATTGGTAAGAAATTCACAGTTTTTATCATGATTGTGGTACCTTAAGAAGTTTATTTATACCAGTTGTTTATCCAATTTATTTTTCTATAAAACAGGAACTTCGGAAGCTCAGCCAAAACCCCCACCAAAGGTTGCTAAACCACTTATCTATGCCACCCCACCATCTGTACCTGCCAAAGCTCCACCTCCAATTAAGCCAGAAGGTAAGAGCCAGTTATGCAATAAACGTGTTTTAAATGGTATTTAATGCTTTTATTGTAATGTAACACCCTATGTTTTTTACTTTTTAATACATTGTGTTCACTCGTGGCTTGTTGAAGGTCCTGTAACTACATCATTCAATTCAAGGAACAATCTTAAAATATCTTTTTTATGCATTACCCCTTGTGCTTTCTACAGAAGTGAAACCACCTCCACAACCCAGTAAACCACCAGAGTCACCAAAGGCAGAACATGAATCTCCCCCACTGTCACCTTCTAAACCAGAACCCAGCAGCAACATTCGAGAGATAATCAGGCAGTACCAAAACCGACCTCCTCCAGAGCCGAAGGCCTTCGAACCTGTCAGGTGAGAAATGTGATCCCGTGCAGTTGTTTGCACAAGACAATGTTATATTGCTCTTATCTCTTGTCAAAAAATGAATAAGGTTGGATTAGAGTCATGTGTGGCTGGAATTTAAACTCCTTAGGGTTCCTGCCAAGCACTTTGTGAAAAAGAGCGACCCTAAAGAGGAGGCACTGGCCATTCTCAAAGCAAAAGGACCAGTCTCGCCACAGAAGGTAAAAAAATATAATATACTTACTCTTGATTGATAGTGTACATATTTTTAAAACGAAAATATGATATTATCTTGTACATGCATGAAATGCAGCATATTAAAAATAAAATAAATAAATTCATAAGCCTTCAAAATAAACTAGCCCTTTTTTATTATGAATAATAAAATACATGATAGTGAGGCAGTGGTGGTTAAGGTTCTGGGTTAATGCTCATTGGATGAGGGTTTTAAACCGCACCTCGTACGGGGTGCCATTGTAGATATTGCGAATCAAATCATCCAATTCGGCAACTTCTAGGATAAATGGGGGGAAATAAGAAAAATAAATAAATAAATAATGATAGAAATGGAACAAATTAATTGACACTCAAAAACAATTTGAATAAATAAATGTAAGTATATGGTTGCCCTTGCTCATACAGTATATTTGGATAAATCATATGTCATCATTTTGAGTTGACTATACGTTTTGTTTCGACAAGCTGGAGCATCCAAAATAAAACTGATCATCTCCTATACATTTTTGTGACAGAAACAATGGGCTCCTCCTCCTCCGGCTCCTCCACCCCAATCTAATAAACCTGGCCCTCGCTCCATCTCCAACAGCATGAAACAGAAGCAGCGCTCTCTTGCTGATCTCTTTGGCTCGCAGCGCTCTCAGGCTCCACCCACTCCTCCTCCAGAACCCGCCCCAATTCTCTTAAATAACATCCCTGCTCCGCCCCCTATGGCTGCCCCAGGACTAGGTGAGTCAGATCTTGCAGATTTAGTTCCTTGGTTTGTGGCAAATAAAAATAAAGCACTATATTTTATATTATATTTAATGTAAAAAAAAAACTGTAAAAAATATATTATATAGTATGTACCTCTGTTCATATGTCTGCTCAGATCAGAAAATGGCCAATGAGGAGAGTGTTCACTCCCAGCTACACAAATTTTCTGCGAGTGTCTACTTCTCCTACTCACGTATGCCAGGGAAGATTTTCTTAAGAAAAGAGGTCTGTACAGAAAGACACCAGTGATGGATTGCTTTTAAAAACAAGGATAATTTGGTTTTATTATGTTTCTCATTGGATCTATGTTTTCTTTTATTTAGTTGTTCTACCCCAGAGAGAAGTTCACTCACCCATATATACTCAATTTACTGTGTGAGCAGGTAAGTAACAAAGATGTAATGCCTTACAACGAAAAAAAAAATGTAAAAGGTCAAAAGTTTGTGTATGGCCTACTGTAACTATTAAATATTACAGTGGGACAAAAAAGTATTTAGTCAGCCAGCAATTGTGCAAGTTCTTTCACTTAAAAAGATGAGAGAGGCCTCTAATTTCCATCATAGGTATACCTCAACTATGGCATGACAATGATCCCAACTAAATTTTGTTATTGACCAAATACTTGTTTTTCACTATAATTTGCAAATAAATTTATTTAAAATCCTAAAATGTGATTTTCTGGGGTTTTTTTTTCTTATTTTGTCTCTCATAGCTGAGGTATACAGTACCTATGATGAAAATTACAGGCCTCTCTCATCTTTTTAAGTGGGACAACTTGCACAATTGGTGGCTGACTAAATACTTTTTTGCCCCACTGTATATGGCTGAATAGGGGTTTAGTGGGTTTGATTTCCACCTTGGGGTCTGTGTGCATTGAGGTTGCTTGGTAGGTTTTCAGGTTCCTACAGTCCAGTGACATGCAAATTAGGCTAATTGGTGTTCCCAAATTGCCCGTACTGTGTAAATTTTAACTAAAGGTACTACCACGGTCATAAAATGGGAACAAATACAATGGTCAACCCTGGTCCCTTTGGTCCCTAGTTGGACTACTGAGGTTTCTAGATGGATGGAAATAGTATAAACCAAATTCTGGTCAAATCTGGACATCTGGAGACTGAAAGGGTTAAAACATCCTGTCTTTTGGCACGATGCAGACGTTTACCTCCAGGGTATCTCCTTGTGGTATTTCTAAAAGCTACATTTTTACAAAAAGCCAACTTCAAAAGAATGGCTTTTTTTTTCCTTTTTTGTCTTCCCCTGTAACGATTCTTCATGAACTCTAGATCATGAGAGACACCTACTCGGATGCCTGTTTGCGAATTTCACGTGAAGAGCGGCGCAAAATGAAAGATTTGCTTGGTAGGAATTTAATCAAGTCACACCTCAGTCTGCTGTAATTATTCTAAAAATTGCTCATCTGACCCTGGTCTCTATCTGCTTGCTTTTCTGTTTATGAACAGCACAATTCCACGTCGGAACAAGCATCAGTACTGTGCAGGATGACGGCATGAAGAAGAGGGTTGTCATGGCAGCCAGAGACAACTGGGCAAATTATTTTACACGCCTCTTCCCTGTCAATGTAAATAAGTTTATATGTTTTTCAAATCAGCACAAATTAAATGTCACAAATTGACACTGCCAATCCACGTGTACTGTGTGTCTTATTGCGTCAGGGTCGAAATGGAGGCGATAATCAGATTCTTGGTGTTTCACATCGTGGCATCAAAATACTGCGGATAGTCAGGGCATCAGGCATCAACCCAAAACACCTCAAACTGCTCCGGAGTTACAGGTACCGTAAAGTTTAAGTAACACACACTTTTAAAACACGATGAAAACATGGTTTGGTTTGTTTTTTTTTTCATTTAGTTTATTGAAAATTTTCTTGTTCACACAGCTATGCAGAAATGTTGTCTGTGGAGCAGAAGGGTGCTGAGTCCGTTTTAATCAGCCTGAAAAGTGACGAGCTGCAGCTAAACTCTCCAAAAGCCCCTCAGATAACTCAAGTTGTGCGCCTCTTCCTCAAAGAGCTGACTAAGGTGCTCAATCCACATCCGTCTTTTTGTGCCAACGAATGTACAGTCCTTCATCACAGAGTGCTAATGCAAAGTTGACACGCCAATATATTTTTCATGAAACGTGAAACTAATTTTAAGGAGTGTTGTACAGTGCAAAAACAATGAGAGAGAGAAACAGAAACCGCGAGAGAGAGAGAGAGAGAGAGAGAGATAAGGATTATAATCTCTTGCATTCTATGTTTGTTAAACACATTTAGAATAAAATGCTTTCTGATTAGTTCTCCAAAGTAAGCACCGTCATCTATATTTAAATTTTATCTACAACAGTTTTCAAGCATTAGTGCTACCTGCATAAAAAGTCAAGTTCTAGCACCATGTGCTTCCTCATTCTCCCTTTCTTGGTATGGGGTACCAGTGAACCAGCACCAGACTGAAATGGCTCAGTAAATACATCATATTTACTTACTGTCGCTTTAATAAACACTTCAATAAATTCATGAAGTTGGTCACTCCGGAGTCATTTTGACAAGTAAATATCAAGCTGAATGAAACAGATATGCATTTTGAGTTGCACTATTTACAGTGAATTATGGGTAAAAACATGCACGCTCCAGAGTATACAGAGTATTAACTTTAAATTCAGACAGCACTAAACAAAAGCTGCAAACATTGCACTAAGGGGTAAATACTGCAGGGAGTTTCGATATGTATAGGAAAATAATATTTAAAAAAATAATAATACTTGTTTGGACCAAAATGCCATACAACCTGTCACATTATACCATGTCATTCTGCCTAGACATTTTGACAGTATTTTACCAACACGAGCCATTTTGGATTTATGAAAGAAATGTTTGGTGATTTAATGAATTTTTAATTACCTTGAATATTCTGTCATGCTCTTTGACCACCCACTGACCCGAACACATTTCCGTAAGTCAGACTTGTCTACGTGTATAAAGCACTGACTCTTAAAACTGCTTCCCAAAAATGATAAATCACCATCTTCTCAAGGAAGACTTCACTGTGGCTTACATTTTGGGATTATTAATGGAAAGTGTCACTTGTTACCAGAGAATCTTATTAGAATGAGTTCCTCAATATAGACTTGTCTTGTATATGCAATACTGTTTTATAAAACAATCAATCCATCATAAAAAGTATTTAAGACAGCTGTGGTATATAGTCAATTAAACAACTGCTTGTGGTTTTAAATCATGCTTCTTTGCAACTTTTTCTCTTCAGGATTCAGAGTATGTTATTGCTCTAAAGAGCTATGTGACAGATGACAAGAGCCTGCTTAGTTTCCAGAGAGGTGATGTCATTAAACTACTGCAAATGGATGGCCTCCAGGATGGTGAGTTCTTCATTTCCTTGTAGATGAATGTCACATGGTTATATATTGCACTTAATCATTTTTTTCCTTGCCTCTGCAGGATGGAAGTTTGGCTCAACCGGAGGCAGATCTGGTCTATTCCCAGTAGACATCACTCAACCTTCTGCACCTCCAGATTACCACAGCATGTCCATTGTCCGACAGATTGAGAGAAAAAAAAGCACGAGGACCTCTCGGACCTCTCAGACCTCTCGGACCTCTCGTTCCTCGGTGGTGGCCCCTGTCGAACACCCGGTCTATAGCAGCACTGGTGTGGAGTCAGTGACCAGTGAGCGCAGTCTTGATGTGGGGTCGTTACACAGCTCAGAGTTCGACACCCAACAGTACCACATGATTGAGTTTGCCAAGAAGTATTTCAGAGAGGCTGTTCTGAGGTTAATATCTTAAAACTTACTCACAGGGTGATGATTTATGGACAGTGCAGTTGCATGATTAAGGACTGAGCGATTTGTAGGAAAATAATCAACATCATAATGGTATAGCCTGATGTCCACTTTAAAGTTGATCATTTTCCAGCAAAATAATCAATAAAAAGTGTTTTATTAGCTAAAAGTTTTTTTTTTTACAGAATCAAACAATAATAATAAAAATAATAATTATTATTATTATAATTATTATTATTTCTCTACTATATCATTGGACTACGGTTCAGAAGATCCCAGGTTCAAACCCCACAACCACCAAGTTGCCAAGTATAATGAGATAAAAATGTAATTCGCTCTGAGCGTCTGCCAAATGCCTAAATGTGAAAACATCTTGTGAATCTGAAGATTCTTCACCGGTTACTGAACTTTACAATTTGCTGACAAACATAATAATAAAAATCTTTCTTCGCTACATCAGCATTTGGTTATACATATTCTTTTCTTTTAATAATAGTTCTTTAACAGCAATCTTAGATTTTGCACAACGTCTGCCATGCAAGTGTCTGTGTAAGCTCTTTTTTTTATTATTATTATGATGCATTAGAACAAGCACATTAATATAAATGTTTTAGTAATTGTTTTGGAGAATTAATTAAACCTTCATATACATTACACTTCAGAGTTGAACAGCACTGTGGTATTTAGGTAAAATTTGCATCACGTGGGCTAAATTCTTAAAACATGAACAATGAGCTGAGAAATTCTCTCCTTCTGTTAGGCCAAATGAAAGAGGCCAGCCCAATGGAGTAAGAGGGCTTGAACAGATGGTGCAATACACAGCGGTATGTATGTCTTTCATGCATATTCAATAATATACTAATGCTTATAAAACTGGAATGATGTACTCACACATTTACTGTAATTTTCTCTCTCAGGAGCCTATCAATGAGTCTCTAATCCTGTATGAAGACAACGAGCTCACCAATCTGGGTGTTCAGTCTTTTATACGTAAGTGAACACACAAACCATTATACTTGTATTTAGTCTAAGGCCCATACATTTTGGAATGAAAATTAAAAGTTTTTGGCATTTGGTGTCTGTACACCACATTGGATTTGAAATGAAACACTAAATATGAGTGACAATCAAGATGTTCAGCTTTAATTCATAGGGATGGGGCAATAACCATTCAGGAATTACAGCCATTTTCACACACACACACACACACACACACACACACATACACACACACATTTTGGGGGCTCATAAATAATGGAACAAATGGCTGACAAGCAGCAGGCCAGGTGTGGTCTGTTCCCTCATTACATCCTGACTAATCAAGCAGATGAAAGGCCTGGAGGTGATTCTGAGTGTTACATTTGCATTTGGTAGCTGTTCATGCAAACATGAGGTGTCTATGCAAGTGAAGGTGTCCATCACTAGGTGGAAAAAAGAGACTAAAGCCATCAAAGAGACAGTTGAAATAATGGAACTGGAACATTCTTAAAAAGAAAGGACTGGAAGACTATAAGTGTGTATGACTGCCAAGGTCATACAGTACCAGGTCACTAGTGTTTATTAATGACCTGACTGCTGGTAAAAGTAGCAGAATGAAATCTTAAGTGTATAGAAATATACTATGTGCTCCAATTTAGCCCAATTGTGTAAAACTGATGGGACACAATTTTATATTGGAGATGGATAATGACTCAAAACATGTAGTGAAAGCTACCCAAGGCAAAGAAATGGAATATTCTTCACTGGCCAAGTCGGTCATCTGCTCTCGACCCAATAGAGCATACTTTTCAATTACTGAAGGCAGAAAGACCCACAAACAAGCAACAACTGAAAGCAGCTGCAATAAAGGCCTGCCAGAGCATCTGGAGGGAGGAAATGTCCATGGGTTCCAGACTTTCCAGGCTGATTCCAGGCAGTCACTGACTAAAGTATTACGGGCAATCATTATATTTATAATTATGTTCATTTGTTGCATTATTTATACGCTCTAAAATGCGTGGGTAATCAAACTGACTGTATTTCCTGAATTGTCTTTTGTCAAACCCTTAAAATCAAATCTTGACTTTGCCCATATATATTAAGTGTTTAATTTTAAATACAGTGTGCTGGTGTGCAGAGACCAAATGCGTATAGGTCTGGCTGTATACCACTGTAGGTTTTTCACCAGAAAACACATTTCTTGTGCAGATTTGATGCAGTTCATGACTGACCAGCCTTTAAAGAAAGACCAGACAGAAGGAAAGTGTGCCAATTTTATACTACAGGTGACTTTTGTATTAGTCAGCACTTCGTTTGTGCATACTAGAGAATTCAAAAATCAGAAAATGTGTCATGTTCCTCCCCTGACTATGTGAGATGTAATTTACTCAGCTTGGGAAAGAGAAGGAGTTCCTCCGGGATGAGATCTACTGCCAGATCATCAAACAGACCACCAACAATCCACACAAGTATGTGCTTTAATAATAGGCATTTTAAACTAAGTGTATTTTATACTAGACGTGGCATGGTGTCCAAACTAACATAACTCCATGATTTGTTCTAACACAGGGAGAGCTGTGCACTTGGCTGGCTTCTGCTTAACCTGATCGCTGGCTTCTTCCCCTGTTCCTCTACATTGTTGCCGTATGTGTTACGCCATCTAAAGAGCTGCAATCAGGACTCCAACCATCCTTTCCGAGGTACAGAGTTCATCTTTGATAGAATGCTTAGTTATGCAGAGAGATCTGCTTAATTATACATCTCTACGAAGGGTGATCAAGTCAAACTGGGACTTGCGATGACATTTCTTGTGCGTGATGGCATAAAACTGATTTTAACATTTACAGATAACACAGTAATAGCACATGTAGCTGCAGTAAAACATTAGAACGGTGCAAACGTTTTAAAGAAGGCTGTATGTCCGTGAATGAGGATCCCAGCCGAGGTGGCTCGGAGCAGCGTCGTTTCAGGGAACATTTAGTGAGTTAAGGAAGTTCCTGGGAGGCCAGCATTTCCGATGTGAAGCATGCAGTCTAATCGTGGTGAACAGAGAAAACAGTTTTTACTTTCATAACTTTGTTCTGTTATTCTGCTCAAAAGTCCTGGTTTGACATGAACAGCCCTCGTAGTAGTACTGTACTATGATACTGAGGAGTTATTTTTGAAACAATGATAACCATAAGGCACTTGTCACCTTGGACCTCCAGGGTCTGGGTTCAATTCCCGGCCGGGCTCAGTAACCATCTGTGCTTGGAGGGTTTTCTCCCACAGTCCAGAGACCTGTAGATTAGGCTAATTGGCGTTCCCAAATTGCCCGGTGTGTGTTCCCTGTGATGGATTGGCACCCTGTCCAGGGTGTACCCCGCCTCATACCCTAAGTCAGGATAAAGCGGTATAGGCAATGAGTGAGAGTGAGTGATGACCATGTGTATATTTTATGTGTGTTTAGAGAAGTCTCATGTGTGTGAGAATAATCTCAAACATTCACTCACCTATGGAGGACGCAGATATGTTCCTTCTCCAGTGGAGATGGAAGCCATTTTGGTAAGTTGTAATCATCTAAGCATATTGCCATGTCCACTCCTTATAGGCGTGGCGGTTTGGGAAAACCCATAGGATGTTGCTGTGGCTGTTTTAAGAGAACATACATTATTATATTTTAACAAAACACTATGGGGATGCATTATTTCCTGACCACATTAAAAAGTATCATCATCATAACACTGCCTCCAGAGGTGGCACAGTGGCACTATGCATGATGGGTTCATCATTTCATGCTTTTCCCTTTTTACCCTGATGCACCCATCGCTCGGAATAGAGTCAATGTAAACCCATCAGGCCTTTTTCCATTGCTCCAAAGTCTAATCTTTATGCTCCATATTAAATTCAAACCTTTTTCTAATTAGTCTCACTGTTTAAAATGTTTAATATCAAAATATGACCATGTGAGGTTTTTTCAAGCCGCTAAACATAGCACTTACATATTAAACATCTTCTACACTAAACTAACACTAAGGGTTAAAAACATTTACATAATGAACAATATATTCTGTATATGCATGTCTGTATTTTTTCTATATAGGCAGGTCGGACCACCCGGCGGTTGCCAATCCTGCTCCCGGGTGAAGTAGAGTTTCCATGCAAAGTTCG
This sequence comes from Clarias gariepinus, assembly GCF_024256425.1. Taxonomy (NCBI): domain Eukaryota; kingdom Metazoa; phylum Chordata; class Actinopteri; order Siluriformes; family Clariidae; genus Clarias; species Clarias gariepinus. The sequence continues at coordinate 21,598,124 of NC_071113.1, read as the reverse complement.
CAGCTTCAGTGTAAGTTTGCTTTAACCTTTGCAAAAATAACACATTCAAAGCAATGATGATACATGGGTGAAATATATGCATGTTGATTGTGTGTGTGTGTGTGTGTGTAGGTGGCGAATGAGGTTGTGAAAGACATTTGCACAGAGATGGGTGTGAGTAATCCAGCTGAGGTGAACGAATTTTCCATCCTTGCCACCCGTGGACAGGGTAAATACAGCCTTCTCTCAAACTCCCTCCCCGTATCTTCCTTTCATGTGTATTAACATTTAGCTTTTCTACACAGTATGTAGTCCTGCAGTGTATTACACGACCGCACTGACCCTAAAATCACTCCACAGACTGGAAGCACACACGCACCGCACTTTATCACTGTGTGAAATCTTTCCATTAAGGCACTCTTGTGTTTTCATTTCTTCTTTCAACCACATTCCTTGTCTTCTGTTGTTATGAACTCACTCACACCGCAACTCTTCTCCTTTTAGATGCACAGGTGCGTCCCATCCACCCAGATGAGTACGTGTTCGACTTCCTGCTGGATGATGGCTCAATCTCCCTCTCGTTCCATCGTCTCATCTGGAAATATCCTCTGCATTTTGAGAACGACCTCTATGTCGAGTTTCATTACCATCTGGTATTGTCACATTCTCTTACATTTTAATGTGTAGTATTCATTATTTAATTGTTTTGTGGAACATTACAGAATTAAGTCAAAAGTTTGCACACCGTACTTTTAAATTATAGGCTACTAAAATAAACAAGCCAAAAAAAGCTTAAAAAAGTCATCATGTTTTTAAAGCACCCTCCAGAGGATTAATATCTTTTTATGCCCATTTTAGCTTAATGATTTGATTTTAGATTTAATGAGAGATTTACATTTACATTTAGGCATTTGGCAGACGCTCTTATCCAGAGCGACTTACATTTTTACTTTATTATACATCTGAGCAGTTGAGGGTTAAGGGCCTTGCTCAAGGGCCCAACAGTGGCAACTTGGTGGTTGTGGGGTTTGAACCTGGGATCTTCCAAACCGTAGTCCAATGCCTTAACCACTGAGCTACCCCTGGCCCAGAGAGATGCTTTACTGATCCCATTAACAGTTCTGGAGAGGTTGAGCTTGTTTCAACTTCATAAATGTACTTAGCATACAGCATAAAATACACCATTACTGTATGTCTCATTTCGTGGGATACAACAAGAAAATAAAAACTTGGCATGTTACAAATGAACCACGGAAAAAAATACTTTCAGAGAACTTTTCCATGGCAGAAAACAGAAAATTTCATCAAAAATATATTTTACACCCATTTATGTGGACAATCCATTACACACAGTAAATCCACCCATCTAGGAGCTTCTGTAGGTTAGTGAAGGCCAATGGTGATCATTTGTATTTATTCCCATTTTTGTACAGACTGTACATTGTGCGGGAATTAAACCCGGGACCTTGAGGTGCAAGGCGACTGTACTAACCACTAAGCCACCGTGCCACTTATTAATCGTCATCATCTGACCAACTGAGAATTCCACATAGCTATTGAAATAAAAAACCCTACTTTTTCATACACACACACACACTCAAAAAGATGCAAACTTTTAAACAATGCTTAAACGTGGAACTTTGCTGTAACTGTTATCATAAAGACGAGTACATCACTGAGCTGTTCTTCCTCTTAGATCCAGTGTGATTATCTGAGTGGGAAATTCCTCCTGTCTGGCAGCAGCTCTACGCTTCAGCAGCAGGTGGCGGAGTTGGCTGCGCTTCAGCACCTCGCTCTGGGATTCAAACAACCACCTACACAGTAAGATTTAGTAACAGAGACAATATTATTCGTTGACTAATCTCAAAACTAAAAAGTTTATGAATTTCTTGAACCCATTTAGGCAAGAGCTAAAGCAGTATTTTCCTCATATGGATGGAATCAGTGCCAGTGACCAAAATCTGCAGAGTGCCACACTGAGACAGTTTTCCCTCATTACAAACGTCACGCCTGCTGAGGCTAAAACACGCTTCATCAGTGAGTGAATTGTTTTAATCACATTTATCAACACATTGGCGTCGGCCAAGTCGCAGGAACGTTAGGTTGACAAACTTTGACGTGTCAGTGTAGGCCAAGTGTTCGAAACCTGACCAACCTTAGTTGAATTTTCTTCATGGACCATGTACATTTAGCAGACACAATTACCAGGAGCGACTTACATTTTGATCTCATCTACTTGAGGGCCTTGTTTAAGGACAACTTGGTGGTTGTGGGATTTGAACCTGAACCCTTCAGAACTGTAGTCTAATGCCTTAATCACTGAGCTACCCCTGCCCCACCAGGCATTCCACTTAGCCAAATAAACTCTAATCTTATAGCAGCAGTCCTGGAGGATCCCATATCCTGCACATTTTTGTATTTAGTGTCCCACTTCAATTCAAAAAGGGTTGTTAATTATCTGCTGGATGGAACTACATCAGGTATGAGAAAACACTATAATGTGCAGGGCAGGTGGGTGAGAAGGAATGATCTATACTGTAGGAACTAGGGCTGCATTAGCGCCAATTTTAAATACGTTTGAGCTAAAATGATACTGAAATAACTAACCTTCCTTAGCATTAAGCATTCAGGGGGATAATAAAACTGTTCTTTGATCCTTGTTTTTGTTGCACTCTCTCCTAAACATTAACTCTACATGCTGTAAAAGTGTAAGAATGGCTGAGCCAAGTGTGCAGCCGTGAAAGAGGTCATTAAAAAAGTGTGCAAGATGCCGTGTGTTGCATCCTGACTTTTGCAAGAAAAGCACAGACCTAAATGCATGTGTCTCAACGCTCAACTTTGCTGTACAGTAGTATGTCCTCTTGATATTTTCACAGAGCGCTGCGATTGCCATTATTAATTGTGCATAATAATTATTAATGTGTTTAATAGATTATGGTCATTTGATGTCATCTGTTTTTACCAGCTTAGGTGACTTACTGTAGTATCACACGGAATTGTAAGATCGTATCAGAACTTTTTATTTATTCATATATTTATTTTTTAGGAGTGTGACAATATTTTCACAATATCTTTACCAGTATTTGTGTTTATGCACAGGAACATTTTTTCATTTTTTCCCCTTTTTTTTTCAGAAACTCTCAGTTCACTGCATCTCTTCGGTTCAAACGTATTCATTGCTCAGAAAGTCAGCCACAAAGACTGTCCGTCACCCTGTGTGGTGGCAATCAATCATGAAAGGATCAACATCCTTCACCCTCAGAAACAGGTATCAGCTATGCATCTTTTTTATGTAAACCTCATATTTATGAGTGTGTTCTTAATGTGACAGACATTTTTATTCCTGTTTAATTTGCAGGTGCCAGCCTTAACAATTCCGATGGATGAGCTCCAGTCCTTGCGCTCTGTCAAACCTAAGAAGGAAAAAATGCCAGCAATAGAGATCAAATTTGGCAACCCATCTTGTGTTAACACCATCATTATTTATCTGAAGCAGGTACAAAATCTGACATCTTGTACACAAACTACTTAGACTGATACATGCTGCATCTTTTTTTCCCATGTTTTGTATATATTTATGTTTTTTTTTAACCCACTCAGGCGAGGGAGCTTTGCCACATCATTGCTATAATCATGGAGGGAATAAGACCTACCAGGAGCCACACATGAACATTTTATTGAGCGCTACATCTCTCTACTCACCATCAAGCAGCTCCATGCTCGGATGAATGCCGATGAATAATTTGGGAAGTTATTACTATTGTTTATTTTTACAAACGATTGTGAGACTTTGCAGAACAGTTCATTTCTCTATGCATATAACAGTCTAACCATCTTCCTTCTTTTATATTTTGATTTATTCCTTTAATCCGAATAATGCAATTAACAGCTTTAAAAAATTTTTTTAAACATACAGAATTCTGAAATTGTACTAGACTCAAAAATGTTTTATAGAAATTCATGTTTATTTTTAATTATTTTTCTTTGTTTCACAAAATAAAAATAAGGGCAAATGTATAAGTCATGTTATACATTTTAGAATTATCAGAACAAAATTTTAATATATATATTCTCAATGCATGTATTTAAGTCTTCTATTCTAAAAAATAAATATATATTGTATGCACACATATAGTCATCTATCTATTTATACTTGTACATTCCATCTGTCTGCTTTATTAATCTAAAATGTAAGTAGTTGTGCTAGATATTATATTTTTAAAAAAATTTTCTTATTAATTAATTTATTTTCCATGACTGATATGGTTTGTAGGGTTGTGCGTTTGTGTGAGTGTGGGGTGGGGTGGGGGGTTGTAAAGGGAGATTTAGAGTACAAAGTGGCACACACCCTGGATGGCGTGCTAACTTATTGCAGGACACTTGGAGAAGGGAAGTTGAACTGGAGTTTCACTAAAGAACCCCATGAGCATTGGAAAAGCATGCAAACTCTAAGCACTTTCCCTCTGGTATTAATAAAGTTCTTTGAATCTTGAATCTACACACACAATCCAGATGCAAGGTTTAAACCCCTATTGCTGAAGAGCTGAGGAAAGAATTCCAACAACTGAGCTGCCATGGCCACATTTGCGCATGAGGTGTTTTGTGACTGGCCATTTTTTTTTTAGACAATGTAAGACAATAAATACACATTTCTGTTGTTCCACTCAGAAGTTTCTGCGCTCGGTTCAGAATCAGTCACATCTGAGGCCGATCACCGGTCACATACAATCAAACTGAAAACCAGCCAATTCTGGTCACTGGCCGATCAACCAGTTTAGATAATTTTTTTAAATTGATCTTGAAATCAGTGTGGTGATATGTGAATTGCCACTAAAATTATAAGCTTACTTTTCTTTTTTCACATATCAACAATTACTTACCCAATATAATATTAATTCATTCTCTCTCTCTCTCTCTCTCTCTCTCTCTCTCTCTCTCTATATATATATATATATATATATATATATATATATATATATATATAAAAGTGGCACTGGTGGCTCAGTGGTGGGTCTTTTGCGTACCATGCGGAAGGCACGGGTTCAATTCTCAGCCAGTACCCAAACCCCAGTCACTTGATGCAGTGCCGGCCCTAAGCCCGGATAAAATAGGAGTGTTGTTTCAGGAAGGGCATCCGGCATAAAATCTGTGCCAAGCTTATATGTGCGGACCGCATGGTGTGTCGACCCCTACCCGGGAGCAGCAGAAAAACCAACATCAAATCCTTCTGCAAGTTACCTATTCATTCACTCATTATTTATACGGCTTTAACCTGTATAAAGGGTGTGGGGGTCCTGAAGACCATCCCAGAAGACTTAGGGCATGAGGTGGTACATCCTGGAAGGGGTGCCAATTCATCGCAGACGCACAGACACACTATGGGCAAATTGGGACTCTTATTAACCTAATCTGTATGTCTTTGGACTGTGGGAGGAAACTGGAGGAAACTCATCAAGTACTCATCATATAAGCCTCCGTGCCACCTTGTATGAGACATGACGTTAAAAAATGACAACACGATGACACAGCATTTTTAATGCATATTAGATGCTTTACGTAATGTTCAATACCTTAAAACCTGTAAGAAATATAACTGCTTGAGACAAATCAGACGATAAACAATAGTCCTATTAAACCAAATCTACATCCTACCTTTGATTTGCATATACATTATTTTATTTTCTTTACAGATTTATTTTAAAATGCAGAAAGTAAAAGTAGAGATTCCCTAGGGCAAATATTACGCAGGTAAAAAGAAGTCCTCCAGTTACCTATAAACTTGAGATTAAACTTGAGAACAGAAATACTCGCCTTTAAATTGGTATCCATTAAGTATTAAATGTACAGAGCTTGTATTAGCTCACATAAAAAAAAAAACTCTCTCTTTTAAAAAAAAAAATGTTGTTGTCTGATAGCAGCTTTACTCCAAACACCTGTTACGCTATTAGGCGCGTCTCAAAGGAAAAGCAAGTCGTGCAATTATACATAATAGACAGCAGGTGGCGCTTCAAACGCTACACTCTATTGTGGTTAGGTAAACCAGAAATGTACTTAAGTACAATACTTAAAGTAAATGATCTCAACAACCTTCCAGCTCTGGGTGCAAAGCAACAATGCTTGAGCACTAAGCCACAGTGTGGCCTCATTTCCAAGTCGTTACAGTACGAGTAACACAATAACGTTTTGGGACGAGCGCATTAATATTGTATGAACCTGTAATTTGCCTTGCAACCGGAACTACAGTACTGTTATTATTGGATGGAACATGTCCTGACCAATCAGATTCGAGAGTTTACCCTACAGCTGCCGCCACCGCTCGTGACGTCACCTAAATTCCCGCCTGCCTTTTCCAGACCAATCAGACGAGAGGACAGAATTTAATTCCCGCCTTTTTATAGATTTTGCCCAATGGTCGCCCTTGTACAGTTTCCTACGCATGAAAAACACAGTCCAGCCCTGAAGAATGTGTAACATGGCCGTCAGGAGAGAGCGCAGTACACAGGTTTGGGGACACATCTGCGGCTTGAGTTCAGCTGTGAGACGGACGGATGATACCGTTGATGCATGATGTAACTGCCCTGTTCTGTAAGTTTACACTGTTCGGAGGAGTCGTTATTACCGAGCGCAGCACTGATTAGTAGGAACGTTACAACCCCTGGAGCAAGGAGGAGGAAGAAGGAACTGTTCGGATCGTTTACGGTTTTTGTACGAATGTGATCGCTGGTTAGGACGATGTCAAGTCGTTTCTTTTAAGTGCAACTTTTAATCGTCTGTGGCTGTATTGTAACAGTGCGTTAGTGATCTAACAGCACAGGTTGTCCATCTCTAACTCCACATGCTGTGTGTTAACCTGGAATCTGTTAGATCCACAGCTGGACAGATGTTTATAGGATTTTTTTTTTTTTTAGGTATCTAATTTTGTATAAGCATGCTGTAACCTGTAGCTAGCTATATAGACAAGTCAGGACAAGTTAGTGGAGAATGTCAATGCATACAGTACAGCTCTGAGCTTTACATCATGTCTGTGTGCATGCACTTTATCTTTGTCTACTTCATTTAAAGTCATGCGAATAAATGCGTGCATTAATAGTTGTGTAATACTTGTGATTTGCATGAAAAAGGAGATTAGATTTTTGTGCTCTGAGGGTGCACCTGGTATCGAAACAACTCACGTAAGAGCGTAAATGGAAGCGTTTCGATTTACGCGAATAAAAATCCGGACCGATACTCTTAGGAAGGTGAAAGTTACTTAAAGGAAATCTTTACTGGTGATGAGACTCACTACGAGTCTAAGCGTAAAATGCAGAGGATGGAACGGAAACATCCTCAAACGTCGACTAAGAAAAAGTTCACAAGTCAACCATCAGCTGGAAAATTCATCAATGCTTACCACGCTGAACATTCATCAGGAAAATGGTTCACCAATCAACAGTGCTCGTTACAGTGAGACGCTTATCGAAGAGCCGAAGCCTAAACTTCGGATTATGATGATCTCGATCCTCCCTATAGTCAGACTTTCACCTGTTTAGTCCCTTGAAAGCAGCCCTATGAGGATGAAGATTCACTTCTGATGAAGAACTGAACAGCAGTGCATTTGTGGCTCACAGCTCAGCTTAAAACATTTTTTAATAAGGGAATACAAAATCTTGTTGACAGATGGACAAAGTGTATTGAAAAGCAGATATACGTAAAGAGATTACATGGAAAAAGTGGTGTTTTTGTCTTTCAGAAAAGTTAATTAAACCCTGTGTAAGGATCTATTTAATCTTAGCTCTGTTTAGGCATTTAGCAGACGCTCTCATCCTCTTTCATCCACTTCAAAGTTGTTTCGTAAGTCGCTCTGAATGAGAGCGTCCGCCAAATGCTTAAATGTAAAGTAAAACAAAATCTTCAGCAAGAGTGCGGATAATTTTTGACTGACTCTTTTAGTTACGAAATAGCCTTTCCTTATATTGCCTCATTTTTCTCGGGTAGCTCATCATTTCTCAGTAATCGCTTGTTACTGGTTTGTTTAAAAAAAAAAAAAAGGCCCATCATTACACAATATAAAATATCACTTTAATACAAATTTTGTGAGTGCGCAGCAGGAGATGAGTAGTATTGTACTGCTCCACTGTGAAGCAACATTTAAACATGGCATAGAATCACCATGGACCTTTCGATACAATGTCATCACGATACCTGGGTGTTGATTTGATTGTATTGCGATCATGTTTTCACAAATATTCCGATTCAATGTTTTTTTCCCCCAGATTTTCTTAGAATTTTGACCAAACGTGGCAGATAATTTGCACCCAACACACAGGATGGCTGGCAGTGTGTGAATAGTATAGAGCACGCTACCTTTAGGATTATAGAGAAACTGCAACATTTTACCATCTTAAATGTAAACATGTATAAGTTGCATGGAATCTGATATTTTGCGTTGACTTTGGCCTAACGGAGGTAAAGAATTATCTTAATTCCATGAAGATGTCTCTCTCATGGTTTGGACTTCTCATATAGCCTGAGTGTTAAAATGGGGATCAATCAAAAGATGGATCTGTGCATTACTATTATAAAGTGCATATGGAAATATTTGCTTTGTAAAGCATATCATTTTAAAACCTTTTATTACATTTCATAGCATTTTAATCTTTAAAAGTTTAGAGACGAACAGAATTTTATGTCATTCTGTCTTCTTTTTTCCCTTCCACAGACTAGTGCTATCGGTCCATGAGGATAATTCTGGCTGATCAGACTGATATATAATATTGGAAGCAGAACTGTTTCTCCTCTCACACTGGCAGTACTGTTAGGATTAGTGCTTAGGCCCCGGAGGACGTGTTTACCTGGGGCGGGACGAGACTCCGCCCTGACGACCGGCGTCGTGTCTCCTCGCAGAGCATGGTGAGAGCGCACGCATCACCATGGAGCTGCACAATAAGATGCAGGTGAGTACCTGAGCCGTCTTCACTCTGGGGATAAGCAGAGCACATGATGGATTTGCATTCGTTTTTATATTCATTTATTCGCTTTTATTCAAAAGGCTGAGCTGATAAAGGTTCAGGGCACACAGACCCGGCAGTGACAGCTTGGCTGTACTCTGATTCAGCTCGCAAGTTTCTGATCTGTAATCCAGAGCCTGGACTGGGACGCACCGCTGCACATTTGATATGCTGCCTGATTATACATTTTTATCTAATAGAGCGTTTCACAGCGCCAACTTTGTCTTATGTATGCTGGTCTTCCATGCTCTGTTAACATTTCATTACTTATTGTCCATACTCCATACTGAACGTTTAGAAAAGACGGCAAAAGCACAAACTGCACCTCCAGGATCCGGGTTCGATTCCTGCCTCGGGTCTGTAGTGCATGGATATTGCGTGTTCTCTCCGTGCTTGGTGGGTTTCCTCCTTGTGCTCCAGGTTCCTCCCACAGTCCAAAGAAATGCAGTTTACGCTAATTGGTGTTCCCAAATTGCCCATAATGTGTGTGTGTACCCTGCAACGGATTGCCACCCCATCTAGCGGAAATAGGCTCCTGGCCTTCTGCAATTTTCTATACAAGATACAGCAGTAGAGACGATAAGTGAGGGAGCATGTTGATCCAAATCACATCATCTACCAGAAGTGATCATGTTTAGCCTGTATATGCAGTCTGAAGAAATGAGAGATTGCAGTTTGGGTGGTAATAAAAGACGATGCTCGCATCCTTGGTTAGTGTTTCAGCTCTGAGATAAAGTATTATGATTACATTGTAAATAAGTCCTAATTTGCATGTTTAAATTTAAGTATTTGGCAGATGCTCTTATCCAGAGCGACTCACATTTTCATCTCATTATACTGTACGTCTGAGCACTTGGTCGTGGTTTGAACCTGGGACCGACTGGACGGTAACCCAATGCATTTGTTTGAGGTTGATCAAAATGACTGAGAGTTTAACGAATGCAAATAGATGTTTCAGTGGGGGACTTGGATAGTAAGTAACAATATTAAACAATGTGTTATTTGACGAATTAATCAGTAATGGTTTAAAATCAGTCACTGTTTTTAAGCAAAATATTTTCAATATAATCTACTGCATATTGCATAAAAATGTTTGATGCTGTGCTAGGCAGTAGGTTTATTTACATCAACCCTAGTATTTCACTAATAATGGGAATAAACACGCGTCATGTAAACACCTCAGTCAGAACCGTCTGACCCGATCCGGCCCGGTCTGAAAGACTTTTCTATCAGAATGAGAGGGAGGGTATTAACCTTAGATAATTCATTTAATAGGAAAATGTTAGCCAGGAAAACACTTGATCTGGTCATTTCTTCCTTGCTGAAATATAAAATAATAATTCTGCACGTTTACCCCATGTGGGGGTAACATTATGTGACATGGCAAGTTTCCGGGAGAGAAATTTAACTTTCCTTCTTGATTGGTAAACTCATTGAGAAGAATCAACTCTTTCTCACCTGTTTACTTCAGATTTCATTCCACCTGGTCTCTGGCTAAGAAAGAGGCACTAATTGGCTAACGTTTCACACATAATGAAGCATTTAACCAATCACAGATGAGACTGAATTCTTGTAACCATTCGTAACACAGAAGGTGGGATTTATCAGATTTAGCATGGAGGTATTCCCAATGTATGAACTTGTTCTGTTCCTGGGGCGCGTTTGTAAGTGTGATTTGTTCATAAGTCAGACAAAGTGTATTATACGCCTTAGACTTGAATATACAATGTAAAGTATACCAGTTCACTTGACTAAATCTGTCCCCTTTCCGCACACTAATGTTATGTGGCCAGAAACTGTAATCATGCCCAAGGAAATGAATCTCACAGTGAAATATCTCTGCGTGTTTAATTTGTGAGTAAGCACCATTTTGTCTCTGAGCTGTTTTCCACTGTATTGGACTGTGAACTCTGTTTTGTTGAGGATTTTCCGAAATTAGAACTATTTACCATCAGGACAGCTTTACAGGACAACCATTTTCTATCATCGTGCTTTCGGACTGATTCATGGAAACTGTTGAGGCCGACTTAATCCTCCTGCACCCCCACATGCACACACACATACAATATACTGGACACTAGGCGTTTTATACATTCACTTGTACGCTAAAAAATTTTATATGTAATTGTAAATATTGATATCTGATGCACTGCGATGTCTCTTTTTTGTATAATACACGTGAGCTAGTTCTGTGGTTAAGCCGAAAGTAGAACCGCGGTCCATTCTAATTTGCGGAAATTTGTAACTCGAATGTTCGTAAGCTGGGGACTACCTGTACTTTTTCTTCTTCTGTGATATTTCACACAGATTAAAAGCTTCACAGCGGGCAAAAAGATTTTATGCATTCAAAAAAGTTCTATTCTGATTAAATTACATTGAGCATGTAAACGCACTTCAGATCCATCCATGTAAAGTGTTAAGTTAGAATCTCTAATCAGAATTCAATCAAATATTGCCCTTGTAAAAGTGGCTAGTGTAGGAGAGAGATGCTTCTCACCGATTGGAGTTAAGCTGAAGTTAAGCTGGTATAATGCTGATTGCTTTCTGAGCTGTGAGAACCTCTATAGCAGTAACGGTGCTTTTCAGCTTGACACCTTTCAGGGCTGCGACTGGGACGCACGGGTCATCCGAGTATGCCACCTGTCCCTGGGTTGCTTTCCAGCTCACAGAGCCGCCGCTAAGACAGCAAAGTGCTGCGTGTGCTGAAACGGATGAATGTTTGCGATGCAGAGCCAGGCTTAAGGCCACCTATTTATTGGCCTAAGCTTTTCTTTTTTTCGCAATCTCTGCATCTTTTTGTTCACCCTAAAAGCTTCTCACTGATTTATGTGCAAGGTGGGTAAACTTTATGACACGCCAGATGTGTCGCTACTTACAAGGCCGATTCATTATTCTGTCCGATTGATTTTTTTTTTTTATTATTATTGTTTTTTTTTATAATGGTTTTATATTACGCGAGCACTGCACGCTTGTGGAATACTATCTGCTGTTGAGTGAAGAGTGTAAGTTTTGCAGAGATCTGTTGGCTGGACCTCACCGTCTGGATGCTGATACAGCAGCATACATTATCCAGCAGCTCCTGCTTTGTCCGACACCCTGTCCTGACCTACTCGCGCACGCTCCACACACACAGTGTCGCAGTGGCTTAACAGCCTCACACACACACGGACTTGGCCATGATCCTGAAAGATGCGGTTCGGTTTCGGAAGGATTATGTGAGTAGGATGTGTGTTAGAAGAACCAGGATGCTAAGATCCTGTAGAAAAGTGTACTATTTGAAGCAGAGCACTTATTCAACCTTAGGTGCTTTAAAAAAATTTATATATTTTTTTAGTGATGAAATGCCTGGTAAAATTGTTCATTATTGGAAAAAAACCCCAAAGATTTAGCGATGTTGTGAGGAGCTTAGACGGGCAGCAAACCTGCAGATGTGTGCACATCCTCGCTCAGCGCGGGGGCTGTAACTCAGTCTCTCTCCAGCTGCTGTGGGAAACTGTTGGGTTTATTTATAGACGGTTGCTCCTTGGCTCCAGTGCGGGCATGGCTAACACACAAGTGGGAGTGAGATTACAAAGGGCCGCAAGAGGATACTGTGGGAACACGCTCTCCTCTTCTTGCCCTTATCAGGCAGTTATGAATACTGAAACTACTTCTCCTTCTTCTGTTCTCTTTGCTTTTTTCTTTTTTTGACCGTGGAAACCAAAGATGTGCACTTCCTGATGTGTACAATAAAATTTAGTGCATGTCCGGGTATACATCGCATATTATGTCTTGCAGCATTAAATTGCAGAAGTAGCTACCATGCGTTAAACATGCATCTTGTCTGTATTCACTTTTAAGGATTTTTTATTTTTTTATTTTTGATAAGTAGACATGGTCTGACTATAGAGTTTTACATTCACAGCATGCTCATGAATAATGAAGTACACTGCCCCGCACTCTTGTGTAAGCGTCTGTATGGAGTAACGCCCCGAATGGCAAAGGATCTGAATTCATCCAACTGGCTGACATGCCGTCTTGGTGTATTCATTTAACCTATGTGCTTATTTCTTAAAAAAAAAACATAACATATAATGTACAATAGCTTTATATTACTTCCTCCCCTCGGCGGGTCGCCACGATGAACCGTCTGATCCACACACAGCTTGGGACAGGTTTTTTTTAACTGCCTGCTTACACTCGAAGGTCAGCGCTATCCGCTCCGTCCGCTTGCGTGAGCTCACAGACGCCCCTGATTGGCTGTAGAGACGTAATTAATGTGGAAGCACTAAATACCGCTCATCCCTCCTCTCTGAGAGAGTTCGGCCAATCAGCTCTTTCTAGGCCTCCGGCTGTGAGAGGTTACAGCATCACCCGGGAATCAAACCTGCGATCTCCCGATGATAGGGCGAGCACTTTACTACTGTCTCGCTCGGAGGCCAAGAATCCACTTTGTTAATAAACATGCATCGATCAGTCCTAACATTATGACCACAGAGAGGTGATGTGAATAACACTGATCTACAACTATACACCATTATTATTTTTAAGGAGGAAGGAGCGACTCCATTGGGTCTGACCACAGCCCAGGCTTTAGGAACACTCCGGGATCAGCTCTACAGCCTGGTGGAGCAGCATCAGAAGCTCAGTCAGCGTAGATCCAACATCAAGGTAATTCCCTGCAGGTCCACTATACTTTCCGTCATCATTTCTATACTGTACGTGTAGACGTTTTCAGCTGTACTTTGACTCCTGCAGGAGCTGTGGGCGAAGAGTTTCCTCCACCATAATGACCGTCACTCCTGCTTCCATTGGCCTGGGGCTGCTTTCACTTTACTCGTGGTGTTGGGTTTGCTGTGTTGCTATGGCAAGCAGCCAAAGGGCAGGTGAGTTACGCCGAGGGTGTGTCTTAAGCTCACCTCTGGATGTTGTAAATTGCTATAACAAGCGCATGCAAGTAATCCGATTAAGGTGTAAATATACACGGCATAAATACGGGAACGCTGTTTATTTAGGAAATTGTGCTTTATGAAAAGCAGGAAACAAACAGGTTTTACTTGTGTACAGTAGCGGAAACGCTTCAAAGATGGTCGAGAATCTGTTGAAAGTGACCGGCGTTCTGGAATGCCCGCAACAAGCAGAACAGCGGAGAAAGTTGAACATTTACAGGCTGCAATCAACAAAGTTAGGCGAATGACGGTCCGAGAGTTAGAAGCATTATTATGAGTTTATTACATGCTTTCTGAAAAGACCGCATATTTCCAAGGAAAGCTGCTACTGACCCACTAAAAGAACATATAAGGCAAATATACATTAATAAAGATAAGATTAAAAAAAAAAAGTTGTTTTATTGCAAGATCTCACAAACCCGGGGGTGACTCAAATACTGTTCCTGCGTCTTTAAAAAGGCCCTCTGCAGCTCGCACTGTAGTTCCAGACGAACTGATGGAACACGTTCACACCTGAAACAGTAGCCCTAAAACGGAAACGGTGGTTAGACGGTGCAGCCAACAGAAGTTTTAATATCTGGTATAGAAGGATTTATGTGCCTTAGGATTAAGGTTGGGTACTGAAACCTGGCGATAATGTGGCACCGGTAGCTGTAGAACCGAATCAGAACGCAGATTTCGGTGCCGCTTAAATGTCTGGGCTGTTGAAATATTTGTTCTCTGGTTCTCTGAAACGGACGTAAGAAGCATCATCACTTTCACCGACAAAATGTTCTTAATATTATCCACCTTTTTTAGTTTGTAGTGGTTCCGCTATAAAATAATTGATTTGACACCGGTATTGTAAAAAAAAAAAAAACACCTACTTGGGATGCAATATGAGCAAAGGGTTGATTTGAGACTCTTGACTTAAAAGGAATATCTTTTGATATTGATGCATCTTTGCATATTGAATTGACACATAATTGCTTTCCTATAACTGACCGTGTTGTGTTTGATCAGTGAAGGCATAGAACTGGTGAATGCAGGAGCGCTGTTTCTCCTGCTGCTGCTCAACCTCTTCCTCATAGGACGTCAGCAGAGACTGAAGAAGAGCGAGATGTTGCGGCGACTGCAGTCCATCATAATCGATCTGAACAGTGAGGAACCACTCTACTGTCTCACAATCTGTTATAGAATAACCTGAGGATGTTGTAACATGATTTTCTTTCACAGATCACTTGGAAGGGATCGGAGGACAGCCTGTCGGATGGGCCGCTTCCCGATACCCTGACTTATACACGCCCTGTTCGTCGTCCTGGTCCTTGCACTGGACATACCGTGACGAGCAGTTGGTCAACCTTCCCGTCAGTCTGTTGGTGGAAGGAGATGTGATCGCTCTCAGGCCAGGCCAGGAAGCGTTCGTCTCTCTCCGAGGCATCAAGGTGATTTTTGTCTTCGTGTCTGATTTCGGAGAGAGGACATGCCAGTTGTATGACCGCTCTGTCTTTCTCACACTGGCATGCTTGTTCCTAGGATGACGAGCACATTGTGCTGGAGCCTGGAGATCTGTTTCCTCCGTTCTCTCCTCCTCCATCGCCTCAAGGGAATAACAGAAAGGGACCGCACAGCCCTCAACATCACCGTCTCTTCAGGGTGGTGCGCACACCCATTCTTGATAATATCAGGTAATTCCCAATAGGAAACTGCAACTTAAATCTGCCTTTGACTTGTGAGGCGTGCATATTAAAATGTCTCTCCCCTAATAGGAACAGTCTCGATCTCGCGCTCTCTCGACCAGTCACGGCTCTTGATAACGAACGCTTCACCGTCCAGTCCCTTATAGCAAAGTTCGCCTGTCCGGCTGTGCTGGTATATTGAAGAATCTTCTACAAAACAAAAAAAAACACAACATATTTAGTATATGCTTTTAAGTTTTAACACAAATCATTTTTTTTTTCCTCCCTCTAGGTGGCCTTTTTTACTGTGAATACAATTCGCTATTTTTGTGGCACTCCCGGTCTAACGCCAGGGCAATTTAACTTCTTTCAGCTGCAGGTAAATCACAGTTAGCCCCGACAGCACTAGGCCTCTCCGTGGTGGTGTTCTGCGTTTCGGTGTTCATGCTTGTTCTCTCTTCCTGTGTTGTATGTAGATGATGGGAGTGCTGCCTATTCTACCTCTGCTGTTTCCTGTCATGTGGGTCCTGGTCATAGCCTACGGAGAGGCGCGAGTATTAGCCGAATTTAGCCGCAGCTCTCCGACAGGCCTGGTGAGGCTCCATCCACACCTTTATTACCTAACACCTTGATCTTAGCACCTTGTAAAGGATTCGTTGCTATGGTTACAACATTCAAAGTGATGCAAAAAGACACAATGCTGTCACTTTATAAGTTTTAATAAAGTGTTAATAAGTGTATGTACAGCTGTCTGTGTATGTCAGTGTCTGACCACTTTGCGGTCAAAAGTATGTGGACACCTGGGCATCACGCTCGTGTGTGTGTGTTGCCACGAAAGATGCCATCGGTAGCTGTAGTATTTAGATTGTTCTTCACTTTAGGTGCATGGTTGGAGGTTCAGACCTCATTATACCAACATCAGTGTTTGACCTCATTAACGCTACACTCCAAAATGTAGGGGGGTATGGGGGTGGAGCTTATTTTAATTGTAAAATGTGGAATACATTTTTTATTTATATATATATTTTTAATTCTCTCCCCCCCAGCAAGTGTTTTTAATGGTCGGGTGTCCACAAACTTTTGGCCATACAGCATGTGATAACGATGCATAATTATTGACACTTATTCTCCAGCAACCCAGCAAGTCTGTTGGTGCTAAACAGTGTTCGGGATTTCTGAAAGCGCAGGACCTGTGTTTTTGTTGTGGAAATCACGGGTCAAAATACATCACTGTGTTTTGTATATAGTTTTAAGGGCTTGTTGTCAGATCGCGGGTTAGGCATGCTCGCTTCACTGCGACACCAATGAGCATAGCTTTATATTGCGACAGTGTAGTCAGGGCAGTAGGTGTGAAAAGGACTGTTACTGTTATTCCATTTAACAGCCTGTTATCAGCAGGTACAGTGCGATTACTCACAGGCCGGAAAGATATTTCAAGGAAATCCACTGTGCTAGAAGAGTGTAAAGGGCATTCGATGATCACATTATAGAATTTTGCTTGTGGAAGAAAAATAGTGGGTAAAAACAGAATTACCTGTAGATATAGTAAAGAATGACATGCATATGCATAAATCTCAATTACCCATGATGAAGTCATGTCTAGGTCAAACCAGGCAGACGAAAACAATGGAGGGGAAAACGGAAATAAAAAAATGTATATCTCAGCTTAAAAAATTCGACATCGTTCAAAGCTCGTGTATGGTCTGTGTATTAGTCATGCTAGATGAGCGTTCACTAGAAAGGTTTAGCGAGATCCTCGAGAGCAAGTGTGAGCGACTAGGACGCCGACGCCTCCAGGCAGGAGTTAATCCACCTCTTCTCTTGTCCCAGCTGGCTAAATTCTCTGAGGACACTCTAAGCAGCTACACGGAAGTGGTGTCCTCCCAGGTACATCCTCTGTATTACTCCTTCTCCCCCTCTCTTTTCGTTTCCCTGCTCTGGATAGATCCACCATCGCCAACATCATATATTTCTTTTATTATTATTCCTTTATTCTGTTGTTGCTTACAGAAATTTCAGGTTACCATATTTTCTGGACTATATGGCACGGTTTCGGCCCCTAGCCAGGTATTCTTTCTCTCTGAGTAACACATGGTCTAAATATACATACATCACCTGAGATTATTCATCCAGTGGTGCTGGAAGCCGTGAAATGTCTTTTAAATTTGCCAAGTCCAAGGCCTCTCAACTTCCTGTTAGTAATCGTGACTGAGTACAGCTGGTAGCCTCTCTCCTCCAACATAAAAAGAGTTTTCGTTTCACCAGTATACCATGTAATGGGAAAGTTCAAGGAGCTCAGTGCATAACTGAGAAAGAGGATGGAAGTCAGGAATGTCTGTAAACACCTTAATATTCCAAGGTCAGCACAAACCAACTGCATTTAATTCAAGTTATTGGGAAGTGGAGTGACTTTGTCAAGGATACAACCCAAGGACATTGGTTAAAATTCTCAAGAACGACCCAGAAACCACATGACATGAACTGAAAGCTACTGGAACACCAGTGTCGAGTCAATTTTCACCATTTGGCCACTAAAAGACTGACGCCCAAGGAGGTAGGCCCTGCTCAAAATCTCGCACCTTCAGTCTGGATTCAAATCTGCAGCTGAGCACATCGACAATGAAAAGCCGCCTGAAGGAAAGTTTTGACCAGAAATATGTTTTGACGGGTTAATGTGAGACATTCACCTCTAAGAACTCGAACATGGTAGTGGTAGTATCGCTTCCAGTGAAACTGATGCATTACACAAAGTGAATTGAAGAAGTAAGACTAGCTCTAAGATCTTCAGCTTAACCTCAAATCATCAGCTAGATGGTAATACTTGGACCAAATTGGGCTTTAAAACAGGGCCATGACCTCAAGTGACCTGGTTGTAGAAATGAAAAAGCAGCCAGTTTTGGGGGGGGGGGACGTTCACGTTCATGATGAGTGTATGTAAACGTCTAACCGCAACTCTACCTCGAGAGAAACAACGAACTCCTCTACACCAGCAAACGGCTGTTCATTAGTACCGGATTTAGAGCGAATGTCATTCTGGGTGTTCATCCTGTTTTTCCAAGCAGATTGGATTTAGAGTCGTTTGTTTTATGTTCCACAATCTCTTCTTGTCTGGAAAATATGGTAATCCTACACCGACATTTGTTGCTCTGTTCCTTTTTGTTGTCGTTGCTTGTGTAATGTTTATCTTTCCATCTTGCTCGACCGATATTGCCAGACTGTGGGCTCAAGTTTTATACGGTGCATTATGTTGATTTATTTTAGCTTGTAGTCTCGGCGCTCATGCAGGTCCTGTACCAGTGACATGCACCCACTCTGCATGGTTATGTACTGTTCTCACTGCTACCTGTACTTCCTGAGGTGACAGCATGGGAATGAGCTTTCCGTCATCACATCACATCACATCACGTTAGCTGATGTCAATTCATCCGATTCTTCACTTTTGTTGTAAACCGAAAGGTTCTGCTGATGGTGTAAATGCATGCATACAGTAGATAGATGCACTCGCTTGTATACTGTATTTGCAGTAGTGTCTTGTTTGGGGTCTTCAGTTCATTCTGTCATGCTATTGACTGTGGCGCACTGTCTTTCGAGATGTTTGCATGAAATATGCAGGAGCTGTGGACTGACATTTTTCAGTACGGTAATGTTTGTTACATATGCCACAAGTGCGTATTTGTGGGCAAAATACTTTTGATTTTATTTATTTATTTTTTTACTCTGGTCTCGACTTTTCATGAATCTTTCTTTAAAAAAAAAACAAAAAAAAAACAATTCAGTCATTTCAAAACTGATCCACTAAACTTGAGTGTCCATGTTGTGCAGGCAGTGATGAAAGTCGGACATAACAGTAGCTTTTAATTAGCTTTTTCATTCTCTGTAGTATTTACATCACTGCACTTGGCAGACGCCCTTATTCAGACCGACTTACGTTTTTATCTCGTTATACATCTGAGCAGTTGAGGGTTATAGGGCCTTGCTTAGGGGCCCAACAGGGGCAACTTGGTGGTTGTAGGGTTTTGAACCTGCGACCATCCGAACCGTGCTCCAATGCCATAAGCACTGAGCTGACTTTTATAATCAGTTATAAAACATTGAATTATCCTTCGTATTTAGAAAGTGCTTCATCCTGGTTAGACTGTAGACCTCAGTCCGTCACATGGCACCACAGGCATGAATTTATTATTTTTTTTTAGCAGAAACCAAAAGAAATCTTTACCGGCCCAGAAAGAGGATGCGAACCAGGAACCTGAGCTCGGGATCGACCCTGGAGCTGTGCCTCGGCAACCTTTAATATTTAGTGCTTCCCTTCCTTTAAACAAACCGTGCATGCACTGAAACCTGACTGTAACCTTAATGGAAATTGAATGAAGGGAAACATTGCTTGCTCATCATTTGGAATTTAGTGCACTGTACACAAACAACCACATAAACACACTTACACACAAATACAAACACGGACCAGGGTTTTGCCAGGATGACTTTTCTGTTGTTTTCCATTAATGACTTTTTTTTTTTTTGCTTCTTTTTTTGCTCATTTCAGCTTCAGCAGACAGTGTGTTGGTTTCTCTACAAAAAAAAAAAAAAACCTATATAGTTCCACCTCTAAATCTGAGTCAGTGTAAATAGTGTAGTGTTGGGTGGCTCGCACAAGCCTGATCGGTCCTTCTGCATCAGCTTTGTCCTGAGTGACCTCTAAATCTCGAGACTTGCTGATGTCTGCCCTGCAGCTCCTTAAATAATGGAAGGGGGACTGAATTTGGAAGAAAGCAAATGGGGCTATTGGATAGAAAGCTCCAGTTTTAGATGTTCCTAATCAATCCAGAACTGTGTGTGTGTGTGTGTAGGAGATGCTGCGGTGCGTGTGGAGACACTTCGTCGGTGTTCTGAAAGGCGAGTCTCAGGCGCTGTGTTATACCTCAAGCCTGCTGCGCATCCTGGGTTCAGTCACAGTGAGTGTCCGCTACTCTCACACCCACTTAAAGAGAATTTCTAATCAGGGAACATCACTAACGGAAAGCGTGACCCGTCTGGACGGGGGCTGTCTTTACAGGTACTATGCTGCGTGGATAAGCAGGGTGTACTGTCCTGGCCTAACCCTAGTCCGGAGACGGTCCTGTTTTTCAGCGGGCGTGTCGAGCCCCCCCACGACAGTCAGGAAGACCTCCGAGACGACCTCTCTGTTAACTCTTTGTGTCGTACGGAGGGAGAGGACGACAAAGATGAGGTAATCGGCTAGTGCGGTGAGATTTTTGTTATCTGCTGGTTCTTTGCGTTGTTCTCATTTTCCGGCTTGTGATCCGCCGTCTCCGCAGGCTCAGGAAGGTGAGGCTCTCCTCAGCGTCCATGCCACCGAACCTCCCTTTCATCTACTTAACGAGCAGGAGTCCGGTGAGGTGTCGCACGATACGGCACGACCCTGTGACGTGCACCGCACACGCCGAGGTCCTCAGACCACGCGCTCCAAACACCCGTCAGGCTCCAACGTCAGCTTCAGTCACGACACTGAGGGCGGAGAGGAGTCGAGCGCTCAGGTAACTCTATCACAGAAGTACGAAGCTTAAAGTGATGGCGGTTTTCATTAAAACATGCAGCTGATACGATGGATTTTTTTTTGGTGTGTGTGTGTCTGTGTGCATCAGCAGCTCTGTGCTGTGGGTGATGATCTGTGTGAGGCGGAGGACTTTGTGTGTGATTACCATCTGGAGGTGCTGAGCTTGTCTCAGGACCAGCAGAACCCCGTCAGTATTCAGTTTGACGACTCGGGCTGGCACGGCCACCTGTCCTCCCTGAAGCCGCTGGGACTGAACATCATGCTGAACCTGTGCAACGCTCCGGTCACTCAGCAGCTCTGCCGCTTCTCAGACCACCTGTCCAACCTGGCGCTGCAGGAGAGTCACGGTGCTGTGCTTCCCGTGCAGGTTCCCTGGGGCCTCTGCGAGCTCTCGCGCCTCATAGGTGAGAACACGTTCCCAAGACGGATTCGACTTATCTTTAGCTTTCTCAGTAAACGTATAATTGTTTTTAATGATGATTTAAACAATTTGTATAACATGAAAAATCCTCTTAAAATAAATCTGTTAATAAAATAGAAGATTTTTTTTATACGCAAATAATAAATAGAGGGTCGGACCTGTCGCTGTGCACCTCCAGGGTCCGGGTTCGATTCCCGCCTCGGGGTCCGTGTGCATGTTTTTGCATGTTCTCTTTGTACTTCGTGGGTTTCCTTTAGGTTTAGGCTAATTGGCGTTCTCAAATTGCCCCTAGTTTGTGAACGCGCGTGTGAATGTTGACCGGAGGTCTTACCATGGTCGTAAAAATGGGAATAAATAGGTAATGGTAATCACCACTGGCCTCTAGTTGGACTACAGAGGTAACTAGATGATGGATGGATGAATGGATGTCCCATTCAAAGCCGTAATCTTTTGTGCCACACATGGTCCAGTAGGTGGCGGTATTGCATTATTTAAAAAAAAGTGAAAACTTTCTGCAAAATCAGGTTTTTGTTTTGTTTTTAATTAATTTGTATATTTTGGAGCATTTGAAATGTTGTTCAACAAGTATGCATTGATGCTGATTTGGAAACTGTTTAACACATCATTGATTACTTATTGTAATATTTGAGGCATATAGAATGTCAGTATACTGTATTTATCAGATGATAGAGGCCCTTATCAAAGGCCCAAGCAGATATACTGTATAGTATAGAGACATGAAGTGAAAAAATGTACACTTTTTAATCAGACTTTTTATTCCCATAGCACAGCAGGTTGAACGATGGCATCACATGATTTTATGCACTTCACAGAAATTTGCATGTGCAAGTCATGTGCAAGTGCATGCATATTTTGAAGAAGAAAAAAAATCAACATGCATCATCTTCTGCATCATATTTATTTCAGCTTTACAGCCTCAAGATGCATTTATGTATCTTAATTCATCATACGTACTCGAACCTTAGAAGGTCAAACAGTTTGAGAAGATGAGTCGAATACACCTCTAAGAATTACTGTACTGTTACAGGTTAAAGCAACAAATACCAGCACAGCATGTATTCTCATGAATTTTAATCCATGTATGTTAAAACGTATATATACTGCAGTGGCCAAAAGTATTGAGACTAAAAAGACGCCTGTGGTGCTCTGGTGTCACTTGCTCAGTTGGTGCTGCTGGATTGCGTCCTGAACGTTATGTACAGAAGACCTGATCCTGTCGCCTTCACCGCTGTCCAACAGCTGTCCCAAGTCGTGGCTCCAGAACTGAATATCATCGTCACATAACCAGTTTTTCACTAGTTTTTTGGTTAATTCATTAATAAACTCTTAATAAACTATAATACAAGGCACATGATGTGCTCATACTTTTGGTCAGTGCTGTATGTGAACCCATCTCCCTCTATTATTTAATCATAATCAGTTCCACATCTGGATGGAGCCTTATTTAAATTATAAAGATCACTTCTGTTTGTCTCAATATGATTATCCGCTTCTGATCTTGTGTAGGTTTCACTCCCGGAGCACGAGAGCTCTTTCACCAAGAGAATCATTTGGCGTTGTACCAGTGGCCTAATGGAGAGAAGGCCATCGAGCCGTGCACGCGCCGTGTTCACCATATCACCAAACGCCAGCCACCTATTAGCCATCTGATCAGCCTGCTGGTGCGAGACAGCACGACCAGTGAGAACGCTTTCTGCTCTTTTTTTTTGTTGTTGCCTGTTTTCTGTTATTCCTCTGTTCATGTCACTGATCTTTCTGGCTTCTTCTTAGACAATGTGCAGATGCTCTCCCACGGCTCGGCTGACCTCATCCTAGAGGCCTGCACCGACTTCTGGGACGGCGCAGACATCTACCCGCTCTCTGGCTCTGACAGGTCAAGATGCACGCACACACACATACACACACGCACCTGTAGCACTCGTGTAGCTGATATCTGTGCTCATTAAAATTTGAATTGATCTCATCCTTATTTGCAAGTATTTTTTTACGTTCTCTGCAGGAAAAAGGTCCTGGATTTCTACCAGCGTGCATGTCTGTCGGGTTACTGTTCTGCATTCGCATATAAGCCCATGCAGGTTGCGCTGTCAAACCAGCTAAATGGGAAGTGTGTGGAGCTCGCGCCTGGCCCGACACTCTTCTCTGGAGTGGAGCTGCCCAGCACCACACCCATTAAACATAGCGGCCGCCGCAACAGCTGGAGCTCAGATGGTGAGAGAGACTTGATGGTGTCTCACCCTCCTGACTTTCTTTGTGCTTGTGCATGTAGGGTTGCAACCTTACCTTCGTCAACTATAGAAATGTACGCCTGTGTGTTCCAGAGGGTATAGGAGAGGGCGTGGAGAAGGAGGACTGTGTTCAGGCCCTGAGCGGGCAGATTTTCATGGGTATGGTGTCGTCCCAGTTCCAGGCCCGCTTGGACACGGTGCGGCTCATCGAGAACCTGGTGGGAGCCTGCATCCGATTTGTTTACTTCTCCAGGGAGGACGAGCTGCGCAGCAAGGTACTGTCAAGCAGGAGAACTAACAATGTGCAACGTCTAAGTCTTTAGACTAATAGCATGCATGGTTTGGTTTAAGCATAATGTAATTATAATTAGCATATAAGCATACTAGTTGATTTTTATGCATATTGGACCAGAGTTTATATACGTAACTAAAGCTAAGATTACTGGCTCTTGAGTTTAACTCCTAAATATAGTTGCAAGCAATGATGATGGGCCCAAGTACCCTGTGCCATCGCCTGCCCGGTTCCACCGCACAACCTGTGTGTTATTAGAGCATGTTAAGACCTACAAAAAGCCATCGCCGCCGCACTTGCACATTTCAGACACTACTGTATATAGGGCTGATGTCCGTTTAGGCTGTAAATATTGACAAGTGCGAATGTGTGTTGAGTTTGAAAGTGTTAACATTTGTAATGTGTGTGTATGTATATGTGTATTTGTGTGCATGTGTGTACATGTGTATGTGTGTGTATCTGTGTGATTGTGAAAGTGTTAACATTTGTAATGTGTGTGTATGTATATGTGTATTTGTGTGCATGTGTGTACATGTGTATGTGTGTGTATCTGTGTGATTGTGAAAGTGTTAACATTTGTAATGTGTGTGTGTGTGTGTGAGTGAGTGAAAGAGGTGTGTGTGTGTGTGTGTGTGTGTGTTAACATTTGTAATGTGTACATGTGTTCAATAGGCCGCAGATGCTGGAAAAAAGCATCACACTATGATGTTACTCAATGTGATGTCACTGAACGTGTCTATAATATAATGTCGTGTAGTGAATATAATGTCGCTCATTATAATGCCACACAAAGTTATTAATTATTTTAGTACCCGTTAGATATATTAAAAATCCCTCTACAATTTTGCATTCTTTATGTCTTTAGAACACGGCCCAGTTTGGTGATGATCGTATAAAATCCCTAGGAAGAGTATATCAAAACCCATTGGGTGTGTTTTTGTGAACGACCCAAAATAACTGACCTCCTGTTGAGTTTAGCCCAGGACATGCAGCGCGAAAGTTATATTCTCCCCTTTATCTGGCTTGGGGTGAGCTAGCAAATAGAAAATAACTAAAACTTGATCTTACATGCAATCTCAAATAAAAGATTGAATACAGGTAGTCCCCGATTTACGAACATCTGAATTACGAATTTCCGCAGATACGAACAAACCGGTTCTATGAACGTTCGTGGATGCGAACAAATACGAAAAGGAAAAAAGTAGCTTATGTGTACTGTACAAAAAATAGACACTGAAGTGCACCAGATACCAATATTTCCAATATATACAATATTTTTTCATGTGTGTAAGTGAGTGTATACGATGTCCAAAGTCTGGTAAATTGTATGTATGCGCGTGTGGGGGTGCAGGATAAATGAGTCGGCTTCACCGGTTTCAATGAATCAGTCCGGGAGAAAGGTAATAAAAAATAGCTGTCCTGTAAGGCTGTCCTGATGGTAAATAATCCTAATTTAGGAAAATCATCAACCAAACAGCTCTGAGACAAAATGTTGTCTGGGATTTCCCTCGCGATTTAAAGGCGCAGAGACAACACTGTTACAATTGACATGTATGAGATTAATTTTTGGTGGACAGAGATTTAGTCAAGTGGATTGGTATGTTTTACATTGTATATTCTGTCAAAGGCATATAAGACTCACTTTATCAGACTTAAGAACAAATTCAACTTGCAAACGTGCTCTGGAAGCGGAACTTATTCGTAAGTCCGGGACTATCTTTGATAGAAAAAGAATACAGTAATAGAAAATACTAACTAATTCATGCTGTACAAAACTAAACTGAATTACTATAATATATAATTGTTACCTTTTTATATAAAAATTAATGGAAAGTGTGTATGCACACACTCTGTGCATGTATTTGTGCTTGCCCACGTCTATCCCTAGGTGTTTGCAGAGAAGATGGGTTTGGAAACAGGCTGGAACTGTCACATCTCTCTGACCCCTAATGGAGATGGCCATGGTGATGGAGCTCCCTCTAGCCCTAGCCAGGCAGGCTCTCTACATGACGATCTACTGCCAGGTAAATGAGCTAGTGTAGAGTCACGCCCTGGTGTCTTCTTATATGAGGTCACATTTGGGAGAAAAATTTAATTGGCTTGTTTAAGAAAGAAAAAGTGTTTTGTTTATATATGCACACTGGTGACCCATCTGACGTCAAAAAAATAAATAAAAAGTGAATTCTGCATAACAGGACGCCTTTAATACAAGCCATAGTGGATGTTTATCTGATTCAATTTAAATGCAGATGAGAATCTTCAGTGTATCCATTAACTGGGTTGCAAATTTTGATTTATCGTCCGTCTGCACAGATTCCCGGGATGATGCCGAGGGCCCGTTACTTGCTGAGGAGGAAGGCCAGTCAGATCTTGCCAGCTTCCAGGCTACAGAGAGCGACGTGCCCAGTTTCCTCGCTGACGGCAACCGAGTACGGTGGTTCTTTCCCACACCGAGCGCTTTTAGTGCTTTAATTTATCTAACTCTGAGGATAAAACTTCCCTCTTGTTTTGCTTTTTCTTCTGTAGGCCAAGCTGCCTCGTGGCATCCATCAGGTCCGCCCTCACCTGAAGAATATCGACAACGTGCCACTGCTCGTGCCCCTTTTCACTGACTGCACGCCTGAAAGTGAGTCTCTCTCATAGCATTACTGTACTGCTTATAGAAAGCTCTGTGGTATTTTCCTTTCTAGAGATAACCAGATTCAGTCTAGAGAATTTACCTTTTTTATTATCGGTAGGTACTATATGTACTAAAAGTGTTTATAGTACTAGATGTGCCTGTGACTCATAAGCACGTTTCTAAAAAAAACGTAGAGCACCATCTGGTGTTAATGAACTTTGTGTGCGCGGAATGAAGGTGTGAGATTGCGTTTATTAAGTAGATTTTAAATGCACACTTCTTAGCGTGTTTAGAAAAATGAACATCACCATCTGTTGAATTTTGAGATAAAATAATGATTTCCTTTTCAAAGGTCAGATTTTTTTTTTTCCTTTTTTTTTAATGATATAAAGATGTTTCTATGTAAATTTCAAAGTAGCAGATCTTCTCTTCCAATGGGGTGATTGCGATGAAACAAAGCCTGTATGTTAGCTCAAGTTTGGCCAAATACGGCTGTAAAAATCCCATTATAATTAGTTCAGTAGTTTTTATGTGATGCCTGCACAAACAAACAGACAGACAGACAAAAATTTCTAAAACCATCTAGATGTGTTCTATTACTCATCTCATGCCCCCCCTTCCAAAAAGAAATTTCACAAAATATCTTTAATGTACAGACACGCCCACTTTACTGTTTTATAGATTTCAATTTACTTAGAAGCTTTACGTTACTTACTTTACTTTAGATTTACGTTATTGGTGTGATTTAAAATATCTTTGTAACCTAATATTGAGTCCATAAAGACAGGATCATTTTTTAGATAATTGTGCTACAACATTATCTGTACTGTGTGTCCATGTGCACTGCAGCCATGTGTGAGATGATGAAGGTCATGCAGGAGAACCGAGAGGTGACCTGCTGTTTAGGGAGCGCGGCTAACTTCCGGAACAGCTGCCTGTTCATACAGAGTGACCTCAGGTGAGTCGGCATCTTTTCTTTTGTATAGTTTGAATTGTACAGTCTGTTGGAATAATGTGAAACATGGTGGGTCGTATCTTGTGTATCGCTGTGCGTGTTTGGTTGCAGCATCTCTCTGGACCCGCTGTACCCATCTCGATGCTCGTGGGAGACGTTTGGCTATGCGTCCGGTGGTGGTGTGAACGAGGAGACGGAGGAACTGACCCCGCTGCGGCTTAGCGCTCGTCTCAACAGCCTGAGCTGCTCGGTCTCCTTACACCAGGGCGAAAGCTTCAGTCTGGTCAAGCTTATAGAGCAGGTGAGGCGCTCTCATGTAGACAAGTGCTGCAGCTTAGCAGCATCGAGTTACTGATGCATTTGATATTTAAGACCCTCCGAGCATTCTGCACGTGGAGGGTGTCTTTTACACACGCGGAATCACTTCAGAAATATTAATGGCTGTTTATTGGACCTTTAAAATTAATGTATAGAATAAAAAAAAATGTATAATGAATCTTTCATGCCATTAAGGATCACATGTTAATGTCAAATATATATTTGCCTTAAATACCCCATGAAGAAATCAGCTTTGTGATGCACATCCTGCTGGTGTGTAGGTGTTTTTATTTTTTACATAACATTCTTCTGCAGTAATCTGGTCCTTAGTTGCCTTCCAACAGCAACTTTCCTTCTGTTAACAAAAATATCTAATCAGACAATCGCAACTCGGTGCATTTAGGCATGTAGAACTTCCAGTCTCACACAGTATGATGCAGATCAATCCCTGCTATCCGTTTCACCCAAAGCGCATAGCTCCATCCTGCCTCGTATCAGTGATTCAGGTTGGAGATGGTCTAATGGTGTGGATAAGATGTTCTTGGCACAGTTTGGGCTCCATGGGACCAGTTGATCGTTGTTTTATTTCCACATTCTACCTTAGTATTGCTGCTTGTTACTATGTCCATCCCGTTAGGATCACAGGATTGCACGCCATGTCACTTGCTTCTTGAACTTGACAAATGGCCTCCACTGTCACCAGATCTCAATCCAATAGAGCACCTTTGGGGAATATGGAGGAATCATAGATGTTCAGCTGTTATTCCTTAGAGATTGTGGTCCATATTGACATGTTTCCATCATCTTGTTAAATCTGTGCCAAGAATCAATACAGTTTTGAAAACAAAAAGGGGTCCAATCCAGTACTAGCAAGGTGTACCTAATAAAGTGGCCAGTAAGCGTATATTTTATTAATAGCTCACTGCAGCCCACTGGTGAAATGCAAAGATGTATGAATATTGTTTTTTTTTGTCGAAGCGGGATGACAAACATGACATCAATGAAAACTAATTAATAATGTTGTGCATGTTTGCATGTTCTGTGTGTAGGCCAGACACACCATGTATGGCATTCGCAAGTGCTTCCTCTTCCTGCTGCAGTGCCAGCTTACGCTGGTCATCATTCAGGTAAACACATTGGGCACACCTGTACAGTCTGTAGAACTATAGAATAAATGGACATCGTTTATATTCATATTTGACACTAATTCAGTATATGAACAAATAATCCCCTGTCGTATTCGAGTTGGTTTATAAATGCAGTGTTTGTTTTTTGTGGCAGTTCTTGGCTTGTCTTACTCAGCTTCCACCTCCACTAAACATTACAGACATTTTGTGGCTCTCCTGCTTCTGTTATCCACTGCTAAGGTGAGAGAGAAAACACTTTTTGTCACTGAGAGCTCATTACCGTACTCATAAGCACTGATAACCATGCTCATAGAGCAAGCGTAAGCAGCTAACTGTTTTTATTTATTTTATATTTTTTGCATTTGCCTCCCAGCGTGTCCTTACTGGGGAAGCCACCAGACAGCTCAGTGATGACGGTCGCTACTGGGAAAAATCTGGATGACATCCCTCGTAAGGTCGGTCCTGTCTCATGATGAGAAGAAGCACTAGAGAAAATTATTAATCACGAATTTATGTACAGGTGTACCTCGGCATACAAACCCTTATATTTGCCTTAAGAACAAAAATCTTGCAAAAAATTTGCCTCGGCATGCAAAGCATTTAGCGACCGAGTTGGTCGTGTGTGGAGTGAGTTTATGTTTTGTTTTTGCTTTTTTTTTTTTTTTTACGCAATTTGCATTTTGTGAAAGATTTAGTGAAGACATTGTACTATGGTTCCAAAAAATGTTTTTCTTCAAGCACGACAGCAAGAAGAAAAGGGAGTCACGTTCAGTCGGTGCCGGTGCCAAGACAAATCATAAATAAAGATTATGTAAGGTTTACATAAGGTTTGCAGGCTGGGACAGATTATCTGCATTTACATGATTTCCTGTGGGAAAATGCGTTTCAAAATACAAATTACCGCTTTAAGAACTCGCCTCCAGGATTGGATAAAATTTGTATCCCGAGGTACAACGCTAATCTCAAAATTTGCTTTATGAGAACATGTATGCTGTTATTTAACATTATATTTAAAAGGGACTGCATCAAGCAAAGTAAACATGTAAGGAGATTTACTAAGTTTCCCACCTCGGGTCTGTGTTGCATGTTCTCCCCATGCTTGGTGGGTTTCCTACGGGTTCTCCGGTTTTCTCTCACAGTCCAAAGACATGCAGATTAGGGCGCCTAAATGGCGTTCCCGAATTCCCCTAAGTGTGTAAATGAGCAGGAGTACTGTATGTATGTGTATGTGCCCGCCGGTAGATTGGCACCCCATCCAGGGTGTACCCCGCCTCGTCTTTTGAGATAGGGAACCCCCGCAACCCTACATACAGAATTAAGCGGTGTAGATGATAAGTGAGTGATTAATCATATTCAGGTTCCACATATAAAGGCCAATGTGTTTTTGGGTCACAGCGTATATTAACCAGATGTTAATAGCACTGTGTGTGTTATTCTTTCCCCCAGACCCAGCAGTATTTCCTTGGTTGGTTTTTGCTCAAATTCGCTCTGACAGTGTGTGTTTACTTGTTTGGATTTGGACGGTCCCTGCAGGCAGTGTTGGAAAACCCTCCTAATGACATGAGGGTTAACTGTTCCCACATCTTTACCACTTGGTATGCACTAAACACCAATCACTGTCGATGATCACGGATGAAAAGTGCCATTTATTATCAGGTGACAGGTTAATAAACTCTGTATCTTTGTTTGCAGCGCATCTGAAAAGTGGTTTCAGGAGTTATCTAATAGTCTGCTGCTCGTCCAGAAAGTCATGGCAGGCTTCCTGGCTCTGCATACTGGTAAGACCTGCTTCCAGTCACAGTTCATTAAAAGTATAATACTAAGTAATGCAATGTCATGTCTCTCTCCATCACTTTCAGTGGTTATATCTCTCAGCTATGTGCACCGCTCTCAGCCACTATGGAGGAAGAATCCTTTCAGCAACACATGGTGGTGTCTCACTGTCCCTCTTGTGTGAGTGTCTGTTTTATATTGCATGTGAACGTGAAGGTGAAGTGAGGTGAGGTGTGCGTGTGTATGCGTCTGCACATGGACTGAAGAGAGCTGGTTAAGAGGAAGTCATGCGGTTTTATACTGCTTTCTTGAGCTGTGTGTTCCATATTTACTGCCATAAAAAAAAATTGCAGCCTACTTGCACGTAGTAGAGAAGTACCTAAAAGAATTATTAACAGCATGATTCATGATGATGTGAAAAAGATTTAATACCACTATTTTTTTTAAATGAATGACTACTAGAGTACATTAATGTACTGTAAATGATGATAATTCTGCACTATTTATTGGCCATTATTATAAAGAGTGTATCACATTTAAATGGGAGGCTGGTAGCACAAGTTCAGTGATGATATCAAGCCTTTTTAAGGTGCTATAATGTGTTTGAAGAAAAAGATGATCCCTGATCAATATATGAGATCACCGCACTAAGACACCTCTACTCCCAGGGTTTGGACTAACCTGCAGTATATGTTTTTGACATAGTTTATTTACTCTAACTTGAACAGGATGAAGAAGTATAGGCTAAAGATAAATGAATGTAAGCTGTACATGGCCTATGCACCATTGTAGAAGCACAATATCCATTCACCTTCGTATTAGACCGTCCATAAGAAATTAAACTATTAACCTTTTACTTCTGTCACTTTTTTGTTCCATTTTGCCAAACCTCAGTCCTGATGCACTGAGCCACCCTCTTTCCACAGAACATGACTTTTTCTCCTTTTCTCGTGTTACAAATGGGACAATGCGTCTTCATGCCTAAAATTGCCCAAATAAAAAAAAAAATATTCTAATTCTCATGATCATGTTTAAATGTAGACTTCTTATGTAATAGTGATGTCACTAAGGAAAATGAAAAGTAAGTCCCCAACTTACGAACATTCAAGTTAAAAATTTCCACAAATAGGAACGAAGAACGGATCTCCTAACATTTATAGATGTGAACAAATCACAAAAATAACTCGTGTATTGTACAAGAAATAAACACTGCAGTGCCCCAGATACCAATATTTATATTTTGTATCGTATACAATATTCAGTGTGTAAGTGAATGTATAAAATGTCCAAAGTCCAGTATATCGTGTGGGAGAAATGAGTCGGCCTCATCAAGCACGATGATAAATGGCTGTCCTATAACTCTGTCCTGATGGAGAATAATCCTAATTTCGGAAAATCCTCAACGAGACAGAGTTCACAGTCCAGAACAGCTCTGAGACAAAAAGGCATCCGTTCAAGCATCAGTAAACATGTAGCATTATCTTCTTCCCGGGTCACTTTAAACGAGGTCAGTTGAACCCACATCACCAGAATTCACCTTGCGATTTAAAGGCTTAGTGTGCCTGTGTTTTACATTGTATATTTGGGTCAAAAGGTGTGTAAGACTCACTTTGTCAGACATACGAACGAATCCAACTTATGAACTTGCTCCTGGAATGGTGACTCACTGTATGATTCAGACTTATATAATCATGGTGCATCTCTTTTAATCTTTTAAATGCTTGTTTTATTTTGGTTTTCTCCTCTCTTTTATAGGTTGTTGGGTCAGGTGGTGCAGGCAATAATAGATTATAATTTATGGCAAGACAAAAGTAATATTTCTAATGATGAGACAGGCCTGGATTCATTAAAACGTGTGCCCATGGAGGTGTGGCTAATTGTCTCGCTGTCCACTGTGCTGGTGGTGCTGATCAACGAGGCTGTCAAATTGCACGAGATCAGGTAGGCCCAATACGATTATTTTTATTTTTTACTAATTACTCGTAATCATATATTTTTATTTTGTAATATCAATCTTGTTGCTTTCAGGGTTCGTGTGCGTAACCAGAAGCGGCAGAAGCTCCAGTTTGAGACGAAGCTAGGAATGAACTCTCCTTTCTGAGCTGCTGTAACACGAGTCTTTTTTGCTGTAA
Organism: Clarias gariepinus; assembly: GCF_024256425.1. NCBI lineage: Eukaryota > Metazoa > Chordata > Actinopteri > Siluriformes > Clariidae > Clarias > Clarias gariepinus. The sequence continues at coordinate 21,565,137 of NC_071113.1, read as the reverse complement.
CATCCCTGTTCTTATTGATGAGCAGTGGAGTAAGAGGAGCTTTTTTTTTATTTCTCAGTGCCTCAGTGTAACACTAACACAAAACCTCTTATCCAGCATCACTTCAAGCCACCAGAATACCAACAAGGCATCTATTCTCCATCACTTGTTCTCCATGTGGATGTCAAGTTTTCTTTACCTCTTTTGGTGTGAAGTTTGTGTATGCATGCTCCTTCATGTTTGGATAGGAGAAACGTATAGTGGTATAGAAAAGTGGTGTGTTTACTGCAAGGTATCTTAAAAACTACAGGATAATTATAGATGGACAATCTTCTTACCTGGTAATGTAACTGTATGTAAGACAGGAAGGTTAAAGAAATAAAGGACTTTGAATAATTGTTTTTTAAGCAGAAGTTACAGGTAGCTGCAGAAATCAGAAGGAACGTGAGGTGTTATTTTGTAGTTCTTGGACATTTCTTACACGGCTTTGTTTACTGTGAGTTGCCATGCATCACCAAATACTGAGGAATCTAGATTTGAATGTCAGTGTCTTTGTACATCCTTCCGAATACCTCATGTGAAATGCTTGCCACAGAGATAGTTTTGCACTCACACCATGGCTAATGAGTTAATATTAAAGAAGGTGTGCCGATCAAAAGACACTGTAAGAACGGAGCTGCTTTTAAAGAGATGCTCGCACTTGATAATTGTCAGCCAAAATAAGAGCAAAAATTTTACTTACTGATTGATCCTCAGATTAAATGGATCACTATATTAATTAAATCAGTTAACATTTAACATTCTGAAATAGAACCATTTAATTTTCACAGAGAGTTGTCTTATATGGCAATTTTAAGTCTTGCCATAGCTTACACTGGTGTGATTGAGTTTATGGCTGTTCTACCTCTTGCTGATGGCCTCAATAATATTGTACATCATCAGTGGCTCAGTGGAAGATCAAATCTAAAGCTCTCAAGAGAGCAGCTGCTGGGCTTCTTGAACAAGGTTCTGAATCCTCAAACGCTGGGTAATCAAATCTGCCAAATGAATAATTGTAAGTATTAATGTAAATCTTTTAATCAGAAGATGTGGTTTTCCTGATCAACATGTGACGATCAATATGCTTTATTTTAACAACCAGCATTTCTCCTTCCTCAGAGGTTATGTTTAATGTGAGGCTGAGCAAAATCTCACTGGGGCTTTAACGCAGTGTGGCCACTAAAACATTGCTTCAGTTTGCCTGTTTCACTATTTGCCTATGTGTACTTCAATTCTTTCTTGTACTACTTCTTTCTCTGAACTAAGCATAGTAGGACCTCTTCACACTTTTTTTCCTATGTATTACGCTACCTTTACTATAGATATATTGTAAGTGCTCGTTCCTTATAATTCTACTCGACTCCATCCTATTAGTCTTAACCAAGCTTTACTTAATAGATCCTGCATCTGATTTATTTATTTATTTATTTATTTCATGGCATACACATCTGTAAATTTTATGGATAGTGCATTGTACTTAAGCTGCCCCCCCCCCCCCCCAAATGCTGTATTTGTGAAGCAATCATATGTGCAGAAGATCGAGACTTATTGTTCACTCTACTCTTTTCAACTTAAGATCTTTAAGTTTATACACAGAATGTATTCCCACTGTTTGTCCCCCTGCTATGTTTTCCACCTCAGGGCAGTTTGAAACGTTGGAAAGCTGTGTATTAGATCATTAGATCCTGTGATTTCAAGCGGGGATTAACTGAACGAGTTTGTGACTGCTGCTTTAGTGCTGGTATAGAAATGATGGAAGGCGACATGTTAGGGTAATCAGAAATGTTTTTTTTTATTGCACTGATCAATCCTGTACATTGTTATATGTTGTCAGCTTGTGTAATAGAGCATGATTGCACAGCTTTTTTGTACAGTTATAGAATACTGCCTTTTTTAAGAAAAAAATGTTATTGAGTATGTACAGTACATTTAATTTGTGCATGATAAAGACATTCACGCATGCATTGGTTAAAATTTTTTCAAGAATGTTGGTTCTTGCATGCGCTGTAGATGGTGCTGGGGCTTCCATCATTCATATCAGCCTTAGCAATCCCTTTGGAAACACGCCTAGTCTCTCTACTGTACAGATATTCATACAAATAATGACAGAATGAACAGAATAACAATAAAAACCTGTAATGGTTGGTGCCAGTTACTTATGAAAAAAAATTGTGAATGTTCAAAAATTTATAAATGTACATTTTCTATTTTTAAGATGTCATTGATTTATTTTTTATTTTTGCCAATTGATTTATGATCTTTTAATAAATACCTTCATTTAAAAAATAGTGTTTGTATCAAATATTTAAGAGCGATGACTATTCAGATAATGTTTTTTGTCCGTGTATGTGTGCGTGTGTGTGTGTGTGTGTGTGTGTGTGTATGTATGTATGTGCGTGTGCCCACGCATTTTTGTTGCTTTGCAGCCTGAAATGAAGACAGACACAGTTTTTGTTCACTCATTCGAGTCATTCCACAGATTTTCAATGGGGTTTAAGTCTGTGCTCTGAATAGGCCATGCAATGACCTTGACCCTTTTCTCCTTCAAATGGTCAGTTTTGCTTTGTCATGTTGGAAGGTAAACCTTCTTCCTATTGACAACATTCTGGGACAGGGCAGCAGATTGTATTGATTGTATCTTGCCCCATATATTTTTCCTTCTATTCTGAAGTATTCCATTTCCTGCTGCAGAGAAACACCTACATAACAGAATATTATCACCTTCATGCATTACTGTAGGAATGATGTTATTTAGACGGTGAGGTCTATTAGATTTCCGCCAGACATACCGTTTGGGTTTGTGGCCAAATTTACATTTTTTGTCTTATCTGAGTAAAATTTTAATAGCTCATTAAATTTTAGTCTCATCTGACCACAACACCTTTTTCCATGTGGCCTCAAAATCTTCAAGGTGCATATTTACAAAGCTCCGTTGCTTTGCTGCCTTTTTTCCTTTTCAATCCTCCCATACAAGCCACATTTATGTAGAATTTGTGATATTTTCCTATGCACATAATGACCACTCTTTGTCATAAGTTCCTGAAACTGCTTCAGAGTTGCTGTTGGCCTCTTGGTAGCTACTCTGACCAATTTCCTCTTGGCTCTTTCATCCACTTTGGAGCGTCCTGATCCAGGGAGGGTCTGTGTTGTACCAAATACCTTACACGTCTTAATAATAAACTACACTGTGCCTCTGAGACATGATTAAGCCTCTGAAAGTTTTTTGTACCCATCTCCTGACTTGTGCCTCTACACAACTGAAGATGTTTTGACATTTATCTTGACACCCGTAGTTGATTGTTAGCTTCAGTTTAACTACCAAGGACTAAAATGCTCCAGCTTTTTATGCTAATTAAAAGAATGTGATTAGCTTCACCTGATTGCGTTTACAAATCATTTTTAGGAGGTTGTGATCCTTTTCCAAATCAGTGATTCCGTTTTTTTTTTTCCCCCTGACATTATGGTGGTGATCTTTCACTTGGATGTTAAAAGTTGCACTAAGTAATTATGGTTGGCTAAAACAAAAACTCTTTCTTCATTTTAGGCTGCAAATCAACAAAATGTGATTAGTTAAAAGGGGGTGATTCTTTTCTATACCCACTGTATATACACATTTGCAAAAAGAGATAAATGCAATTTTTATAAAAAGTGCTATGTGTGATTTTTTTTTTACTTATTTAAAACAACTCCATACAAATTTTATTCATATTGCCTCCATTGCATAATTAACCAATATAATTTATTAATTATATTAATTCATTTATTAATTTATTTAGTTCTAAAAAAAAAAAAAGTAAAGAAAAAAAAAAACACCCAAGAGATAATTGTTTTCGCAAATGACCCCTTCATATATGTGAGTTTAATTGGCTGGTACTTTACATTTCTTGAATTAAAACCACAAAAGCTTGGACACAATGTTAATGATGTGACTACTTAGTCATTTGACTACTGTTAATAAACTAAATATATAAACTTTTACTTTTGTTTCATTTAAAATTTCGTGATTATGTCATAAAACATTACCCATCTCAGCCTTGCATCACTAGCGGTGTGTACCAATACTTCTAAGCCTCCAATTGGGGGCGTGGTCACGTTCCAGGCTTGCGTTCAGACTCGTGATTGGTCACTGAGACTTGACCTGCCAAATCTCAGCCAATCGGCTGTGTGCGATTCCGGGCAGAGCAACAGACCCGCAGTAGTTAGCAAGCAAAGCGTTTCTTTACCTCAGAAGGTTATCAGCGGTTTTTAAACCGAGAAAGACTCCGTTTTTCGTCTCCGGTCACATTTAAAAGGTAATTATAGTGTGGTTGATGAGGGTTTACATTTGACTCGCTTTATACGTTCAGGATAGAGTTTTAAAACCGGCTGAGGTGTGAAGGTGACTAGCGCGTGCAGGCGCGCGTGCCTGCCTGCGCGTGTTTGTTTGCAGCTGCTGATGCTTCATGCTTTATGTTTGCGTTATATTTGTGTGCAGTCGTTATCCATCTGTGTCATAGAGATCTAACTAACATTGCATTAGTTTTCCATGATATCCACACTGTATATAGTTCACTAAAAGGACGCAAAGGTAACATCTATATTTATCTTAGTAATAATGAAGATAATAATAATAATAATAATAATTGTTTCTCCTCAGGTTCTCTAGTGCAGTTTTGGTAACCCACCTCTGTCACGTGATGAAGTGTTGATTAGTTGTAGATAGAGAAACCATGGTGCTCCAAGATTTTTAAAATTTCATCAAAAATATAGGTGACTGTGCAGGTATTGAAGCAGTCTGACTCAGAGGTGTTCTCAAAGCTTTTGCAGGCAGTGTGAGGAATAAATAATTTTCTCACACAAAACAAAAGTTTATGAAATTACTTTTTTAACATTTTTTAATGCGTGCATTCCAGCTGTTTTTCAGGGATGGAAATCACCAGTCACCACCTGATACTGTATGATTATCACGATACCTAGGTGCCGATTCGATGAAAATAGCAATTCAATAAGTATCACAATGTCATAAATATTTAAATTTGCTATTTATATTTACCCCCTGACTTTGTTATATTTTTAAATATTTTAAAAGGTTTTCTCACTTAAAGGCCAAGCAGATTTTGGTGTTTAACATTTAACCGAGCAGCATGTATCTTTGTCGTCCCCCATAAGTATTATGTACAGTTAAACCTTGGGTTGTGAGCATAATTAATCCCGAAGGCATATATGTTTATTCAATTCAATTCAATTCAATTTTATTTGTATAGCGCTTTTAGCAATTTTCATTGCCGCAAAGCAGCTTTACACAGTCAAAAGAATTATTTAAGTTTGTATGAAATGTGAATTTGTATGAATCAAGATGGTCAGTTTGTCCCTGGTGAGCAAGTCGAGGGCGACAGTGGCAAGGAAAAACTCCCTGAGATGGTAATAGGAAGAAACCTTGAGAGGAACCAGACTCAACAGGGAACCCATCCTCATTTGGGTGAAACAGAAAGCAGTAAATGATCTGCATTTATACAGTGTGTAGGGTGGAAGGCAGTTCAGCTATAATAGCTGATGTTAATTGATGTTAATATGGAGTCCAGAGTTTGCTTTATCAAAACACTTGTATAGCAAAGCTAATTCCCCCCCTGAGAAATAATGTAAACTGACGATTCGGTTAACAATCGGAAAACTATATAATAACTAATACAAAATATAAAGTAAAATAAAGCTAATTAACTTGCACTTTACCTTTGAAAAGATCGTGGCTGTAGTGATTGAGACCAGGGAATGGAGAGGAGGAAGGGTGGGAAGGGAGGTGCTGTGTAGGACACACACACACATCCGTTTACCGATAGAGACTATCACTTAACCAAAATGTTGATTATGCGAGTGACACATGCGCACTGAGACCGAGCATGGGAGACGATTACCCACAATTACGCAGTTTTGTCAAAAGCACAAAAATATTTATATGTTGTATCATTACAGATTCTTTTAACTGTTCCAGCATGACAATGCCCCTGTGCATGAACCACTGCATGTCAGTACCATCAGGCAAATGTTCACAGCTATGCTCGAACATTGGGTGGAAAGAGTGGAGACTGTTAAAGCAGCAACACAGGAACCAATACTGTAGAAGTATTGTCCTGTGGATTTGTAACTAAAAGTGATTGTGCGCTTAAGGGGCTGCTGTAGCTACCTGTAGCGATCTGCAGGTTTCTTTTCCATTTTGTAATAAGGCATACCCTGTACTGAAAAACAATATGGTATGTTGCCATAATACTACTAGTACAGTAAAACCTTGGATTGCTATATTGTTATTCCTTGGTGTTTTGCAAGACAAGCAAAAAAAAACTTACTTGATAAACAAACAAGGTCTTGCAATACGAACATGCTAAGGGTCATGTTTTACAACTTAGCCAATGGTTCTCTAACGTGCGTGTGCTATGGGATTATGGGTAATCGTCTTCCATGCTTAGTCTCGGTGTGCTTGCGTGTACTGTTTATTGTTAATTTTTCAATTACTTTTTTAAATTTTGTCCAAGTGTAGTCGCTGTACTGCAATAACAGCCCCCGGGAAGGAAGGAAAAAAGGTTAAAAGGCAATAGCAGTGCGGGAAACGAAACTGTTAAACAACAAAGTCACATTTCCGCGAAGTTCCCAAAAGTGTCATTAGAGAGGTTACTTGTTAAAGTTACACAAAAAGGAAGATTCCATTAAGGTTTAACTGTAATATGAAGTTCGGTTTACACTCAATACCTCTGTGCTTCTTTCTTCCTTTAGTTCACACCCCACTGACTTGTTCAGGTGTGAGAGAAATACACATGAGAATGTTTTTCTTTTTTCCCTGATTAACAAACAAATCTGGTGCCATGTGAAGTGGAGTAGACCACTTCAGCAGCTCTTCTGAGCTGCTTTGCTGCATTCTTATTATTTTGAGGAGCTTATTGCAAACCCTTTTATATATTGAATGAGAATTTGGATTGTATTATAATTCAAACCAGGGGTCAGTCTGCTTATACTTGAGATTTTCAGGAATTCTGAATTATAACGCAGGCTACAGTAGGCTCAACGTGACTTTTGATTAAATGTGCAGTACGGACTGCATTACAATTACATTTCAGAAATTGTGCGCACAATCCCGGTCAATTAGTTTGTGGGCACTTGTTTGCTTAGTCCATGAGTCAGAGCACCATGATGCATTCTTAAAGGGGAATTTCGGCACACATGCACAGATCAAAATCACTGTATCTAATACTGTGTCTCTTCTGTGTCAGGCTCAGTCCAGTGCTTGGCTCAGCACAGCTAAATGGCAGCGGTACAGGAGGGGCCGTGGAAAAGCTTGAGCTCAGGGAAGAAGGTGGCGCTGGCTGCAGGCCTTTCTGTAGGGGCCACAGTGGGCTACATCTTATACCGTCATATTTGGAGCAGCAGTGGTGAGTAATGTTTACTTGTTGTGATGGTGTTGATGATCATGATTTTTCTTAGTTAAACTATTTAATTATTTAGTTCTTTTTCATGTTCATTTCATTATACGTCTCCCATTGGGGAAAGCCCTCAGTGTGACCCGCATCAGAATGACTGTCCTCTACAAAAGGGGATTGCCACTTCATGTTTCTTTATTCAAAAACCTCACCTCGATACAAGTAGAAGTTTCACTACTTTATTTCTCGAGCCCAACTGTCTCTCCAGGCTAACAACACAAACAGAGTGCAAACAGGGTCACCGGGTACTTTGTTCATTGTGTACAAGGTACTCTTGAGAAAATCGCCCACACTAGTCTGTCACCAGGCTAGCCGAGTAGTAGCACACTATGGTAGCAATACTCTGAGCCAATGCTAGCTGCTAGCTGCTCTATGCTCTATTCAAGTAGCGTATTATCTCAGGCAAGCAACCATGGCTAAGACCACTGACTCTGCTAAAAGCAGAGGAGAAAACACAGGCCTGTTTACACAGCAGTAAAATATTAAGCTGTGAACCGTGAAATGTGCCCAAGCAGTGTAAGTATGTATCCAATTATGTAAACATTAAAGCACCTTTTGTAAGTCGCTCTGGATAAGAGCGTCTGCCAAATGCCTAAATGTAAATGTAATGTAAGCTGCTCTTGACTCTTTGGAGGAGTGCTTTATTACTGACTGGTTCATCAGACCAATTTGTCTGGCGGTGAACCAATGTTAGCTTCCATAGCAAGTCCTTGCTGAAGTGATGGCCCACTGTGCCATAGCTGGACCGAATTGGCAAGACCGACATCACAGACCTTCTTTCTCAGGACTTTTGTGGGTTCGACCTCCTGGCCAGGTGTTTAAAGCTTCTGGTGAACGTAGTGGACAATAAATTGAACAGTTTGTCGAAACTCTTCATGTATGATAAAGATGATAATGACACAAGCAGAAGATGGAGACCCATCTTCCCCCATCCTGGATTTGGACCTGCGAGATGTGCAAATGCATCTTGATGTACAGGCTTGATATACAGTGTCCTAAAGTTTGGCCTGAGGTGACTCTGTAGGCTACTGTAAGTAAAAAAAAAAAACATGGAAACAATTCTGCCTATTTTCCCAGACTTGCTGGAGGGGTTCACTGTCTCTTAGCATGAAGAAGCAGCTCTTACCCTTTTTAAGGACACCTCGTCATTGGCATTCCTTTCTATGGAAGAGTGGATGGAAAAGTGTTTGACAAGTCTTACAAGACAGTTGCACTTATGGCTCAGGACTCATGGCTTCTTGCTGGAATACCACGCTGAGGTGAGGAGATGCTAACTGCTTTCCAGGCTGCCAGCACATGGAAGGACGTGTGCTTTATCAACAAACACTGCCTTCTCCTCCATAAGGTGGCAGTTCAGTTGTTAGGCAGAGCCATGGGATTGATGGTGTTGCAGGAGAGGTCTGAGTGGTTGAATCTCACCACATTGTCCATTAAGCAAAAGTAGAACGTCCTCGATGTCCCAGGTTCAAATCCCACGACCACCAAGTTGTCTCTGTTGGGCTCAGATGTATAATAATGTAGAAATTTCGCTCTGGATAAGGGCGTTTGCCAAATGCCTAAATGTAAATGAGATGACCTCTCTGTTGGTTCTGTCCAGCATAAAGGACCCTGTTATAACCATTCTGCATGCACAGTGCAGAGCATGAGGAGTGCAATGTGCTGTGCACCTGTACAGCAAGAGGGTGGCGCTACCCCATGTATCACAGACTGACCCATTAGCTCCTTGTTGCTAAAAACAGCCAGCTGGTTAGAACACACAAAAGTGGGTTATGAAAATGTACCCACCCCCTACCCAGCGTATTTCAAAAGGGTTATTCAGTTGCATGCATTGGGCAGTGCCACTCACTTTTTATGGGAGGAAATCTTTTGTTTTCTAGGGAAGAGGACAATCAGAATTGTCCCCCCTGGAACACAGTCAAAGGGGTTCCCATTCAGGATATTTCCAAAGGAAGAAGGGTGTGGGGTGTGTGCAATTCTAGGCCTAAGAGCTTTCAGCAGGCATCTGAGAAAATACAAATAAAAAATGTTAATGATCGCATCTCTGCTACCACCCAGGTGACTGGCGGTTGTCCGTCAACCTGCCTTTTGATCCATCACTGACTCCAAGAGTGACTGGGGAAAGGGCGCAAGCATTTGAAGACAGTTTAGCTCTGTTTCACAGTGAAAATCTCGGGTCTCCCCAGCTTTAACTGAGACTGCTGTTGCTGATGGCTACGGACGTAGTGACGTGTCCTATGGGTCATTTCCACATGAAAGAAGTACAAGGTTGGGTGGCTTCTTGCAGGCTTGACTCACATCGTCACGGCTCTCACAGAATGTAGGTTGCAGCAATGCTGCCATCCATGGGGGAACGTGACCTGCTTGCAACGAGGGAAAATGCAATGTAGTGTCTCTCCCTTCCTCTGTGGGTGAATGCACCAGCTCACAAGGGTCCATGTGCTTCTCTATATTTTGTATTCACCTCGATAGCAATGATTTCCCTGACCCTTGCCAGGATTCAGGAAGAAGGCCCGTCACTGATTGTCATCGTGTCCCACTTACCATTAAAGCAGTGGCTAGCAAAGATAAATCGCCTGCTGTACTGCCCCCTTTTAAACCACTTGTAGTTAAAACCAGTGACTTGCTTTGGCTAAACGAGTGGGTGTAAATGTGGGAGCTATTGTGTTATATACAGTGTGGTCAAAAAGTATTTCTCTTAAGTTCTCTTACTTAGAAATTATTGAGGGGTCTACAATTTTCAGCCTTTCTACGGTGAGGGACAGAATCTAAAAAGAAAAATTCGGAAATCACATTGTATGATTTTTTTTTTTTTTAAACAATTTATTTGTGAATTACCGTCAAATAAGTATTTGATCACTTGAGTCAAAAAAAATATTTGGTACAGAAGCCTTTAACAATTACAGAGGTCAAACAGTTCCTGTAGTTCTTCACCAAGTTTGCGCAGGAGGGATTTTGGCCCACTCCTCCATACAGATCTTCTCTAGATCTGTCAGGTTTTGGGGGTGTCGCTGAGCAACACGGAGTTTTAGCTCCCTCCAAAGATTTTCTATTGGATTTAGGTCGGGAGACTGGCTAGGCCACTTCAGAACCTTGATATTTTTCTTACGAAGCCACTCCTTGGTTTTCCTGGCTGTGTGCTTTGGGTCATGGTCATGTTGGAAGACCCAGCCACGACCCATCTCTCACTAAGGGAAGGAGGCTTTTGCCCAATTTGTCACAATACATGGCCCCGTTCATCCTCTCCTCAATACAGTGCAGTCGTCCGGTCCCCTGTGCAGAAAAACACACCCAGAGCATGATGCTTCCAGCTCCATGCTTCACTGTAGGTATTATTGGGATGATACTCATCATTCTTCTTCCTCCAAACACAAATCGGCAAATGGAGTTAAGACAAAAAGTTCTACTTTGGTCTCATCTGACCACAGGACTTTCTCAAATGACGCACTCTGAGGACAGCGCTATCCACTCCTTCCGTGTGTGCGAGCTCACAGAAGCCCCTGATTGGCTGTAGAGCTGTAATACTCTACTTGCACACAGACTCGTTACATAGTTCCGCTTTGAAGTAATAGGGCTCGATGAGTTTCGGTTTGTCGGCCATTGTTTTGAAGTTTGGAGGAAATGTTCAGAAAAAAGTGTGTTTATAGATTTCAGAGACAGCAGAAGGTATACAACCTACACTGTTGTGTTCCGCTGTGTACATCTTCTGCGAAGTTCAACGGAACTTAAAGTTTTCACAGTTTTCCTTCAGATGTGGACCTTAGAAAACGGTGGCTTGTGAACATACGCCGAGACGATTTTTGTCCTACCAGCAATTCTAAGATTTGCAGTAAACATTTTAGCAGTGATCAGATTATTGAACCGCAAACACCAGAGGCACGAAAAAAGTTAGTAACTGGCGCTATACCAGTGCTTTTTGCCTGAAATGATTACGCCATTAAAGCCTTGCGGTCCAGTGAGTGGTATCCGTCGAACCCATACCCATGTATGTAATGATGGATCATGATTACTGTAGCATTCCTGAGCCTTTAAATGAAGTGGAGGAGCTGAAAAAACAGGTACAAAAGCTACACGTTCAGCGTGACTGTACATTTACAGAACACAGTACAGGGTAGTATCTACAATGTGTTATCTATATATACTACTCTTAGTCTACCTCATAAGACTCTGTTGTCTTTAACCGGGCTGCATTCTGACACTTTATCATACTTACAAGCACTATTTGCACTATACAGTATGTCTGCATTTGCACTACTGTCTGGTTTACACTCTCTGCCATGTGCCCTTACTTGTATATTGTATTTGTTTTTTTAAATTATATGTATAATTGTATTTATTCATATTTTTCAAATTCTACTTTATGTATTTAATGTTATGTCTGAGTAATGTAATGTTATGTACCAAGGGTCTGAGAGTAACTCAATTTCAATTCTCTGTATGTCCTGTACATGTGGCAGAATTGACAATAAAGCTGACTTTGAATTTAATATGTTCTTGTACAATGTATATAAATTATATATATTATATAATATGGTTGTTTTGCAAATACGATGCACGTCAGTAACGTTAATCCATGGGAGATCCTGGAGACAGCGGGTGTAGAACGTAGCCATTTTTAAACCGGAACTGACTGAGCCCTATTGAAAAGAACGCGGAAGTAGGTGTGCAAGTAGCGCATTAATGTGCGCATTAATGTGCGCTAACTACCTCTCATTCCTCCCCTCTGAGGGAGCTCGGTCAATCAGCTCTCTCTAGACCTCCGGCTGCGAGAGGTTACAGCATCACCCGGGAATCGAACCAGCAATCTCCGGATGATAGGGCAAGCACTTTACCACTGCGCCACTCGGAGGCCCAAATTCTTCAGCATTCTTAGCATTACTGACACTTCACGAGGAGAAATCTTCCGTGGGGCCCCAGTCCGAGGGACATTGACAGTCATCATTAGCCTCTTTTCTGACTCATTTTCTGACAATTGCTCCAACAGTTGTTCTTTTTTCACCAAGCTGCTTGGCAATTGCCCCGTAGCCCTTTCCAGCTATGTGAAGGTCTACAATTTTGTCACTTGTGTCTTTTGACAGCTCTTTGGTTTTTGCCCATGTTGCTACTTAGACTTTGGCTGGCTATGGGGTGCACAGATGTCTTTGACAGCTAACGACCTCAAACAGGTGCTACTAATTTAGAATCATGAACAGAGTGTAGCTGGACTATTTAAAAGCAAAACAACAGATCTTTGAGGGTCAGAAATCTGGCTAATAAGCAAGTGATCAAATACTTATTTGACACAGTAATTCACAAATAAATTGTTAAAAAAATCATACAATGTGATTTCCGGATTTTTCTTTTTAGATTCTGTCTCTCACAGTGGAAATGCACCTATGCTGAAAATTGTAGACCCCTCCATGATTTCTAAGTAAGAGACCTTGCAAAATCACAGGGTGATCAAATACTTATTGACCTCACTGTAGCTCTAAAAGTCTACAGCCAGCGGATAAACCCGTATGCACTTTACTTGAGGCCTAACTGCCTCATGGGTGATTTATTATTTTTTTCCTTCAGAAGGGTTTCCATTAAGGAGATTTGCGCGGTCGTGAGTTGGGACTCGCTGTATACTGTTGCCAGGTTTTACAGGCAAAAGGATACAGCTCTGGTACCACAAAAGTTATTTCTTTTATAAAGGTTTATTGCTACCAAAATATGTGAGTGAAGTTGCAAAAATGTAGAAATATTTTTATTTTATTTAAAAAAAATTTTTTTGGTCATAGAAATAACTGAAAACAACCATAAAACATGTGATCATGTGTATCTGTGCTATTTCTTTGCCTGTGTGACCTAGTTTCTAACTTTCTGCTCTGTCGTGTTTGTGGAGGTTTGGGGACTAAAATTCAGTCCATTTTGAGCTGAAAAAAAATGTCATTCTATACTGCACAATCCTGAGCTCTATATATGTTTATAAAAAAAATGCAAAACAAATAATGACTAAAATGCTCTGAGCTTTAACGGCTAAGGGCTTGGATATCATCTGCCTAGCAGTATAGGAGCCAGAATTCCCCAGCGTGAGGTATGGAATGAATGCTGTGGAGGAAAACCTTGGGCTATTTTTATAACCACGGTACTCTGAGAAGAATGAGAGACGTCCCTCCTCGCTCATGCGTAGCCAGGAAGACGTGTGTGGTTTTGAATATGTAGTGGTGACCCCTTTTGTAGGAAGAGGCCCCCCCCCCTACAATGCCACTGACATGCTTAGCTCCAGGATAATGGAGTGTGATAGGAGCTTCTGAAGAGGTCACATTGTGGGCGTTTCCCAATCTGAGACATTAAAGGAAGTTTTGTTTTTTTTTTGTTTTTTTTTTTTGCTACAGCTCTTTTTGTATCATGCCTTAGAGCAAGCAAGCATCAGAACTATTGGCACCATTTGTAAAGATTAGTTAAAAAAAATAAAAAGTTTAAATGGCAGAAGTTTGAAATGGAATGAAAAGTGCACAAGAGTAATTTTAAGTTGTATTAATATAAAAAAATCTCAATGGCAAAATGCTGCATCACATTAACATGTACAGTCTCAGTCCTCCCCCCCTGGGGTTCATGTTGTAGGCACCGTAGTTTAAAAATTGATGACTGGAAAATTATAATAGTGGTTATATCGTGGACTGGCAGCTCCATTTCTTTCTTTTTTATGACGATGATGATGATGTGTGTAATTGTAGTTAAATTATGCAACAGTAATTTACCTTTTCTGCTCTGTAGCTCAACAGCAAAAGACAGAACAGTCCAGATTTTTTGTGCCCCTCGATGTCTACAGATCTATTGCAAGGCACCAAAGCACCTTTCTGGATCTAGTGAGTGTTTCTTTCCTGATTTATTTATTTTATTTGTGTATGGTGCCTTATTGTTAGAAAAAACAACAACCAATCACTTAGTGATATAGGAGCATTTTGCTAGCTTGACAACCTTTTACTTAAACTCTGTTTAGTTTTTAGTTAGGAATGGATTCATATATTTATTTACTATTTTCCTTTTTTATTATTATTCATTCATTCATTTGTTTAGATAAGTCAGAAGTCAGGAGCCCAGGTGAATGTGCTGCCGAATTCGGAGGATCAGAGTGCCGTGTGCTTCTTACTCCAGGGCACAACACAGCAGAATCTCTTGGCTAAATGTGCTCTGGAGAAACTCGCCAGTGACAGTGAGCTCATCAGTGTTGTCCTAGAGGTGCCACAGACTGCCTTCGGACGAATCATAGGTCCTGCACTAAGCTTGACTTCTTAAAATCGATTGAATTGAAGGTTGTTATCGTATCTCATGTGTTGTCAGATTTATAAGAGAGATATTTTGTTTGATAGGTCGCGGTGGTGAGTCGCTGAAGTTAATCAGCCGAACATCAGGAGCTCGGGTGAACTGCTCACGTGAGCGAGGTCGCAGCTTGGAGGAAAAGGGCAAGGTTACCATCATGGGAACACGTCAAGAAGTTCAGCGCGCAAAGGTGAGGTGCTTGTGTGTACAATAAAAGGTCTGAAGTAACAAAAAACAAATCTAACAAACTCATCACTCGTATTAAGTCTAAAAGCATTTGTTTCTGTAACATCAAAATATCATGTTTATAGATTTATTATATTTTTTATTTTATGAATAATATTATATTGTCACATTTATTTGTCAACTTTCTATCGGCTTTCCATAATGGGAGCAACAGATGCTCTTAAATGAGTTAACAGTACTTTTTCCTGCTTCTCTTTTTGTTCTTTAGGACTTGATCATGGAGAAAGTGATGGAGAATGAGATGGTGCGAAAACGGATCAGCCAGTCCTCGGCTCTGCGCCAGAAAAGAAAAACCCCAGAACTGGATTCAGTCCACAAACCTTGTGGCCCAGACTCCGGGCTTATGCACAACATGAACAGAGATGATCTTTCTCTCCTGACTGAAGTGAGACTGAATCAGGCCAGTGGCTCTGACGGGTTTGCCAGCAGCGGGGACCACACAACAGAAAATTCACTTAAATCAGAGGATGAAGAGATTTTCTCTCCAGCTTCACCACTGGAGTACTCCAAATTTGAAAGTAAGCACATAAGTGGTAGTGGTGTAGACGTTAAGGCAGAGTGTTGCATTTTGTTTAATAAGTGATAAACCATTAAAATGGTGCAAAATCACAATGTACAGTATTGGGAAAGCAGGGAAACACTAAAATTACCGGAATTAGGTTAAAAACTGTCAAAACATGGAAGGATAGTGTGAGCCATCAATTTTGTGAAAGAAATGTAGTGGTCAGAAGAAGAATCATGAATTATTACTGTGATTGGAGACAACTTAAACACTTGTGATATTTACTGAATCAACAGTAGAAATCATAGCTGTAATTTTATATTAGTGAAATTAAGCATTTCCACTCATATGATTGGAATTAAACAGCTGTGTGGCCAAGAAATCCACTTGTTAGTGAGACTCATTAGCATAAAGATTAGACTTTAAAGCAATGGGAAGAAGTCATGTGGTCAGATTGAGCCTTTTTCGGAGTGATGCCTAGTTCAAGGTAACCAGGAAGCACATGAAGCGATGCACCATCATGTACAGTGCACACTGTACGAGCTTCTGGAAACAGTGTTATGATCTGTTGGGTTGCTCAAGTTGGTCAGGTCTAGTCTCAGCAACGTCAGCAAAATAAAATTAAGTCAGCTGACAACTCATATGACTGCATGAGGTATCATTTTCACACATAAAGCAGCCACCACATTGCCAGCCATAATCAAAGCTACAGATATATAATTCAGTATTACCACTTTCAGCACACCTACACTGATGTTTTCTTTTGTGGAATATACAGTAGTGTACATAAATTGGAATGTTTATTAATATTTCTGTCTCCATCTTACGCTTAATCTAATATGACCCGTCTGCTCTTGCCAGTTCCGAGTCCAGACCTGAGCTTCCAGCCTGGTGAGCATTTGGAGGTGTACGTGTCTGCATCCGAGAATCCACATCACTTCTGGATTCAGATCATAGGTGTCCGATCGCTTCAGCTGGATAAACTGACTACGGAAATGAGCCGTTTCTATAACGGAGACACTTTGCATGTGAGTTTAGTGAACCTTCCTTGTTTAAAAAATTTAGGCACAAAACCACAAACACACACACTATAAAACTGGAAATTACATTTTATTTGTAAAGCGCTTTTAACAATTGACATCGCAAAGAAGCTTTACTTCTTTTTTTACTACTCGGCATCAAACCTACATCACTTGAATAGTTATCTATATAATGTAGGAAAAAACATGGCTCGATTAACATAGCTAGCTAGCTAGCGAAACCCGAACAGCATTTTGCTGAGCTTGGTAGTCAGCTAATATTGGCTTTCTGTGTATTATATTCGGGGTAGTCATTACTTCAACAAATCTTACTGTGTTAGTGAGTGCAATCGTTGAAAAAAAAGCATTGCATTAAAAAAAAAACTTTAATGTTGAAATGTAGATCAGATTAAATGGGTCAGTTGTAGACATAATTTGGAGTTAAGAAGTTTAGCCTGGAGCCTAATTTGGAGACGTAAGTTGTAAAGTCATTACTTAAGATATTCTCTATACTGGAAATGAGTGTCTGTGGTTTTCAGGAGCACAGAGTGGAGGCTATCGTCGTCGGGGACATCGTGGCAGCTCCTTATCGGGACCATGGCGCGTGGAACCGGGCTCGAGTGCTCGGCGTCCTGAACTCTGGTTTGGTCGATCTGTACTATGTGGATTATGGGGACAACGGAGAGCTGCCGCGGGAACAGTTACGCAGCCTGAGGTCAGAGCAGTGAAGCAGTGAAGTTCCAGCAGCTGATGATTTGTTTGTGCTGATGTCCATCACAGCTGATCTTTTGTCTGCTGTTTTAGGAGTGATTTCTTGAGCTTGCCCTTTCAAGCTATTGAGTGCAGTCTAGCGGAAGTGCAGCCTGTAGGTTAGTACTCGTGTTTGTATTGAACTGTGACAGGAAAAATTGTTGTTTCAAATTTAATGCTCTAATTAAACTGTGTACCTATTATTATTATTATTATTATTATTATTATTACTGCAGGAGAGTTTTGGACAGAGGACGTGCTGGATGAATTTGAGAGAATGACGTACTGCGCGCAGTGGAAGCCTTTACTAGCCAAACTGTGCAGCTACTCACATACAGAGATGTCTTCCTGGCCCAGTGTAAAGCTGTATGATAACACCCAGGGAAAGGTACGCGTGAATAAAATGTCATGTTTTTACTTTACAGCACAGCCATAATTGAATTTTAGTTTTAATCAGATTGTGTTAATTAATATTCTGTAACAGCACCTTTTGATTGTAGTGTCCGCTGTAAGTTCAGGTGTATTAAACACTTGTACTCTGAGATTGAGTCAAAAGTTATTCACACTCTGAATGTAGTAAAATGAGAAAATGCTAAAACACATGCTTACAGTATATTGACTAAACAGTGAAGTCCAGTAAAGTGCTGAGTGTCAAAAAATATGGTAAAACCCAAAAAGAGGAAAAAAAAATTAGAGAAGAAACGATCAGGATCTGCATTTAAAAAAATAAAATATATATATTTCAACGTCTGTTTAACGTCACATCTATAATACTGATAAAATGCTCTATATTTTTAGCATGCATATGGTTATATGGATTTCGAGGTTTAGCTGAAGAGATTACGTTAAAGCTTTGCAAATTAATTCAGTGATCCTAAGCTCGTTCTTTGTTCATGCTCTAAGATATTTTGTTTACCAAAACGAGTATAAACGCCACATCCATGTTCTGTTGCAAAAGAGGAATTAGACATTTGCTGACCAGATTCTTTTTACATAAAAATGTTTCCCCCGTTTGTGTGTGTGTGTATAAGGCAGTGGATCTGGGTGAAGAGTTGATTCGCTTAGGCCATGCGGTAAGATGTCAGGATGAGGATAGCGGGCTGAGAGGAGATCAGGACGAGCCAAGATTTTTGCAGAAGTTGTTGGTAAAAATAAATATAACTTTAAAAAGAATTTTATTTTTGCTCTTTCGTGCTAGCCCCTGGCAACAGACTAACAACGTCTTGTTGTTTGTCCACAGGACGACATGACCGGGGCCACTTCAGAGTTGAGTATGTCCTGTATAAGCTTGTCAGGTAAGTTCCAAAGGTGGTGCTTCAACAGCTGGTTACACCAACAGGTCTTTACCCAAGTTTTGTCCCCCTGTTTTGAACATATTTGCTTTTGCACTGTGAGATATCTTGTATAGTCTTCAAATCAGGACTGAGATTGGAAACGATTGAGATTTAGATGATTATTTTTTGTTTTTTACTTTTTTGGAACAAGACAGCACACCCATGACTTTTTTTTAATGTATTACTGTAGATATAGGCATATATATTTTTACCTCTGAGGATACACATTCTTGCCTTCAATAATAGACCTGATGAAATTGATTGGTTTTAAAGCAGTTATTATAGCAGCAAATAATATTGATTTCTGTTTTTGGCTAAGAATTATTTAATTCCTGGTCTTAATTTAGGTTATCATTTTATAACCATTTGCACTAGTCTTAAACTGATGCCCAGAAACTAATGAACAGATAAGTATACAGGTAAGTGTTGGTGAAACCCTGTTGGTGAAAATGGCTCCAAATGCTCAGAACAGCCAAAAGAACATGACATGGAGATAAAAGGCCTGGTCTGGCAAGTCATCCATGAAATCTTCATCATCATATCAGTTTTTTTTTTTTGTTTAGACTGCATGTCAATCTTTAATTAACCATTTAGACACCATCTTTTAAGGTTCCGTATATCCATCAGTGGCAAAGCAGTTGACGTGGTCGTCTTCGAGCTTCCCCAGCCCTGTAGATGTCCAGCGAGCTGATGTAGACCAGAATTCCTCTGACAACGTCATGGCTCCTTCTTCATTGTTTCTTTACTCCACACCTTCTCTGAGCCTAAGCGAGGTGTTCAGCCATGTTCTTGAGTCTTCAGGCTCAGTGCTCTCTCCACTCGGCTTGGAACAAAGATTTGATCCTCAACAGAACCTCATGAGCTGCTCAGATCTTCCATCAGCAGCTCAAATAAAGCACATGCAAGAGGTGTCACCAGTCACAATCCCCTCTGCGTCTGCTGTAGATGTAGTGACATCAGCGCTAGATTCTGTCAGCCTGAGTGACAACGTCTTCCTCGGGACATTCTCCAGCAGCAACATCACAACTTCTTCAGAGCTGATGGAACCAGAGTCTTCCATCAGTACCTGCAGTGAGTGTGTGTGCAGCAGCAGCAGCAGCAATAGTAGTGATGGAATAAGAGGTGTCTGGTATTATCTTGCATCCTCTCAGGGCTCCTCTGAGACATCATTCAACACCACCATGCCCACATCAGCCACGGCTTCTTCGTCATCGTCCTCCTCCTCCTCCTATCCATCCTCCACTTCCTCCTGTCTGATTGAGTCTGAGGACACGAACCCAGTGACCTCCTCCTCTGTAATCTACCTGAGCTCTGATCTGTCGTCGAGTGCGGACGATGCTGAAATGACGGACGGAGATCCATCTGAACCAAGGAAGGCTCTCCAAACGTTAAGTGTCGCCCGTGTGAGCGATCGTAGCAGCAGTGAGAGTGATGTCATTTACGTCGCCACTACACAGTCTGAGCGCTTGGCTCAGGAAGATGATGATTTAAATGATTCAACAGCTAAAACTAGTGTGAGAAAGCACGAGTTATTAACAAGAATTATCAGTGAATCAAGTGAACAACTTGCTGAGGCCTTGAGAGAAAAAAAGGAGGAAGAGAACGAGGAGGTCTGTGGAGAAGCTGTGCTAAGAGACAAAGTGCCGGAAGTTGAAAACAAGGAGACCAGTGGAGCCATATCAGTAAGAGGTGCTGCTGGTTTAAAGGGTAAACTTCAAGGAATATCCTAGTGTGTTTTAACCCAATCACTAAACACCACACTTTTAGCATATGTGTGTGATTTACTACAGAGCAGGATTTCAGCATGTTTCTATGTACTCCGTTTACTCGCTTATAATAATAGAATTTGAATACTTTAAGTTTATGAAAAGTGGGAACTGAAGTTTTTGACTGATCATTATTCCCAATACAAAAACGCACACATTCTCAGGAGGTCCTATTTTGCCAAGATGGAATTGCAGACAGATATTTAACTTTTTTGTGTGATATTTTTGTGTTTGATGTGCCATATGGTTATTAAATAATTCAATGGTTATTTTTTATACAATTAAGTTAAAAAATACTAAGAATATTAATGGCAAAATACTAAATCCTATAACCAACACCATTTTAAACATATGAGGGGTGTTCAAGCCAAAAGTTTATCGTGAATAAGGAAGTTTATCGTGAAGTCTTCAAGCACAGCACAGTACAGTGATGTCTCTTAGCCGTAGTGAAGCATTCAAATTGTGCTTTAATTTTAAAGAAGTCTCTAATGATCTGTACCCACGTGCACATTAGCTCAGCTAGGAGTTATTGTCGCATCCCTTGTCGAGTCATGATTTTGATCCAATCAAGTTCCACATGTTTGAGCCATTAAAGGTGGTTTTGGGTTAAGACGTAAAGCAGGCAGTGGAATCATGGCTCCGGCATACTGAGAACTTTTTACCTAGATGGTATAAAAGTAATTTTTAAACATTGGAATAAATGCGCATTAGTGTAACCAGGGTTATGTAGAAAAATAAAAGGAGTTTTCTCTCCTTGGATGTCTAAAAACTTTTTCAAAGTTTTAAAACTTGCTGTGTAGTATAGAAATTGGGACAGTAAATGATTGTATTGATAATAAATACAAACAGCATATTTTTGTTTAATTTAAAAATAATTAAGTTTTTAGGATGGGACATGACAAATACATATCCAACTTTCAACCACTGAAGCAGTACAGTACAAAATACTTGACTGTTTTCCTTTTCCATTAACTTTTTATACCATTTGAACTAAAATTTATTTTACCAGTACGGAGAAACATGCAAGTTGGTAGTAACTGCACATAAACTACACTGGTGGTGGATGGAGATTGGGGTGAAATACAGTACTGTCCAATGGAGCACTATGGGAGTGGATTATTCTCACTTCAAAAGAACTTAAAACACTTCCATCATGCAAGAGGTGGTTATGGTGTGTGTGTTGTGTTGTAATCTTTTTCACCTACATGAGGATAAATAAATAAATTCATCTCAGCACAGGGCATTACAGATTCTTGGGTTTTTCAATAATGATCACAATATAGTGTTTTAAATGGAGTTAAATAATAATTTTTCACTGTGTATTTTATTTTGATTTTTCCTTATATTTCACTCTGTGCAGAAGTTGCCTCAATATCTGGAAGTGTAGATGACACTCTTGATGAGGAGTTCAACTGATAAAAGACCAAAGTCAGTATCTATTCATATTGGTAAGAATGAACCAAATGTGGCTGAGATTGTTAAATGTCCACATACTTTTGGCCATGTGGTGTATATAATTATGGTTTCAAAAGTAATTGCTGATTCATAGGGACATAACTTGATTTAATAAAAATGAGAAACTGTTAATAATGTGACGGTTCTCCTGTGAGTGGAAAAACTAGCATTTTTGTAAGGAGCCTCTGGTGTCGGGGTTAATCTCTAACTTTATTCGTGAAGTAGAAAAGCATAAAGCTTTGCAGTTTGTAACTCAAACAAGCTGCATTTTTGTTATCCTGTTAATTTTAAGAAAAAGATGCTAGGGCAGGCATGACTTTATAGCTTCTATAATGTATGTGATAACGTAAACCATCTAACTATTACTTTGACATCCCACAATGTTAAATGTAACTATATTTGGATTACATAGTACATTGGATCCTTGTACAAAATCTTTGAAGTTCTGTGGAACAAGGAAATAAAACACATCAAGATAGTCGTTTCTAATAAATAATCAGCACCCTGTTATTGATGGCTTTCTTATAACAAAGTGTCTTATCCTGTTATCATATACATTACCAGTACCAAAGGTTTGGTTAAATTCAATGTTTTTATTTGCAAATTATTTTTCTATATTTTAGAACGATATTGAATTGTAAAATTATGGATTTTTAAATTATGAAATTACACATATTGTATTAGGTAAAGTAACATTATCAACAACAGTCAGTTGTTATTTTACAACCCGAAGGTCAGCTGTTCCTGAATAGTTCTTTGCATTTGCAAAACGCATCAAGCACCGTAATGAAACTGGGTCTTATGAAGACCATCCCAGGAAATTAAGAAATCAAAATTTAGAGTTATGAGCCTCAGAAATCACCAATTAACAGCAACTCAGATTAGAGCCGTTATGAATGCATAAGCAGCAGACGCATCTAACATGTTTCATGAGATTAATGCATATTCGGGATGCCTTCTGTAAGCTTTAGACGGTGTGCCCAAACTTTAGACTAGTAGTTTACATTCCTTACATACTGTGTCCCAATAAATACATTTTGATTAAAGATGTGCTTGTTAGATTTTTATTTAATGTCTATTTTTTTCTGTTGTCTTTTCCTTCAAGAGACCACATGCTGATGAAAACACTCTGCTGGCATGGACCTCATGATTCCTACCTGCAAGCACAAGCCTTTTCTGACTGTGCTAGATGTTCTCTTTATTTAATTTTTTTATTTTTTTGGTCAATTCTTGTTGTTTGTTCTAGAGTTACTGTCAACATTACAAATATTGTTTTACTCACTTTATCGTGAACTACTTGGAGTTGATGACCAGATGAGAAGTGATGCTCAGTGAGCTACAGAGCTATAAAAAAGGAACCTCAGTATTATTGTAGTTGTGCACTTGGGTGATTTAAATGTTTTTTTTTTTTCTAATGGAAGTTGTTTGAATCCGTTTGAAATTAAATGAATTTGCATTTGTTATTTATGTTATGCATTTCATGGTTGGTTAACATGCTTGCAAATATATCTATATATTATATAAACATATAATATAATAAAAGAGTATTGTTCTAACCGGTCTGTCTCTCCTCACATCCTTTTTCTTGTTCATAGAGAAACTGCTTTAAGCTCTTAATAATGTTATACAAAATGTAGGCATAAAGTTATTTGTGTTTGTGTCAGGATGTTGTATCAACTTGCGTTACCTTCACATAAAAGGTTATAATAATTACTGAATATTCTACTGATTTAAAATTCACACCACATGAGTAATGTCCACCACACCACTTTGTTAACTTTTCCACGTAGCTGCCTCAGGACAAAATTAATACAAAGCGGTATACAATAAGATTTTTGCATTACAATTAAATAAAGTGAGCAATACTGGCTGGCCATGCAGGCATTTTTATGGGTATTAGCTGGATGGGGGTGGGGGGCTGAGTTGAATGATTCAAAATTGACTGCAGTGTGGAAGTGAGATTTAATTTAAAAAAATGTGAATAAATTTGAAGGATCAATTTCAGTGCTGGGGAAAAAGGTATTTGCCCCTTGACACACTTAAATGATTCATATCATCAAACAATTATTTACGCAAAGATAACAAAAACAAACATTTTAAAACTGCATTTTGCATTTTATTATTAATATAATATTAAAATTAGTTTGAAGTGTGACAAAAAAAAAATCAGCAAGGAGCAAAAACTTTCACAAAATTAAATGTATCTTAAAATTTGTGCAACTTAAAATATAATTGACAATAAAAATAATTATTAGATGTTTATTATAATTATGATTGTTTATTATAATAAAATCTTATTGTCATAAGTATATAGGAGTATAAATATAATTTACTGAATTCTTTATTCGAATTATAATTAATAAAATCATATAAGTTTTATTATTGTTTTTTCTGAGTCTAAAATCTGATGCAGGGATATGTGTATATGTACAGTATGTGTGTATATATATATATATATATATATATATATATATATATATATATATATGTGTACAGTATGTGTGTGTGGAGTTTCATCTCTGGTTTCTCTGCAGCAAAAAAAACACTCACTTTATTATGTTTGATCTGCTGATGACGACATCACTTCCGGACCAATAGTAAACAGGAACGAAGGCGCATGCGCACTTATTCAATGACAATTGTTGATAATCAGCTGGAGTTATTTTTATATATATTTTTTTATTTTTTTGCTTTTGGTGAAATATTGAGTACGAGCCCCTACCAGCGGGGCCTGCTATAAGGCATACTCACGTTAGCTTTCAGTCTTACATGAAGGGCTAATGGAAGAAGCCAGGGATTTGGTAAGAGGATATTATATTCTGCTGCTTCCTTGTTTCGCTTGTGTAATAGCCTGAGCTAGCTTGTTAGCTCGCTCCATTCCAATCCTCTTTGTTTTGGTTGTCAGTCTGCAGCGAAGCTAGCGTTAGCCTGCTAACTAGCCTAACCCGCGGAACGGCGCTCTTTCATCCCCAGAGCCCGTGTGTTACCCCGCTGACATCTGTGTGGGGAGGAATTTCACCGCGGCCTTCTGTGTATTTCTGCGTTTTGTGAAGCACTTGAGCCCGACGCCCATGGTGTAGCTGGGTTTGTAGTGTTGTAGCTAGCTTCATGGCTAACTGGCGTTAATCCAACAATGTTCACAACAAACCCAGGCGGCAGCTCAGTGCTCAGGGAACCTGTTGCATAAAATAAGGACCAACCGTTTTTTCAGTCAGATCTCGAGGGGGACAAATTAATGCATATGAGTGCTACATGATTTGTAGGTATCATTTGCTAAGCTGAAAAGCCTGGAAGCTGGTAAGTTAGCTTAGACAGTGTACCAAACCTGCAAACATCAGTGTTGTGACAAACCTCAATAGCTCACTTGTTTATTGTTTATTGCTCACATCTGGCAGTACAACTGATCCTCATGGGTTTGCTTCTGCACTCATTTTCATTTTCAAACCAAAGTTGTTGTTCTGTTTTTTTTTCCTCCACAACCAGTGACTTTAAAGTGTGGAGAATCCTTCCTGTCATTTCCCTTTTACTCATCTTCTTCTTCATGTAATCGTGTTCTTTAACAACTATTCAAATGCTATTTGCACTCAGTTACCTGAAACTTTTTTTACACGTAATTATGCAATGAGGTTTGCAGTCTGTTTATAACCGTTAAACAATATTATTTTTTAAAAATAATGCTGATTCAATTTTTTTGTTGTTTTTGTTTTGTTTTGAAGCTTTCTGGTTTGCATGCTTTAAATAAAATGTCCATTAAGGTTTCAGTTTGTTTAATGTTCGCTTCGTGCGTGCTGCGCAGGTCGGTTTATTCGAACCTTGTTTTGGCAGGCTGAACGCACTTCACGGTCAGAAAGGAAGAGAAGAGACTCGTTTGGCATGTTTGACGGGTATGAGAGCAGCGAGGAGTCGAGCAGCAGCTCCAGCACAGAGGACAGCGAGGATGAAGAGCGCAGTCTTCCTGCCGGTCTGCCAATCATCAAGAACAATGGGCAGGTGTACACCTATCCAGATGGAAAAGCCGGCATGGGTTAGTGCAAGCTTAAATCTGTTAATTAATTAATTTTATTTTATTTATTTATTTATTTATTTGTAGGATTGTTGTATTAATTGCTCGTTCTCTTTCTTTGTGCGTCGTCAAAGCAACGTGTGAAATGTGTGGAATGGTCGGGGTCCGAGATGCTTTTTACTCCAAAACGAAGCGGTTCTGCAGCGTATCCTGCTCCAGAAGTTACTCCTCCAACTCGAAAAAAGCCAGCATATTGGCCAGACTTCAGGTAGCTCACTCCCAAACAACCTTGTCAATCAAACATGAAGTGTTTCTTTAAATAGTTAAACATATGTATATTAAACTGTGTTCCGTTAATCTCACGAAGGGGAAACCACCAACAAAAAAAGCAAAGGTCTTACAGAAACAGCCTCTCATGGCAAAATTGGCAGCTTATGCACAGTATCAATCGAATCAGCAAAGCCCAGCGAAATCAAAATCAGGTAGGCCTTACCATGATACCAAACACTATGAGCTTTTTAAAAAAAATTATATAAATAGTGCACATTATTTATGCTTCTTTTCTGACAGCTGTCCCTGTTGAGGGCTTCAACTGGGGTCAATACATTTGTAGCAATAACCTGATCGGGGCTCCAGTAAGCTGTTTCAGACACGTGAGTATTGTCCATAAACGGATCCTCTTTTACTTCAAATGAAAATCTTTTTCCTTTTTTTTTTTTTCCTTAACACATACTTTTGCATGTACATGTTGTGTTCTCCAGGTCCCCATGGGTTCATTCTGGGGTGACATTACAGAGGGTGTGAGGGTCGAGGTTCTCAATTCTGACACAAATCTCTCTACCAAAGTTTACTGGATAGCAGGGATTGTTAAATTGGCAGGTAATGACATCAGTTTCTTGTATTGCTTTTAAACCGCTCTCATCGTGTGTTGTTCTAAAGGAATGCACGTTACAACGTAATTTATTCTTTTTCAGGTTTTAAAGCACTTCTTCGATATGAGGGATTCGATAACGACTCGAGCCACGACTTCTGGTGCAATCTGTGCGTCCCGGAAATTCATCCTGTTGGATGGTGTGCCTCGAACGGTAAACCCCTGGTACCTCCTAAATGTAAGTAATCAATAGGCACTTAAGAACATGTGTAGTTAAGATAAATCACTAGGAAAAGCGATGCATTTCAGGGTTTTTTTTCCTTTCTCTCTTTTTATTTTTATTTTATTTATTTATTTAGCAATCCAGCATAAGTGCTCTAACTGGAAAGTGTTTCTCGTGAAGCGACTCACTGGAGTAAAAACTCTACCACCTGACTTTCCCAAAAAGGTAAGAATGTTTCATTATGGTGCATTTTGCCAAACGTTTATCAACTTAATCTCTATTTGCCCATCTGTATAGCATATGTGTAGATATCATGGACCAGAAATGTTTCCCTCTACTGAGCAGAGGACAGAAAATCTGCTTACTCGGTTCACTTAAGATAAAACTCTAAGGCAGACCAGATGATACTGCTGTAACGCCAATTAAAAACTACAGCCAACAACACGCTCTAGAAATAAAAATCTGAGGATGAGACAGACCTGAGAACATAAAGTTTTCTTCTGGATGGAAAAATGAACAGCTTGTGACTCGGTTGAACAGGGAGGAGTCCCTGATGATGCATCAAACTCTACACAGACGTTTCCTGTGTTGAAGTTGTTCAGTGGCTGCTAGAATTATAGATAGTAATAAATATTTCAGTTAACTTTCCCAAAGTTTTTTTTTACTTTTGTTAGGAATCAGGTGAATACTTATTCGCATCAAATGTTTTTACCAGGAAATCCGCTGAAAATGTTTTCGGAATTCAGCGAAATAACAAACAAGTATATTTATAATATTTAAACTCTGAATGAAAGACAACAGTGTTTCAGGTTAACACCTGAGTGCTGGCGTTTGGGCGAAGTTTCACACATTCTCCTCGTGCCCCCCCTGGGTTCTCCAGTTTCCTGACACTTCTCAAAACTGCTTATAGGTGTATTGGTGACTCTAAACAATCCAGAGGTATGAATGAGTGTGTGAATATGCTTTGTGATGGATTGGCTTCCTTTTCAGGATATATTCCAACCTCTTGTTCAGAATCAAATCCTTGACAAGAATAAAACACGTACTGGATATGAATTTGTACATTTGTATTTTTTGTGTACGTATATTTATCTGTAAAGTGAAGAATGCGGCATATTCTGCATTGGAAAAATTTCACTGCAGTTGTTGTAGTAGTTTCTTTTGAAGGTATTTTTTGCCATATACAGCATGTAGGGTCATTCTCTTTTAAAATAATAATAATTATTTTTTTTTTTATTTCCAGATGCAGGAGAGCATGCAATACCCGTTTAAGAAGCTGATGCGTGTCGAGGTGGTGGATAAAACTCATCTATGCCGGACGCGTGTAGCTCTGGTGGAGCAGGTGATTGGGGGCAGACTGCGACTCGTCTATGAGGAGAGCCAGGACGGGTCTGATGACTTCTGGTGTCACATGTACAGCCCACTCATCCATTCCATCGGCTGGTCAAGGAGCATCGGCCACCGCTTTAAAAGATCTGGTGTGTGTATTTGTATGGCTGTATCTACTCATTTACTGTATGTTTATTCACCAGCCACTTTAACTGGAACACCTTGCTAGTCCTGGATTTGGACACCTTTTTCTTTTAGAGCTGCCATAATTGTATGTGGAATAGATTTAACAAGGTGTCGGAAACATTTCTTAGAGACTGCGGTCCATATTGACATGATGGCATCCTGCACTTGCTGCAGATTTGTTAACTAGACATCTGTGATGGAAATTTCGCCTTACTCCACATCCCAAAGGTGCTCTATTGGATTAAGATCTGGTGACTGTGGAGGCCATTTGAGTACAGTGAACTCATTGTCATGTTCAAGAATCCAGTTTAAGACGAATTTAGCTTTTCAACATTGCGTGCTATCCTGAGAACATAAAGGGTTGGACATGGACGCAACAATACTGCGATGCTCAGTTGGTAGTAAGGAGGCCAAAGTGAGCCAAGAAAATATCCGCCACATCATTACACCACCACCACTATCATCACCAGCCTGACCCATTCATACAAGGCAGGGCTAGATCCATGCTTTCATAATATTTATGCCAAATGTTTATCACCCTACCGTCCATATGTCGCAGCAGACCGCGCAATGTTTTTCCAATCTTTTGTCCAATTTTAGTGAGCAAAGTTTTTAGTGCAAATTTTTGTTACCTGTTCTTAGCTGACAGGAGTGACTCCCAGTGTGGTCTTATGCTTTAAGATTTAATGTGATGTGTGTTCATTTACATTTACATTTAGTCATTTGGCAGACGCTCTTATCCAGAGCGACTTTTTTTTTTTTGTTTTTATCTCATTACACATCTGAGCAGTTGAGGGTTAAGGGCCTTGCTCAAGGGCCCCTTGTTCAGAGATGCTCTTTAGCATACCTTGGTTGTAATGTAATGTTGTATAAGTTACTGTTGCCTTTCTGTTCGCTCTACCTATCCTGGCTGTCCTCCTCTGACCTGTCAAGGCCTTCAAGGCAACAAGGCATTTTCGCCCAGAGAACTATTGGGTATTGGAACTATGGATATTTTTTTTTTTTTTAGATCATTCTCCGTAAATACTAGATAGGATTGAGAAAATCCCAGTTGATCAGCAGTTTCAGAGAAACTCGCACCAGCACGCACGCTACATTTTAAGTCATTTAAATCACCTTTCTTCCTCATTCTTATGCTCGGTTTGAACTTCAACAGATCATCTTGACCGTGCACTAAGTTGCTGGCATGTGATTGGCTGAGTGGATCATTATTGGCTGATTAGATGATTATTGCATTAACGAGTAGTTGAACAGGTTGTACCTAATGAAGTGGCCAGTGAATGTATATGTATGTGGGAAAGTGTTTGTGTGCACACATGTTCTTAGGACTTTTGAGTCAGATGTTTGTGATATTTTTATCGCGAGACCTAAATACTTTCTGTTCGACTGTTCTCTAGAGGTGTCAAAGAAAATCGAGGGACTGATGGACGCCCCGCCCCAGTTATTTCTGAAGGTAATTTTTACTTCTTCCAAAGAGAATTATCAACATGGAGAAGCATATCCTTTTCTCACTGATCACACTGTTTTTGTTAATTTCTTATATTATCAGGTGAAGGACGTAGACCAGAGCGGCGAGTGGTTTAAAGATGGCATGAAGTTGGAAGCAATAGACCCTCTCAATCTCTCAGCTATATGTGTCGGTACTGTAAGAAAGGTAATGGCATATAGCCAAATCGGAGTCATGCATAAATTATAGACGGAGGGTATAAACGGAAAAGTGCTCCATTATTTCCTGGACGCGGTTTTCTTCTCGTAGGTGTTGGCAGATGGGTACCTCATGATTGGGATCGATGGCTCAGAAGCAGCAGATGGCTCTGATTGGTTCTGTTACCACTCCACCTCTCCCTCCATTTTCCCAGTGGGCTTCTGTGAAATCAACAACATTGAGCTCACGCCTCCAAGAGGTAAAGGCCGTTCTAACGCTTAACATCATGCCAAAAATAATCGCTTTGGATTCTGTCTATTGTAAATCTTGACCTGATTCACAGGGTACAACAAACTGCCATTCAAATGGTTTGACTACCTCAGAGAAACATGTTCAATAGCAGCCCCTGTGAAGCTCTTTAATAAAGTAAGTTTGGGGAAAAGAATGCAAGTATTACCAAAGTATAAGTGTTTTCCATGTCTTCTTGTGTACTTAAATCGTTCGTGTGGCGTTTTTAGGAGGTCCCGAATCACGGCTTCCGCGAAGGCATGAAGCTGGAAGCGGTAGACCTAATGGAGCCACGTCTGGTGTGTGTAGCCACCGTAACCAGGATTGTCCACAGACTCCTGCGCATTCATTTCGATGGCTGGGAGGACGAGTATGACCAATGGGTGGACTGCGAGTCGCCAGACCTTTACCCTGTAGGCTGGTGTCAAGTCACTGGCTACCAGCTCCAGCCACCTGCTGCACAGAGTGAGTGAACGTTTACAAAAAAAAAGAGTGCTAAATCCATTTCAGAAACATTGGCGTCAGATCGCTGCTGTTATGGAATTTTAAGGTCAGAATTAGTTTGCATGCTGCTGTTTTAAATTACAGGTTGAAGTGGCTGTTAATATTTAAATATAAGATGGAGCATTTGATCTCATTGTGTTAAACATTAGTTTGTTTTCCATCTTGCTGTAGTGTTAATATAGAAAACAAACATGAGCTAATCAAATGAATTGGTCAGACTCTGGAGTGGTTCAACATGATTGATGAGTAGCTCGGTCATTGATCATTGTACTACTAATTGGAAGGTCATGGGTTCAAAAAGCTGAACCACCTTGAGCAAGGATATCAGCCTTTAAGTGCTGAGATGTATAATGGGATAAATATAAGTCACTCTGGATAAGATTTAAGGTGTCTTTCTAACCTTTTTTAAAATAAAAATAAAATAAATACATAAAGTTACAAAAAATATTGTTGTTTTTTTTGAGAATGAAATAAAATTCATTGTTCTAAGTATTTGTATTATTTCCTAAATATATCAGTTTGTTTTAAATTAATGCAATTTTGTCTGTGCTCAGTTTTTATTTCAGTACAAAAATTTGTGACCATTATTTGCATTTGCAACATTTCAACTTTGCTCTTTTCAACCTGCTCCTTGTTTTTTTTTTTTTTTTTTTTTTTTGTTATTTACCACATAAATTTGTGTTGTGTAATATTAAAAGACCAGATAGTAAATCAAACTGAAATAACTGAAACTCCTTTACTCGGATTGTGATAGTGAGACAGCATCCTTATCCAGGTCAAGAGATGTATGTATGTTAGATGTATGTTTGAGTTTCGTTGACTATAAATGAGTAATTAAGAACCTTTTCATTTCCTTCCTTCAGCCTCGAGGGACGTGCCACCAAATGTGACGAAGCAGAAAAAGAAAGCTCCGCAGTACAAAGGACAAAAGAAAAGTAAGGCACTTCTTCATTTTCAGCCAACTCTTCTTCTACTTCCCCTTTTTTTTCTGTTCACTGGCCACTGTGTGTGGGGGCAAAAGCTTGTCCATCAGGGGTGTCCTCCTTCTCTGCTCTTGGTCTCATTTGGCTGTGTGTCGAGTGATGGTGGCACTAATTCAGTGGTGAGAGATTCTAAGGACAGTTCTGGGAGGTGGGAAAAGATAATCACGGGCTGACTGGTAAAGTCATTTGAAATCAGGGAAGTTCGGAGAACAGGGGTGGTTGTGAGAAGTGGAACTCTGCAGCATGGCTAATGCAGTAAACGTGGGTAACTCCAGTGTGGCTTGGTGTTTAGAGAGGAAGATTCCAGTTGGGAGGAGGCCGCTCGGGTTTGGTGGGTCTCTGAGGAGGAGCAGTTTCTCAGGCGATGAAGAGCAGACTCCGTCCCTTTACCTTCCCCACCCACCTGGTGTGGAGCGTGATCGCTCACTCAATTCAGGTAATTTCATTTTTAATCCCTCAGGCCGGCGCTCCTGCAGCGTTCTCCACATCGATGTGCCAGGGTACCTGGAAAAGAACAGGCTCGGTCTGTTAGAGTTCATCTAAAGTTGTTTATATAACTTTAGGTTTCATGTCATCAAAAAGGGCCATTATGTACAGGGGGAAGTGTTTTATTACACACTGCAGGAAGCCTATGAACTTTTAACATTTCCTTAAACATTACCTGATGAAAATAGTGTCTCGTCATTTGTTTAATACAGTGCTGAACCTCATCATCATCACCATCATTACAGCCTGAAAATACTAAACTGAGGTCATGTTTGGGATTCAGCTGAATGTATAGACATAATACCATGCATATGATCCATGATATTATCAAGTTCTCCAGCATTTTATTTGTTTTTTTGTTTGTTTTTTGTTTTGTTTTGTTTTTTTACATAAAACACACGCGTAGTAATTCCAAACATGCATTACAAATAATCAGTGGATGTGTGTATCAGGGTTGCTTCAGGAGCAGACAGGAATCAAACAAGCAGGTCTGCATACACCTCTAACCCATTAGACCTAATATTACAGACATGAAGGGGGCAGAGAATCTGTTTTCTTAATATTTTGTCATAGTGGCGTCTTCTGGTGGAAAAAATGTCACAACATACCGTGAAATAAATCTCTGTGTGTCTTCACATCATGTCACAGGTATGATAATTACAGAATATAGGCTCTGTGATTTTTCTCACCGTTGTTCATCTGATGAAGCTCGAAATAGTGATCGCTTTAGGAATATAACACCTCATTTCAAGTTTATTTCTATGAGATTTTATGTTCAATGAAATCTGGATGTACGTGTAGATTGCTAGTGAGCAAGCCAGAGCTGAGGCTGAATTAAACCATTAGATGAAACAGACCCAAAATAGCACCCATCCTCACCTGGGTGATACTTTAACACCTTTCAGGCAGAATAAATCAGCTAAATCACTTCTTATGAACATGACACATGAACAGACTGTTCAGGAAGCCTGAAGTTACTGGTTAAACGAGTTCAACGAAAACATGACTAGTCAGGAAGCTTTTAATTGGAGTTATTCACAGGTAATGTGATCGCACGTTGACTTGCATCACACTGTTTTTATGTGTAGTTTTAGTTTTGTTTATGGCTGGCCTGGGATGTTTATCATAAGTAAGTTTTGGGTAAATTTATGTGTCACTGCCAGTTATACAAATGCTGGAATATTGCAGTAGCTGATATATATTTTTTTTAGTCATTTCTTTATCACATTCATGTACAGTGTCTATACTTATTGATAATAAATTGAAGGCTGTTGTCGAGATAACTGATGCACATCTCCAAAGAAGATTTGTTTTCAGGTACATTGTTTTTGCTTTTTTATACCTGTACATTAGCATGAGTGATATTTTGTATTTTAAGCTATTTTTTATTTTATTTATTTATTTTAATTGTGGTCAATGGGAATGAATTAATTTTAATCATTTTATTCAGGAAGTTATACTGTGTGTGTGTGTGTGTGTGTGTGTGTGTAAAAGTTCTAAGGAATTGTGCTTCTGTCTGTTTTTGTGTGTTTGGTTCAGAGGCCACACTGCAGATAAAGGAGGAGACTCCAGAGGTGGACGAGTTCACCTTCTCCCAGGGCACATCAGACCAAGAGAGCAACGGCTCGGGCAGTTACTACATCAAACAGGAGCCGTGAGAGTCGGCCCTGCTGGAGCCTTACCTCACTGCCAACAGCACTGGAAGATCCTGTTCAGAGCAACACACACACACACACACACACACACACACACACACACACACACACACACACACTCATGGCCTGGGAGAACAGGGTGACCTTACTTCCTCTTGCACGCCAGGTCTTTTCCTTTTCAGGTAAGAAAAGCTGATGAAGAGACATTAAGAGTTCTGAGAAAGAAAGCTAGACATGATGGGGATTTTCTTTGCGAAGGGGATATTTCCTGACTTTTGTTCGATCAGTTTGCCAGATGGACTTTTTCCTCAGTGATCATTGTACTTGAAGTTTTAGTAGCTGTTTTTTGTTTTTTTGTTTTGTTTTTTGTTTTGTTTTTTTCTGTAACATTTTCAGTAACCTTTTTTGCTTTCCTTTTTTTTCTGGGTAATTTCCAAGACCATGTGTCTCATGCGCTGATTTATTTCAGAAGCCCATTTATTATTATTATAATTTTTTTTTTTGATGGGTGTGGATTTTTGTAAGAGCAGTAAAAATCTATATTGATAAAGTATATCCATATATGTATGACATTAACTAAATAGTAGAGTAGTGGAGTAAGGGTTAATATTCTATTGGTCATAAACCTTCCTGGTAAGAAGAGGTATAGCCTAATGGAAAACACTGTCACATTTTGCACTACAGGGATGTAAAATTAAATGTATATCAGCCTGTGAAAATGTTGAAGTTACAGCTTTATTGTATTAAAACGACAAACAAATGTACAATATGTATAGTGGCTGACGAGTCGACCGTTCAGAGAGGGGATACTTCGCTCTAATCAGCATTACAATATGCAAGAACATTTCTTTGATATGAAGCCAGTGTTGATTCTCTCTTGATCTCATACGTGGAGCCATTTTTCTATACTGGTTTAAGTATTTTATGAGCCACAGAATAAACAAAAAGAAGAACATGACATTTACTAGCCACTCGACACTACTTTTGCCATGATCTTAAGCTCAAACTTTTCTGTATATCGCTGAGATATGAGGTCTGAGATCATCCCTGAACTCCAGGACAGTTTACCAGCCTCTCTGCTTTTGTACCGAACCAATGACTGATTACGCCTAGAACCCTGAGAGCAATCGGCGTCGATCTGATGTGTTCGAATCCGAACCGCCATTCCAGAATAAATGTTTTTTTATTTATACTACCTCTTTAAAATGAGTTTTAAAAAAAATTAAAAAGTACATCTGCTAAGGGTTCACGTGTAATCACACTGCTTTCGCTCGGTTCCCGAACCATCTTCCTGCAATAGCTAGTTTTCACTTACCATCGGAAGGACTATAATTCACCGTATGCAAAATAAGTTTATAAATTCACATGCACCATATATTATACTTTACAAGTTACCAAACATTTATATTTGTTACATATTGTGATATTGAGAGTCCTTAAAATTGAAGATATGCAATAATACAGTAGTGATGTTTTACAATGTCTTATTCTCTAAAAAAACAAAACAAACAAAAAAAAACAATAAATAAATAAATAAATATCAGAACGCATAAATATATACGTACATTCTATAAACCTAAATCAGATACTCTTACAATATGTTGTAAAACTGTGATGATTTTGTAGAAGCTAGACTTTCCCTCTTATGGACTATGTTGAGTGTTGTATTAAAAAAAGAAGAAAAAACAAGCAAAAAAAAAAGATGAGCGATATTGTTTGCATAGTGATTTATATAATTCTTCTATAAGTATAATGTCTATCAGTCAGTACCCGTGAGGCTGTTGGTGAATTTCTCAGGAAATCTTGTATTTCATTGGCTTGTTGTTTTTTTTTGTTTGTTTGTTTGTTTTTTGCCTCTCTCTCCTCATTTTACAGAGTCCAGGTTCCATAATTGATGTGCTTTCATTTACAGTACCTCATAGTCATTTATAACTCAGAAACCAAACGAAATCTTTCTAAAGCCCTGTCAGTCTAACCCAGTCC
This sequence comes from Clarias gariepinus, assembly GCF_024256425.1. Taxonomy (NCBI): domain Eukaryota; kingdom Metazoa; phylum Chordata; class Actinopteri; order Siluriformes; family Clariidae; genus Clarias; species Clarias gariepinus. The sequence goes on along the minus strand of NC_071113.1, from coordinate 21,529,162 downwards.
TGCAAGAGCCACAGCACTGCACTGGTTTGTGTTTCACTGCGCTCGTGTGCCTGATGAGGGTCTACAGATCAGGTGTGAGTAGGAGGAGGGGAAAACCCCGTGAAACGCTGCAGTACTCTTGTCAGTTGCTTTTATCCCCTCTACTCCTCTGTGTGCCAGTTTCAAGATTTTCACCTAGCTAGATGTTGATCATTTACGGTGTTTTTTCATTTTGTTTTAAGCTCTATATGACATCTGTTGAAGCAATAAGATGTTGCGCTACAATGTTGTCATATTGACGTGGGTTTGCTTTGTACATTTTGTAAAGAAATTTTGCTTTACTTCCATTTGACTGTTCACTTGTGGTCTTCTAAAGCAGTCTCAGTTTTTCTATATAGGCTATTCCTCAAAATCATAGCATCAGGACTACAGTCAACACTGGTTTGATGTCAGTTTAAGTAATTGTTTTTATTATTATTATTCATATTTTCTATTTTTTGACCAAATTCACCTAAATGTCTGCATCTATCGACATGACTGTTTCAAGGCATGAGATTTTTGCTGCTACCCTTAAATCAATCGTAACACACCCTAACGCACAACTTCACCTTTAAAGCTAAAAACCGTTTATTCTCGACAGCAAATGTGATGCCTTATCATGTTTATTCAATATTAGAAATGTTAAAAACATTTTCTAAGAGTAAAAAAAAAAAAAAAAAGTAAAGGGATAACAATGTGCAGTAGGTTGATAATCATCAGTGCATGCAGCAGCGCGAGAATCCAAGAAAGACCAGCGCTGTTCCGGTCTCGAATACTAACACGGGTTTTTGTGATATTTTTCCCTGTCCTTAGTAATGACATCATGGTGCTATATATTTGATAACTCATTCGCTTAAACTATGAGAGGAAAACAAGTCCGTAATTTTAAGGTGGAGACTGAACATTAAAGTGAAATCTTAAAAACAAAGAAACAAAACAAAAAAAAAAGAAACATTAAAATCTGTATTTTTGGATACAAGTAGCTGAATTATTTGTAATAATAAAAACTGAACTAACATTAGCCCTCATGGTACATTAGAGGTGAGGGTTTGGGGTTTGTAACTTTTTTTTTTTTTCATAGAGTCTGTACATGTTCTTTCTTTTTGTTTCCTATGATCCTTTGTGCTGTGATTATAGGATTTGATAGCTTCTAATGTAAATAGTACTGATGTGTGTGTGGGGGGTGGGGTGGGGTGGGGGGGGGTCTCTTGTTGGTTGAGAACATGTTAAACATTTGTTTACAAGCATTGCAAACTCTTTCCGCATGGCTGTGAAAATGTATCTGTTGATTTTTGACAAAAAAAAAACATTTTACACTGAATTAAAGGATGCTTTTAAAAATCTTTTTTTCAAACTCCATTATTGACATCTGCGAGGTCTGGACTTGTTCTGGAGAATGCGTGAGTATGGGGAGACTTCCTGTTATTCCAACTTCAATGTTCACACATACCCGTTTGGCCTGTTAGGTTAATCATGATGCTTGTAGGTTGTTCTTGTTTTGTTGTTAATCTAAGACTGATGGTAAATATTTACACAAAATCTTAACTAATAGAACTGATCTAAGCAGAAACATGTATTAGATGAATTTTGTTGGAAGATAAAGTTATACTTGGATAATTCAGAAGTTTAAACACTTTTTCCTTGACACAGCTTGCTGTCTTCCAGTGATTGATTGGAGAAATCAGGGCTTATAAATTATAAAAAAGTTACTACTTGAAGACTTAAGAACTTTTAAGAAAAAAACTTTTTTTTCTCAGGAAGAAACTAAGAATTTTGTTCTTGCTCACCATTTTAGAAGGGTGAAAACTATTGATATATATCAAACAGAGAAAACAATAAAAGTCCTGGAATTAAGTTAAGACCTGATCAATGCATTATTTAAACTTTCAATTGATAAAAATTAGTGAACTGGGATCACTTAAGGTGTTAAATAGCTATGTTTAACTGTGAAAGTTTTCACACAGAAAGAACTTACAGAATTTGGACCAAACAACTGGTGTCTATAAGAAAACCTTTTTAGAAATTAATTAAAAAGATGCTTGAATTTGATGGGGAATATAAAAATTGGACTTTATAGCAATAGAAAAATAGCAAATATAAAATATAGTGAACTCCCCTGACAACCTGGGCCCGTATTCACAAAGCATCTTACGCCTAAAAGTTGCTTCTAGTGACGAAATTCTAAGAAAATTCTTAGAATTATGACATTTTTTTAGAATTTCCCCTTAAATTAAAAAATAAATCTTAGTTAAGATAAAAATGATTCACGAAACATCTTAACCCTAAAAATAGCTCCTAAGGTAAAAATTGTTAAGAGTAGAGAGGAGGACTTTTAAGAGGCTTAAGAGTTTCTATAGCAGAGGACAAAATGGTGGAAAGAAGAAATATTCTCCAAACACTGAACGTAAAGCTAAAAGTAAACACTGCTCTTCTGTCTAGTTTGGATTGTTGATTACATACCATCCAAAAGTGCAACTTACACAGACTGAACAGTAAAATCTGAGCCATCTTGCTCACATCAATCTGAAATGGATTACAAGTAATAAAAACAGTATGGCAAATAAATGTATGAACTTAAAAATATTAGCTACTGTGTGGAAATTAGTTGCTTCAAAAGTAGACACATTTTCAACATTTGGCTGTTTTAATCAACTTTAATATATTTAGTCTATAAAAGAAACTTTGCATAAAGTAGCCTGTAGTCATGATTATACAACTTCTTTATATACAAACACTATGGTTTCATATATGTTATATTCTTTTTTTACAAATAGCACATTTTAAGACCTTTACAGAGGTCAGAGGTTATATTTTATTAACCAATTAAAGTCATTGAATTGTTGCATTATCCCTAACAACGGGGTCAACCACACCTCCTCACTAAGATGATGGTTTTTATACTTTCCTTCCTCAGAATTGCTCTGAGAAGTTTCCTAAATCACTTTTAGTCTAGGACTCCTAGCTAAGACTTTTTAAGCTAAGATAGAAGCTCTCTGAGAGAATTCTAAGAAGCTTTGTGAATACGGGCCCAGGTAAATCACATTTATTACGTTTTTCTTCTAAAAAAAAAACCCCTTAAATTATGTTCTGGGAAAAGCTGTTCTGGGAGCATAAGGAATCATTTTCACACATGAACTGGCCACCACATTGTGTGCCGTAACCAAGGCTAAAAATGGTCGAATGAAATCCTAGTGTGTGACCTTTTATATGATATGAATGCTATTACATGGTGCATTTAATGTTTTAGAGATGTGCAAATTAAAATCAAGCAGAAGTACATTTATTTATTTATTTATTTATTTATTTATACAGCCCAGTCTAGGATGAGCTTCCTAAACAAAGTTTTCTTGTTGCTAAAGACAGTGGTTTTCTTCTTAGGAATGTTCATAAAAATTCTTTCATATCTATAATCAACAGATAAAGAAAAAAAAAATTCTGAACCCAAATCACAAACATAAAAAATTCAACAATGAGGCGATGACAAAAAAAAAGCTTTTCGTCAGAAGGTACAACACGCCCATATTACTTTGCATGACTAACAGTATGATTATTAGAACTTTAAGACTAATTTACAGTAATGTCATGATTTAAACCCTGCTATTCTGCCTCTTGACAAAACACTAACTACACATTCCACGTTACTTAGCATGGTTATACTACTATACTCAGCATAGTTCAGTTTTAGAGATTTTTCCATGTAACTTAGAATCTAAAGCTTTTATTAAAAAAAAAAAAAAAAAAACACAAATTCCAATTAACAAAAAGAAAAAAATAGCTTTAAATGAACAGGAGTTTCAACAGGGTATACACTGCAACTACAGTATAATGAACAGAGTGGCGTTAATACACAACAGCGTGAACAGGAATAGAAGTGTGCATTAACTACATCTACACTGTACATAATTAAGTTATATCAAATCACAAATCTGATTTTTTTTCTATACTTCAATAAAATGTCTATAAAGATCAATAAAAACAAAAGTGATAAAATAACACTGGCTTTAAATGTTCATTTGAGGGTTTTGTGTGTGTGTGTGTGTGTGTGTGTGTGTGTGTGTGTGTGTGTGGACAGAAAGAAAAAAATAATCCAGCAATTATTTCTAAATTGTGATTTCATTCTTTGTTAATAGAGGAAAAGTTGCCTTATTCCTGCATCCCTTCTGCTTACTAGCTGTCAATATAAATCAGAAGCTCTAGCCTCGTGAACGAGACCAAAGTGTGAACTTATTTCATAAATAAAGGAAATAAAGAGATGTGTAATGGTGGTGCTGCTTTAGAGATTGCTAAACACCTCGCTCCTCTTGCTCCAGTCCATAGGTGGCGCCTTTTTGTTAGAGCGTTTCTGGCGCGCGCGCTCTTTAGCCTGCTGCAGGGACATGCTCAGGTCGAGCGACGAGGCTGCGTCTGCACTCGTGCTCTTCTCTGCTGCCACGGGACTCTTCTCCTGTCACACACACACACACACCAGCATAAACTTCGCATGAAGGACAGCATACAGTATGGTGATGGTGTCGTATGCAACATATGGTCAACATATGCACGTACGTGTGTGTGTGTGTGTGTGTGTGTGTGTGTGTGTGAGATGATCAGACTGACCTGTAGTACGGGGCTGTTGCTCGTCTCAGCAGGGATAGACGCAGTGGAGGAAGCACTGGACGGAGTAGGACTCTCTGAAGCCAGCTTGGCTTCCTTTACTTCTTCCTCCTTCACCTGCACAATAGCAAAGTCAAAATAACGACAGTCACTCTGCTGGAGCTCAACATGACACGTCCAGATGTTCTGTCAGAAGATCTATATCGCTTAATTACCCTGTACAGGGTCACGGGAGGCCTGAGGGGGACTCCCTGCCCTGGGTGCCTGTCCATCACAGGGCTCAAGCGCACACTACGGGCAATTTGTCTAACCCTCATGTTTTTGGGCTTTGGGAGCCACCAAGCACGGCTCCACACGCTGACTCAAAAGCACGACTTGAACCCTCGACCCTGGAGGTGTGAGGTCACCGTGCTGATCACTGTACCACCTTCACTTTCAGTTAAAATACATGACCGAATTTTCCGTTCACTAGGAATAAAACAGATGTTTTGCACATTCTTTAATCCAATCATTTAGCCATCACAACTGAGAGTTTAGTTAAAGTCGCTCAGATCCAAATTTTTCCACCTTTCAACAACTTCAAGAACTGAAGGTTCGACTTGCTGCTTAATTTTCTACAACCTATTAGTGGTTTTAATGTTAGCTGAGGATTGGTGCACACTGATAAAAGATATAAATGTTTGCAGATTGCTGTGCAATAAAACGCTTATGGGCATAAACTATTATCTCAGGAGTGGTTACACACACTGTTTGGTGCATTTCATTATTTCCTTCTATCGCACCGCTGTCCTTCTCTTCTTCTCTGTCCACTAGAGAGCAGCCTTGAGATTTATTTCACAGACTCTGCGCTCTGCTGCCTTTAAAAAATACACACCCTTAACTGATGAACAGCATAAAAAAAAAAAAACAGAAACAAAGAAAAGTAACTAGCTGATAAATATTAAAGCTGGATTACAGTTATACTCCCTGCTCACAAAACAATCGGTCTGTAAATATTACATAACCTTCCTGACAGCGCGTGTTGTTTTAACCACCGTCCTGTGGTTTCTCTAGAGCGCTGCCATGGTTGCGACAGAACTAGGACACAGGTGTGGGGGTTTTTTTCAGAAGACATTTTGAAACCAAAACCAGGAGAGCAAACTGACTGGCGTTGCTCATTTTAGCATCGCGAGTTTAGTGTGTGAAGCATGGTTCAGTTTTGAAAGCTAGACCTTTTATAAAAAAAAAAAACTTCTCCCTGACTAAAATGCTCCAGCGTCTACGGCTGCTCCACCCTGCAGGATGTGATCTCCTCTCTGTATCTAGGTTGGAAGGAAAAGGTCAATAACTCTGACTAGGGGACAATAAGCCTGACTGACGTTCCCTTACGAGAACTTCTCAGAGGAAGAGCTTCAGGGTTTGAGAATCGTGCTGGATGAACCAGATCCCGTTCCTCCATTAGGGCCCTATCTGCTGAAGAAGTCTTTGGTACATCAGTCACTGCTTTATCACTTTTTTTTTTGTGTGTGTGTGTGTGTGTGTGTGTGTGTGTGTGTGTGTGTGTGTGTGTGTGTGTGATCATTACTAGCACTTTAACTGTGTAACCAAATGAAGGGCTTGGCTTGACTTAGTCAGGAAACACACTAAGACTTTGCCCTAAACACTTTTCTCTCTCTTTTTTTTTTTCTGTGCCCCACCCACCTCAGCTCACAGCACTGACACTACAACTTTAAAATGAGATTCTGCTCGAGCTGTATCAGCATTTTTATGAAACTATCAAGGTCATAATAAAAAAGCTATTTTCTGTAACAGATAATGCAAATAATATTTAAAACATATCCTGTATTTAAAAGAACCTTTAATCGTAGTATTTTCTACAGATGTGTTTTTGTGCCGTTACTATTCTTAAACAACTTACCACCCTAATACCTAGAAATACCTAAGCTTTTTAAGAAAGAAAGATATGTGCCTTTATGTGCATTTCTTATGTTTTCATAATAAATTAAAAACAATGCATCTATTTTTCATTTCACTGTACCAAAAACATATAAAAACCCTGTGACTTTTATTTACTGTTAAATCTGCGTACATTTCTTTGACTCATATCCTTAGGTCTTTACACTATGGTTTGGATTAAATCCCAGAAATATCAACATCTGACCTACTTCTGGATCTCAGGTCTGATGTGCATCAATCGCAGTAGAAAGAGAGCTGCTAATAGCAGTGTTTCAGCACTATAGTGAGATGTGAGCGCACCCACGCTCCACGCCGTCAGAGTCCGGTGTGAATTCTAGTTAAATCGCTGGTCGAGCGTAAAAAACGTTGAGCAGCCACTTCGATATTACTTTCAGCAGGTTCGCCTGAGCCGAATGACTGCCGTTCACCTTTCGGGTGCTTTAGTACAAAAAAAAAAAAAAAGCAAAAATGTACTTACCTTTTCATCAGAGTCTCTGCTGGCAGCAGGGTCAGGAAGAGGGCCTGAGAACAAACAGGAATAAGAGTCAGGACGGTTCTCGCTCACACAACCTGCTGAACACAGGCTGCAGAGGAATTTTGGCTGTTATATTATATACTGTATATTGTGACGACTATTAATATTAGATCATATTTAAAAGTTTGAAGTATTTGAGGAAATGATGCTAGAACAAACGTAATGCAATGACCTAACACCAAACAAACAGCCCAGACACAACATAAAAGTCGCCAATTATACAAAATTTACCTCAGTAATTTTTAAAAGTTCAGATATTTCTCCAGTAAACAGTACAAACAAAAAATCATGAGAGAAAAAAAATCTCTGCTTTTTTAAATATTTTACTGTTTTTGTACTGGCCAGGTTTTAGACAAAGCAATAAGATTTTTCCCCCGATTGTGACCTCAAAAGAGGAGCCCCTCCCCTGGCTTGTTGCTCATCTCTGCAGTTCTCTGGTGGGCGTGGCTTTGCTGTAGTAAATCTACATAGACACTGAAACAGTGCATTTGGAGGAGGAGTGAAATGCTAAATGCATATTAACACACGTAATGCACGTTGACTGGTTCGACCTCTGAGCAACATGTTAACTTGTTAAAGAAATAGTCAAATATGAGACATTCATTGGACCATGGATGTTCACATTATATGTTTTGGAGATAAAGAGAGACACATGGAGACACGTGAAGACACAAGATTACTGATGGAGACTTTCATTGCCCTGTTGGGGTGGTGGGGGGAAAGGCGGGTGCTGTGTAGGACCACTTTCACACATACACATATGTATATATCTGTAAACTGGTGTGTGTGTGTGTGTGTGTGTGTGTGTGAGAGAAAGTCATCCTACACACATATAGAAACACAAAATAAAAATGCTTTACACGCACACACGTGGTAACGGTGTTATAATAAACAGTACATGCGTGCACAGATGTTGATTAGACGAGTGATGCCTGACCGAGAGGCCGAGCATGAGAGAGAGACGATAACCCACAATTCCGCAGCACGGGTGAGAAAAACCATTGACTCAGTTGTGATCATGTGACGCACGGCATCAAAACAAAAAGCACTGCGTGCTACATGATACTCGGTGATATTTGGTACTCGTAAATCAAGACTCAATGGTTTTATCAAGTCATAATTTATTAAAAATTTTTGATTGTCTTGCGGAACGCTCGCAAACCAGGTTGCTCGCGATCCGAGATTCCACTGTACCTGGATTGATATGCCAAATGTTTTAAAAACAAAAAACTCGTGTGATATTCTTGTATACCCAATAACTGGGAACAATATCACTGGAGAAAGGTTTGAAAAAGGAGTAGATTTTTGTATCATATGGTATATTCTTAACCAATTTTATAATTTTGGTGAATTTTCATTTCAACAAATCGACTCCTCTCTAATAGCAGGTAACTAACATCAGCCTGGGTGTAACGTGTGCTGCACAAAATATTCTGTTTGTCTGTTTTCTGGTATGACATTAAATACATTAAATTCATTTAAATTATATAAGGACCATATGTTAAGAAAAACCTAAAAAGTCCAAGATGTACTAGTCAATCTGAATATTAAACAATTTAATATTTATTAATGCTTTTAATCCATTAAACATCACTTTAAACAAAGGAGTTTTTAAGCAACTGAGGAAATGCCGATATAAAAATAAGCATTCTGGGCATAATTTCATCCTACTTCAATGAAGTTATGTGGTCAATAGTTAAGGACAGAGTATCCACCAAAGAGTGACTTCTTCCAAGTTAAACATTCAGTGTCTGTATGACAATGCGGAATAGACAACTATTAACCAGCAGGTCGATAAGCAAAGTCCAAAGTTATGAACATGGCACATTAACAGCTAGTCACATGTTGCTGAAAATACAGAAAAACCCACTATAGCATTTTTAGAATCCCCATCTGCTGTTAAACATACTATATAGGGGTCGAACCAATGATGTTACTATGGCCACAGTTTCCAGGACTACCTTGTGAAAGAACTTTGTTGACTTTGACTAATTCTCTCATGTCAAGATAGAAGCTGGGAGTTAATGTTTAAACAGGAACATGCTCACAGTGAGTGCGTGTCTGTGAGAGAAAATGTCAACCTGTGAGCGCTTAATCCTTAGTGTTCAGTGGATGATGATATGCACATGTGCAAAAACCTCTGGAATCACATGCCAAAGTAAAGGCTCATGGTGCACAAGGTACATGAAGTTTATAATGTTGCAGTCAAAACACACATTCATCATGAACATGAATGTCATGGCATTTCAATTATTTTTTGAACTGATCTGATTTTGGTCAGAATAAATGTACAACACACATCATTAATAGAAGAAACCTTAAAGAGGTTGAAAATATACACACACCCTTAAATAATTAATGAACCGCTAAAAGCTCTGGAATGTCTTTTTTACAAAGTCCAAGGCCTCCCAACTTCCTGTTAGTGATCGTGGTTGGGTACAGCTGGGAGCCTCTCGGTCAATATTTAAAGGGTTTGTTTGACTGGGTTGACCAACATGTAGTACAAGTTCAAGGAGCTTAGTGCAGATCTGAGAAACAAGATGCCAGATTTAAACAACTCATGATTGACTCTTTGAACCATTTCTAAACAAGTACAGATTCCAAGATCAGTTCAAATAACTGCAAGTCTAAGTTAATGGGATGTAGACCCACTTGGCCAAGGTCTGGAAGAACAACCAGAAAAGCTGAGGGGAAATTGGGTCAGATGGTCAGGAACAACCTAGAAACCACCAAGGCACAGACCTGACATGAACTGGGTGAAGCTGGAAAACTGTCTACAGTGTTACTATCTAGATTTGAACAAGTTTTACATCTCAAAAAACTAAAAGGCTGCAGGCCAAGAAAGAAGCCCCTGCTCACATATTGACAGCTTCAAGCTTGACTCAAGTGATGCAGCTGACCACATGGACAAAGGAAGCATGGTGGTGGGATCATCATACTTTGGGGCTGTTTTGAACCGAATCATGATGAAGGAGGGGCTTCAGCATATCCTCAAATCATCAGCTAGATGAAACTTGGACAAAATGAAGTGTTGCAACAGTTCAATGTTCTCAAACACACATCACATTTGTTGACTGTGCCTAAAGGTCATGTCCATGTGGGGAAACCAACAAATTCAATTGAACACTATTATTTAAAGAATAGTAGTCAAATACTCCACCATAATTTTGCCAAATGTTTGTTGATAGCTTCTAAAAGCATCTGCTAAAAGTAAAACATGCTAAGGGACATATTAAGTTTGATGCACCAAGTTGAGGGTTTTCATCATTCAGCCCAAGAATAAGAAAAAGATAAAGGGAAAAAAAGAAGAAAAAAAAAACACTGCTAGCCTAATATTGCCATGACATCAATGCTCATGACAAGTGTAGGTAAATATATATTTACTATTGATAAACAGTATTTAGGGGGCCTTATTGTCATTTACCCGTGAGATGCTCCTCAGTGGGAACAACCTGGCAGCTGCTGAAGAAGGCATCTGCTTCTGGATCCACCACCAGCAGTCGCAGCTCATCTCCTCCTGCCTTGATAGTGGCCACCACCTCGGAGTGCTGCAAGCCCTTAACAGGCACGCCGTTTACCTGAAACCCAATCCAAAAAAGTGTCAGGAAGAGCTGATAGGGGAATGGAGGCACACATACAGAAAAGAGAAGAAAAACACAGACTGACTCTTATGGAGAATTTGATGAGAGAAATAATCAATTCTCTGTGGCACAAAATAATCAGACAATGCATAAATGTTTTCTTTCATACAGTATGAAAAAAGGTCAAAAATGTAAAACGGTAAAAAGGGCCATTTCCCCGGTCTTTGAGCGATCGGCATCAGGGGCCAAGATGAAGACACCGAAACCGCTTGCTTAAAAAATAGGTGAAAGAGAAGGAAATTCATGTCAGAGTGCATGATCGGAGTTTTACTTTAGCTGCAGCATAAAGAGAGGGGTTGAGGAGTTGAAGAGAAGAAACATGGCGTGTTGTTCAGCTCTACAGACATGGAGGCAGCAGAGAGCGCTGTGTGAGAGGAGACACCTGAGGAAACACTGTGGTTCTGTCTCAATTCTCAGGAATGTGGATGTGGGAGAGTGAGGGCAGAGGAGTGGGCTCTCTGGAATGTTGATCCCAGCCTCCCATTTCCCAGGCTATTAAAGAACAGCAGGCAAACAACAGCCTGTAGACTTCACATGGGATATTCTGCACCCACACATACTCACACTCTGAAACAGTGCTGACGGTGCATTTCCAGTGTGGGCAAAAAAAAAAATTTAATTATATAAAATGGAAAAAATTTGAAATATCTACCGAGTTATGTCTTTTAAAAGATTCAGTTTGACGAACATTGGTTATAGGTAAATGTAGGTCTAGGAAGTTGGCACAGACATGGATTCATTTTCTAAGTCTGGAAAACCTCAAGATTTAGCATTTTTCTTGACATTTCAATATCCGAGTACTCTCAGTGCATTACACCAGAATGGCAGAGGTAGAAAAATGTGATTGAGAGTGTGAAAGCTTTTTCCTCCTTTAACTATGCCAACTCTTGAATTACTATTCCGTCTTGGTAGTGTAGAGAAAGGCCTTTAAGATGGAAATCCCTTCCGTAACAGGATGTAGAGAAGCCTGACACTACGGAGCGAAGTAGGAATTTATCAAAAGGGCTTAACAAATAAACCATTCAATGTCTTTAGTTAAACAGGCTGAACTACTCTTCACACCAACATGAAAACCTGTCTGGTTTGGAGAAAGCGACTAGACTATAGGGATCAGGATGGGGGAGCGACGGATCAGTTAGAGATGCGCGCATTACGAGTAGGGAACAGATCCAGAGGCAGACCATGTGCCAGATGACTACAGGCTCTTACAATTCCCAGGTCACTGACCACTGGCGTGATGCCCTGGAAAAACACAACCGAGGTTCGTGAATACGATACCTCACAGCGAAGCCAGATAAACTACATTTTATATATATATATATATATATATATATATATATATATATATATATATATATACACACACACACACACACACACATTATATAACTTTGGGTCATTGCAAACAAAATAGAAGTCTTCCAGGGATCACAGCAGCACTCGAGAAATCAGACTGCAGAATGAATATAAAGCCGCTTAGTGTCTTGACTACTCCCTCCCCCCCAAAAAATTAAAGATACTTAAAATCTGCTCTGTTTCTACTTTAAATGTATTTATTAGCAAAACAACACAAATCAAATTATACAACAGTTGGTTCTGAGCAACAGCACTAAAACAGTTAATTATAATGGATCATTCTGCATCACAGGTGTTCGACCAGTCGTTAATCACACTGACTCTTAGTCCACAGCATGGGTGAAAGTAGGCCGGTATGGTCCGTGGTACTGGAAGGAGGAGAGAGTGACTTCCTGCCAAAACATACATTTTATACTCATCACACAAGCACTTTCAGCTCAATTTTGCCTCTAAACTGTCTTTTTTTTTTTTTTTTTTGTTAAAGCTAACTAGCTCCTAACACAAGGCTGAATCCCCAATCCCAAATCCCTCTCCAACTCCTGTTCAATGGCACTTGGTGTGTGGAATTAAGAAAAAAGGCTTCAATTTGCTAGACAGGAAAATATTAGACTTTGGAGCACTGACAAAAAGGGGATGCGATGAGTCCAGTTTTACAATATTAAACCTGTAACCTTAAGATCTGAGTTTTTCTGTAGAAATGTGCAAGAAAAAAAATGTCTATCAAGATATTTTTTGTCATTTTAACAGTCTCCGAAGTTATATATGAATTTTTTTTTATTAAAAAAACGTAAACTAATTCCGAAGAATTCCGCAAGAATCAATGTGTAACAACAGCCGGATCTTTTATTTGGTTCTCTTTTCACAGCATTGTATAAACTAGGCTGTCCGTCTCTGCCTAGATATCCCAGTGCCTTTTTTAAGTTTTAAAGTGGATTATTCAGGTCCTGGTTTCTACATGATAACAAAGGCAGTGCAATCTGACCCCTGCAGAGTTGTGCTCTAATCCGTCTCCGTCCAAAGAGTCTGCATTTACACTCACCACTCCTGCTCATGCACAATGGGATTAATTTACAAACCCCCCTATAGTACCTTAGTGGCATAAACCTAGGGCTAAAAATTATAAAACCTTAATGGTAATAATGATAATAGCTTAAAATTGCTACTCTCATGTTCCAACAAGAACATTTTATTTCACTTCCCACCAAACACGTCTGTCTAAACTGCAGTCTATTTAGTTAGAATGTAAAAGGATGGTGTGTTTAGTGGCTAGAAGTGTCCGGGTTATAAAGCAGTTGGGAGAGGTTGGAGTAATTGTACCTGCACAACTTTATCTTGGGGTCGAAGTCCAGATTTCTCAGCTGGGGAGTCCTCATCCACCGCCCTGATATACTGGCCTGATTTGGATTTCTCGCTGTGCAGGTTGAAGCCATAACCCGTGGCTCCCTTCTTCATGTGGCAGAGACGGGGGCGAAGTTCATTCTTCGAATCCTACACGTGAGAAACATGCATTTTATAAAACATAACCCAGATTTATGATAGAATGGAAATCCAGTGATCATGTACAGCTTTACACTAAACAATGAGAACATGAGAAATGAGACACGACTGATTACGGTTATGGTGCACAAGAGAAAGGAAAAGGCAGCAATCTGCCTTTATTAAATTATTTTAGAGTATAAATATTGACATACTGCACTTTTTACATAAACACAGACCTTAAGTCAGACAGTTTCTTCAATAAAGAATATAAAAGGTGCTCACAAAGAAGTACAAACGAGACAAAGCAGTACAAAACAATAAAAACAAAAGGGAAAGTTTAAATACAAAAAAAAAGCACAATTTCTAAAGTCTATGATAAAGTATAAAATACTTGTTAAAAGATATGTTATACCATCGAAAGATCGGATTTGATCAGCACCACCTCTGCCTGGATGTTTCGCTTCAGAGTGAACTAATGATTCCGCCTCGTCATTTATACTTCCTTTTTTCAATGCAATGGATGATATATGAGCCACGCTTTACCTAGCCCGGGGTAGGTGTACCAAAAAAAAAAAAAAAAAAAAAAAAAAACACAACAACCCAGTACTCAGGACAGAAAAGAAAGACTTTTTTGTCCTTATTGTCCATTTTTTTGAGTTCTGGAAAATAAGTGCATAGCTAACTTGTTAAAACCATAATGTCTCAAATTCTTTAATTATATCTGTATTTTTGCTAAAATGCATTTAAAAAATGATCAAGTCCTCAGTGTCAAACAGCTACAAAATAAGAGCTTACTGTACGTCTCTCTTGCTCATCATTTACTTTTAATACTAAGGGGTGAGACAAATATACAACTCAAGCTCTAGCATTTAAAAGAAACAACAACAACTAAAAACACATAAAACCATACTCGAGTAAGAGAAAAGTAACATCACAAGACAATATTACCTTGCCGGAAATTAGACGGAAAAAAGTCCCAGATAAAACCTAATGTACTGTAACAAAAAGCTAGACATCTCATTATCTTATCTCATTATCAAAGAATATCTTCATTATAATTCCTTATAATTTGCGAACTTTGGATAAAATGCTGATGTCTGTGAGACAAATCCCTATGCTTAAACGTGATTTAGTGTGTATAGTTAGCAAAGCAAGCTAAGTGTGTCTGTTCATCCTTTTTCATAGATAAGATTCATACTAGGCACTTATGCTAAAAACTTTTTATTTTTGGTTAGTATATGGTTAGCATGTTCAACATTTTTGCATAGATACTTTCATGTGAACAGTAAGTTACAGATGCTCAAACTGTAAGAATAATAATAAAAATAAAACTCTAATCTCTTATCTCTAAAAGACTGTCGTGCTCATGAGGTTCCTAGAACAAAGCCGTGCCTGCACAGTGTACAGGTCTTATCAGGACCTTATCACGTCCAAAACCCTACTTTCCCTGTGTAATATATATAGTGAGCTAGGATGAGGTGTGTATTGCGCATGTGTGTGTGTGTGTGTGAGCACAGCAAAACAAGGTTAACGTGGGTGGTCCGGTTTAGACTTAAATAAGATTACTGATCTGTCCTGTCCTGCAGCGGAAGCTCATGTACCTGATTGACAAAAACAACAGGAAATAAAATCACTCTATCACGAGTCAAATGCAGTTCTGACCAACGGCCTCTCAGTTCGAATAAAACTAGATGTGGCCGCTCAGGAAACGACGCAAGCTTTTTTTTTTTTCCTTTTTTAAAGATGTGCAGGAAGTGAGAGGCCACTTTGCACACTGTCTTTTAGCTAATCCAATAGTCCATATGGCGCAGTAAGAGCATTAGATTCAGGATCTGGGTGATCAGAGCTAGTGACTGCATCCTTACACCGCTCTGCTATTTTATACCGTGGCGTATTTAAATCTAAAACTTCTAGAAGTTGTTTTGGGGAAACGCCCCACAGCATGTTGTAAGTAATTTTACAGTGTTAGTTGCACAAAATAGTCACTGTGACACTGAAGATGAGAAATAGCTAGCATCTCAGGAATCCTTCAAAAGTGGCGTGCCAGAGAAACGGCTTCACAGTAAGAGTGTGAATAAAAAACATTACTAAATATTGGCTGGTTTTTGCAATGCATTGAACAATCAGCCATAATAATAAAGCCCAAAACATTAAGCCCCATATTGAGTAAGTTCCTCTTATACCACCAGGGCGCCTTCTGCCCTTCGGGCATGAATCCATCAGAACTCTGGGGTGTGCTCTGCTGTCTGCCAACCGGGATGTTAGCACATGATCCTGCTGTGGGTTGCGAGGTGGAGCCTCCATGGACCAGACTTGTTTGTCCTGCACATCCCATGGGTGCTCAATCGGATTGAGATCTAGGGAATTTGGAGTCCTTGCCTGCTAAGCTCCGTACGGCTGTGGTGCACTGGGTGTTCTGGAGGCTTTCTTACAAATTTGTGCTCCATTGGCCTTTTTCAGGGATTGGACCAGACAGACTGGCCTTTGCTTCACCATAGGCATAGATGAGCATTGGGTTCCCATGATCCTGTTAAATACCAGTTCACTGGCATTTAATCAACAGAGTGTAATTCAATTCACCTGGCAGTGGTGTCAACGTCGTGTTTGATAGGTGTACAATTGTAATAAATAATAATAGAAATGATAATTAGCAATTAAATAATACCAATTTTCTTTAGACTTTAGAGTGGTATGGTGGTGCAGTGAAGCATATGTCTCTCATGTCTGTGTGAGTTTCCTCCTGGTTCTCAGGTTTCTTCTCAGCTCTCAAAAACATGCTGAATGGATTGGTTAAAATGATCCTGAAATGAGAATGTGTGTGTGTGTGTGTGTGAGCGCGTGCGTATCTAAGCATAGGGAACACACCCTGCTCCGTTGTCCAGGGTGTGTTTCTGTCTTATGCCTAGTTTTCCTGGGATTGTATGCACCAAACCTGCTTGCCGTTATTATGACTACTATGTGTTTCCTTCTTTTCATATTGGAATAGACCAATCTTTGAGCACGACAATCTTTAAGAAATTCCGGATCTTTAAAGAGGCAGG
This sequence comes from Clarias gariepinus, assembly GCF_024256425.1. Taxonomy (NCBI): domain Eukaryota; kingdom Metazoa; phylum Chordata; class Actinopteri; order Siluriformes; family Clariidae; genus Clarias; species Clarias gariepinus. The sequence continues at coordinate 21,512,564 of NC_071113.1, read as the reverse complement.
ATTGACGAATAGCTGGGACTCTTAAAATAGCTCTGTATACTATTAACAGAACAATAGTTTCGTTTCGTGTTTTGTTTTTTTTAAGTGGGGAAAAGGCATCAATTAAGTCAGAACCTGTTTGGCCTGGTCCTTCTGAAAGACTGTTTCGAAGATCTGTTGATCTGTCTTATTCTACGCCTATGCTCTTAAAGCCACTAAAATAAATTCAATAAAAGTTTTAATAATGCGATAATAGCTAAATCTTCCTGGTTAAAAAAAATATGGAACAAATTCTGATGCACGCATTTTATCAAAAAACTTTGAAGCATTAACAAGGATATGTTTAAAAAATGTGGGGAAAAAAAGTATTGAATACATACAAATAAATACCTAGTAAAGTTCACATCAAAATTAATCAAGTTATGAATATAAATGCTAAAAATTATTCTTGTGCACCTGGGACCATTATTTAAAAAAATGTAATACTAATACAAATAAATATTATTGCCATTGGTTGGAATTTTTTTATACATTAGCTAGTAATCATGGTGAAGCTGAAGCAACTTCCTCAAGCTTATAGACACAACATTCAAATGGAAAAAGCTACAGAGCCAAAGCTCGAATGGAAAAAGTTACAGAGGCAAAGCAAAGAGCTTAAACTTCCCTGGCTGTGTGACTGGTTCAATAAAATGCAGGTGGAAAGTTTATGAAACCTCAACTAATCAACGTCCCACAACAGGTGTGCATGTAAGATTTTACAACATGCTCTCAGAGTAATAATGAGGACCCTTGTACCCAAGTCGGGTACAAGACGCATGTGGGAGCATCATGATTAGAGCGGTGTGATCTAATCGGTTATACAATTTAAATAACCTCTTATTTTACATTTTTCAATTAATTGGTTTATTAAGTCAGTTTTTGATCAACTTTAAATTGTCTATGATTAATAAATTCTTAAAAAATATATCACTGCTTTCATCTTCTGCTAACTCTCGAATTTTGTGATAGTATCACTGCTTTTTCGTTTGAATATACGTGTTGGTGCATTACTGCCACCTACTGGACAGGTGTGTGGAGAAGGGTGAAAAAAATGATTGCTTTACATGGGACATGATATTCAAACAATCCACAAGTAACACAGCATTTAAATAATTATTAAATACTTTAAGTGTTGTTTTTTTTATTCTTCAAAAACCTGTAAGAAATATAGCTGTTTGGAATAAATCAGACAGTGAACTTGTGCTACTAAATGAATCAAATCAAATCAAATAGAAAAGCACAATGTCCAAAAATGGCATAAATCAAATTCAAAGCTTCTTCTGATTCCCAAGCTGTACTTATAATATGGAGCTGCTTCTCTGTAAACAGTCCTGGAGTGTTATCAGTGGAACAATGCTCCAGGACATACTGTATTAAAGTGGAACTGCATCACTCCGGTCTGGAAACTGTATCTGGGACAAAGATTACCTTTTCAACAAGAGAATAATCTCAAGTCCTGGTTTCTGAAAAAGAAGCTGATGGTCCTGGCATGGCCTAGCCAATCTCCTTTACTCATGGAAGATTTTGAAATTGCAATTTTATCAGCAGGACCTTGGTAACCTTGGGGATTGAACACAATTAATCTAGAGGAATGAACCAAACATGAAACAATTATGCCGCAAAAAATTAACTACTTCTTTTGTTTGATGCGAGTTTAAATATGACTTGTGACTGCAGTCACTGAATATTAGGGTTTGGGTACCGAAACTGAGTGCCAGTATGGTACCGGTACCTATATACCCAGTATGTAGTCAAACCGAATCAGAACACAGATCTCGGTCGGTGCCTCACTAAGGTGCCACTTAAATGCCTGAGCGATCGATTAAAAGATTTGTCCTCTGGTTCTCTAAAAGCATCATCACCTTGCAATTTCCCTGCAAAAGCCCTGATAATACAAATCCAAGTAACCTTTAAAATAATGCAAGTGTCCAAGTTGTTTTCACATTCCAACTTAAAACCACAACCCAGGAAACGAGGCTATGCAGTAATTACACTGCAGCAGGTAGCGTTAGCTAGCTCAGCTAAACACGCTTAAAATAAAATGCCTAAACGTACTACAGTGTGGCTGTATTTCACAAAAAAGGATTCCGACATCGTGACATGCAACAAATGTCTTTCAACAAAAGAGGAAACATGCCCAACCTAACGAAACATACGAGCACAGACGATGAAGTTGAAAGCATGTGAACATCAGCTGGCAGTGAGGGCCTCCCTGACCCCAGAGCAACCCTAGCAAAGTCAGGAGAGGTGACTCATTTTGCCAGATAAGGCAAAATAATGGTCATATTTCTGCAAAAGAATTGCTAAAATTTGAATCTGGTTTGTAACGTAGCAAGAATATAAACTACTTTTCTTTTGCCATTGGTGTTAAATGATTGCAGTTTGTTAGGTACTATGTAAATTTGTTGTGCTTTGTATTTACTTATATATTTACAGATTAATCCCTGCTATCTGTTAACACCTAAATGAGGATGGGTTCCCTGATGAGTCCCGTTCCCCTCAAGGTTGTTTTCTATCGCCATCTCAGGAAGATTTTCCTTATCACCGTTGCCCCCGGCTTGCTAATAAGGAACAATCTGATCGTTATGATTTATACACATTTCCTCACACATTTCATACTCATTTCAATAATTTTCTTTAAATTCTGTAAAGCTGATTTTGCAGCAGTGACCATTGTTAAAACCAATGTATTGAATTGAAATATATGTTTTGCTATAAATCTTTTTAAAACATACATACTTGTTTATGTTTAAGGCAAAAGATATGAAAAATATAAAGAGCTCACTGGACAATAAAGAATATCTAACAGCAAAAAATTATATTTATAAATAAATAATGTACTCTTAAGTATTTAAGTACAATTCTTGTTATCTACAACATACGTCAGTATCTAAGTCCACTTCAGTGTTCCATCATAAAACAGTTAAAAAAAAACAAGAGATCAAAGACTTTCACTGAGAAAATTATCCAATTATTATAGAGTGAACGAATACCATCAATCTAACTTTTAATCAAAGTCTCCTAAATGTAATAGTTTTGATGCTACACAGACCATAACAGCTGACGTTTCCGAACGTGATATCCTTTCCCTCTTAGGAGAGGTCCACTGATACCAATGTTACCATGATAAAAATTGCCACACCACGTACACGGGATAAGATACTCTCTACTTCTAGATAACGTCTCAAGAGCTTATCGCTGCTGCTTGCAGGGATGTGCACTAAGCAACAATCAGCTTCACTGAGTGGCAGGTAAGCATACATGGTTTTAATGAGAAATAGTTAGGACATGTCAGTAACACTTGATTGATTGTGGTTGTTAAAATAATAAAGCAGTTTTCATTAAAGGAAAATGTTCCAGAGCTTAAATCCATGGGCCTCCTCACTGGGGATGATTAGCAATAACTCATTTATAGTGCAGTAATAAATTACTCAGGTATTCGCTCGTTCTGATATGCCCATGTCAGGAAGTGGAGTAAGAACCATTAAGGAGTAAAGCACCGGTGAAGACGTTTATGGAGTGTAAAACTATACGCAACACACATCTGTATGAAAGCCAGACAGATTCTGGCTGCCGGGGTATCTGCCCCAGAATTGATCAGAATTACCTGTTTATATCATCTGTATGTTTTATCATTTGAGAGAGAAAAACAATGTAAAGAGAGACTTGATGTAGAAATGAATTATTGAGCGGGATACAGTGCACTATTATTATTACCAAGATGATAAGCTAAAGCCAGAGATATTTTAGGTTTAGAAAGTGGCGTTTGTCCTTCTGGGGCGGGTCTCTGAAATGTCATTTCCTTTTCATGTCTTTTTTTTTTGAGGGGGTTTAAGGAACTGCCCACACTCCCCTGAACATATTACAACCCCTGTTTTCCTGACACCAAATAATCAGTCAAAGAATTGAAAAAAAAAGAAAAGAAAAAAGAGCAGGAAATCATTCAACCGCACACAGACAATTTTTAGGAGAGATGCATCATTTCCTATAAACTGATAAGGCAAAATTTATGCTTGATACAATACAGCTTAGTAATCACTTGACATCACTGTGAGTGTCAGCTCATCCTGTAGCTTGGCATGTGTGTCTCGTTGTTTTCTACAATTTTCTCGTTTTTAGTCTATAATATCTGGAATTTCTTTCAGGATCAATAAAAGTATCTATCTGTCTAACTTGCGCATCTTGCCGTCTTCACCTTAACCTTTTTGTTACTAAACACAGAACCTTAACTGAACAATGTCTGGGGCTGATAAGATGAACAATATTCCTATTCGTACAATACACAGAATTCTACAGCCTGCATAGTTTCTTGTTGACCTTTTACATCCTGTAAGCCAGGATACTTCACTGAGTGAGAGAGAAGAGGCCTGCGTTTGAACAGTCTTTAGAAACAGAGCTATTGTCTGTCCTGAGCCTATCATCCTGCCGTGGAAGTTTCACAATGAAAAGGCGTGCCGCTTTAAAAAGATTCGCTCTGTGGGGTTCAAGCCGAGTTAACCTGAAAGAATAACCATTACCCAGAGGGATTTAAATAATAAAAAAAAAAATTTAAAGCTAGAAGAACCGGGAGAACTTTTCTGGTGAAAATATACCTAATTCGATTTTTCAGCTTCTGGAAAAGTGGTGGAAAAGTAAGCTTTTTATAAAACAGCTAAAATTTTTTTTTGTTTTTTTTAAAAACACTGTTGCAACAGTATCCAGCTAAAACGTCTACAAGCTGGTCGCAGCAAAGGACGGCGTGTCAGCTGAGAACCAGTCAAACCACTGCTCTTGTGTATGACTAAACGCTTTCTGTTTAAACTAAGCTTGCAAGAGATAACATACCTCATACTTTAAACAAATTCTCTAAACATGAACTCGCTCGTCTAGAACTCGTTCCCGAACCTGGTCCTGGAATCCCCTGATCTACAGTATGACGTAGGAGCTGGTGCATGTGGAACAGGGCGGGGGTTCGTTTGTGACCGCTAACAAATTTATTCAGCACACGAGTAAAGGCAGGGTTAAATACCTGAAATGGTGATTAAAAATTTACTAATGCTACGTGTTACTTCACGATGGTACGTGTCTCAACTAGAAATTAAAGTAGAATGAAAATTGACTTTTAGTAACATATAAATGCTTCAGCATTTTATCAACCACTACCTTAACTTAAAAACGTCTGGCCTCAATTTGCGATCGATTGACTGCACAAATTCATGTTATTAATACCAAATAAAATACTGTGTGGCTACGATGGATGTGCATTTCAGGAATACGCTTGTTTGTGTGGAGTGTCTCCGCTGTGCTCTATCACAATCCCTTATGAACATCTTTATAGCAAAGGGTGATGAATTTATCTCTTACTTACGGCACTCACGCTTCATTTGGCAAAAAAAATAAATAAAAGATTTTTTGATTATTATCTCATCTAATCGTCTGAATGTTTCTCTAACTGCAATAAAGCATTTCATTACTTTTTTACGCAAATGTGATATTTTATAGGCCACATTCTGACATTGTTATAACACTTTGAACAGCAAGAAATAACCATCCGAAACTTGTGACTGAAGTAATGACAAGAACACACAAGCTAGGTCTAACAAGTTAGAAATAAAGAAAAAAAACCTTAGTAACGCCCTGCCTCTCTCTCTCTCTCTCTCTCTCTCTCTGCTTATTTCTGTCTTTGAAAACAAACACTTCACTGACAGGAAGAGACTAACCATGTATTACAGGAAGTGGGTTTTTTTTTTTTTTCAAAATATGCCTTTGTCTCTCCCTCCTTCACATCTAGACGAGCCTCCAGCAGTCGCTGCAGACTCAAATGGACTAGGTTTAAATCTATCTACAATAGGTTGCAAACACTAAGCACCTCAACCACAAGGTGCTGTGTAAAGCATCATTACACCTACACACACAGACACACACTCTACAGCAAAAGGATTCTGTAAAAATCTTTCTATTTTCTGTAATTGGTGATTAAACATACTAAGCTTGTTCCATTAAAGCAGCGGTGTTAATGATTTCTGATTTCATTTAAATATTAATATTACTTTGCGACCCTAATTATTACTAAAAAATATATAATTTCTGTCCCTCTCTTCAAGGGATTAGTGGTTAGCTAGCTTTATTTCTACACAGTGTTAACATCATAAGATTGCTGAAGGCAGGCACTCTCTACAACACCCTTTATAACTTCATGATAAGGAATCCTCCGATTCATTCCTTAAACAATTTACACCACGGGGGAATTTCCACAACAGTTACTTTAAGCCATTGATGTTCTGTAATGACTTACATAACACTTAACTTCACTAACTTCATATTTCATATTCAGCAAAACAAATGCTCTTCTCTTACAAACTCAAGAGAACAGAAGTAGTATGCGATAATACTCTGTTCATCAGCATAAAAGTATAAATTAAGAAACATAATAGAAAACCACACATTTGGACAATATTACATTATTCTCGAGCGGTCACATTGTTCTGTAAAACAGTCCAGAAAAATGGCTAAACAACACTGAACTGTGTGTGTGAGTTCCACACCAAAAACTCATCTCGGTTTGCAAATAGCACCCCACTGGGTTTGGCATTAAACAAAGGGAGCTTAGTGCGAGTTTAATGGACAGCCACTCTGAGGATGGGCCGTTCACTGGCTTCACTTCTGAATGATCCCAGAAAAAAAAGCATAAAAATGCAAGAGTTTGAGAGCGACCCAGCAACAAAGAAGTCATTCATGGATAATGAGGACTTCAAAAACACTTCCATAATTGCTTGGATGAAAAGTGAACATACAATGGAATAGATGAAGTAAAAACTCTCACTTGTGTAGGATTAGCCTAGTTGTAGCTTCAGCACAGGATTAAATTATACTTGCAAGGTCAAAAAATTACACACACACACACAGCACATGCATTTATGTTATTAATTTAGTGGTGCTAGACGCCCCAAAATGTATTTTAATCTGCCGAGTCCAAGGCCTCTCAACTTTTGGCTAGTGATCATGGTTGGCGACAGCTGGTAGTTTCTCTGTGCCAACATGAAAAGGTTTTGTTTGATAGCACTCGCTGGATTGACCAACACACAGCATGATAGGAAAGTTCAAGGAGATCAGTACAGATCGGAGAAAGCAAGTCAGGAAACATTTTTGAACAACTCCGGCTTCCCAGATCAATTCAAAGAAGTGCACCTAATTAAAAGTACCTGAGAAGTGGAGTCACTTTGCCAAGGTCTGGGGAAAAAAAAAAACAAAAAAAAAACTGTCTCCTTTAGCTGAGAGAAAATTGCTTCAGATGGTCAGAAACAACCCGGGAACAAAAGACGGCAAGGGCATGCCATTAATTGGAAGCTGCTGGAACACCAGTGTCATTGTCTACGGCCGAGGCAGTTCTCCAAAATACACACCCAAGAGCACGACTAAAGTTTGCAGCCAGGTTCTGAAGGAAAGTTTTGACCAAAGGTATGTTTAGAGGGGAAAAGGTGATGCCTTAAACCCTAGGAACACTGTACTTACTGTTAAGCATAGTGGTACCAAAGCATCACGATCTGGGGCTATTTTATCATTCAGTAGAACTGATATTGCACAGATTGAATAGACTAATAAAGATGAAGGACCTTAAATCATCAGCTAGACAGATGTAGCTTGGATAAAATTGGGTGTATAAAGCTGGTTATAAAACGGATCAAGTGAAACAGATAACTTGAAAAAAGTGAAATGAATAAGCGTCTGCTAAAAGTGAAACTTGCCAAAGGCCATTTGACCAAATATTACGTGTACTTCATACATTAAATAACTAAAAAACTTGGGCATCAAACACTTGGGGTTTTCCTCTGGACAAACACCAGTTCGAAAAAAATAAATGTAGCCCATAACTGCCCTGAAGTTCATGTTTATAATGAATGTATGTAAACCTCCAACTGCAACTATACTACATCTAGCTAACGGCTCTGTACTTTACAATCGGCTTTGTCTCGACTTTGTATACCACTGGACCATAACGTTCCCGTCTACACGATTATCATCTCTGCTAATCCCTAGAGCTAGTGTATGAGAAAGTACAATATGTGTATATTGTAATATTTGTAATGTTTTACATGATCTAAGAGATTATTCAGTCCAGGCCTTCCTTTACCTCTACTCTACTCATTTCACCTTTAAATGCCACAGCTTTAGTTAATCTTTAGCAAGCTAAGATGTTCTACACTTCAGAAAAATGCAATGTTTGTGCAATCACTGCTACACATTATGCTAACATGGCATCTTCCGCAATAACTCGTACAATGCTGACACTATGACTCTAAGGTTAAAGATTCTCTTCTAGTCAGAACAAGAGTAATATATACATATCTAAACTGTTCTGTAAAAGAGTAACCAGTGCTGCTCATTAAATCTCACAGAGCTGGCACTCATGTCCTAATGCCCTGCTGGCACTTTGTATTTTTAACTACAGTACTTTAATGCAGTGCATTTGGTTGAATATTCCTTATAGTGGTTCTAAACCATATTATAAAATAGAAGCTTTCAGATCTGATTCTACCAAACGACAAGGAAATGTAATCCCAACATGAGACAAAATTAAATACTTCACTGCGTGGCAATTCAGGATTGTTTTATTGCCTCATTGTCTCTTTATGGTGACTATAATCAACACTGATTTTTTTTGCTGAGGATAGATTGTAGTAAATGATACACGAGTTGGAATGTGTAATTTCCTGAAGCTGTAAACTACTGTCTGTACTAATACCTGAAGTATCTGAAATATCTTGCGCCATGTTGGCTGCTGCAGCAATAAAATGCTATCCATTTACCTAGAGTAGACAGCTTATGGTCTGCACAAAGCCTACCTGGCCATGTCCATGACTGAAAGCAATAAATACAGTAAAATCTTTAACATTTTCTCGACATAACGTTTAAGGCGATACGATTTATTCCACTCTTGCTTGAGTAACCCGGTTTTCTCATAATGTTGTTGCCAATAAAACGGCAACTAAAAAAAGAACTTTGTGTTGTCCCTCGAGGGCCTGAATCGAATGGAATTCCAGTTAATCCTTCATAAATGTCAGGGCACACTTAAACGGAAAGCGCTGTGAATTCAGACAGCCGGGGAAAAACAAATCAGTGGGACATTGAGACACCTCCCGCTCTAGTCACTCGAAGCCGTGCACATTCTTCCAGGTTGTACAGCCAAATACCAGCCACCAGAGTTATGTTTCTGTAGAAACCTTAAAGATGACACACATCTTATCATACTGTTGATTGTTTATGAAAAGGTCCAAAGGTGAAATTGCCAGCTTTATCTCTGCGTAATTAGCATCCTTTCTGTATCTTGTCATACACTACCAGGTAAACTTTTAGACAAATCAGAATGAATATTCTTGAGCACTCAACTGATTAGTCCAGAGATAATGGTTTATTTTTCCAAACTCTCAGCTCAACCATTACTTATGTAATGTTTATATTACTAATATGTGTCACATAGTAATATAAGGAATATTATAGTAATCTTTGCTTATAGGAACGCGTAAACTTGAGTGCTTGAGTGGGACGTCATACCAAACCAGCCATCATGACATACAAGTGGTCAGTAATGCCACAACATAAGAGGTAAAAAACCTGGTAGACAATTTACTGGTTTCCCACTTAAAAAAAGATAAGGGATTTGTGGTTAGCAACTATCCATCTGGGAGATGAGACTAATCCTGGTCACAGATAAGCATGTTGGTCTCACTAGGGTTTGTGTAGTGACCATTTTATCCCAGATTGCATCATCATAAAATAAATGTTCAGTAAATTTAACACCATATATATCCGATATGCATGATGCAATTGTCTTAGGTCGGCTTATTTAAGGGGCACCTACATGCTTTAATTATGCATGCCTCAATTTTTAGTTATTTTTAGGCATTCAAAATGAGTCTCCAGTCTGCGTGTACAAACTAAACCAAATTATTAATTTCAGTTTTTGTATCTTTAAAAGGCCAATTAGGTTTTCCCTGTGACCTCATATAAGGGTTGGGACATGGCTCAAGAGTGGCACATTTATATAAACACTGAAAGGGTGTGTTCCTCAGAGAAGTGAAAACAAGAGAGGGTTATAAAAAAAATTAGTTAATCGACCCAAGCATGTCTCTAGCAAAGGGAAGCTGTATTTTTTTTTGTCCTATTCACTTTAAAAGAGAGAACAGAGAGAGGGTGCTGACGGAACAACTGTTTACTGGTTTTAAAACCTAAGCGAGAACAGAAACTAACCTGAGGGTATAAGATTAAACGTAATTATAAATGATTATGACACTTTACTCACTCACTCCTTGTCAATACTGCTTCATCTTATATTCAGGCTCGTAAAAGACCAATTCCTATTCCAGGAGACTTTGGGCAGGAGGCGGGGTACACCTTGGATAGGGTGCCAATCCATCGCAGGGAACACACACACACTACGGGCAATTTGGAATCTTGCAAACTCCATGCAGACGGAAATCAAACCTGGCCAGGAATCGAACCCAGACCCTGGCGGTACAAGGCTACAGTGCTAACCACTACACCACCGTGCCACCCCATGAACACAGTTTCTTGGTCACTTTCAACTCCATATATTATCTTGCTAAGCATATTTAAACGTTTAAAAAAACATTTAATAAAGGAAGCCCCTTTTATGAACATGTGTCTCAAAATGTTTGACTAAAAGCGTACATATATATTTCATGAGATGAAATGAATACTTGACACTTGTCACAATCCATCAATCATTTTTTGCTGTTTTGTGACATTTCAGTCCCTCACATGGAACATATATTGTTCATTTTCTAAAGCTGGATCAACAACTATTAAACACCAAAAAGATGAATTCGGTCTGTGCAGCAACCTAAACAACCATCGAGCCCAAAGTTAAAAATAAAAAGGCCAGATGAGATCATGTATTGTTATTGGTAAGGCATACTGCTTTCACTTAACCCCTGAGTCACACACTTGTACACTAAAAAACTGCTTGAGGCTATTAATAGACTGGTTAAAATGGCAGAACGATATGATAGAACATTATCTTTATGATTTTTATGATCTTGAGTATCATGGGTTCCATCAGGTGTCATTTTTTTTTTTTTTTTTTTTTGACATATTGCTTCTACCCCACAATATAGTTTTTTTCTTGTGCAACTGTACAGGGCGTTCCCTCAGTCTACATACATAAGGGAAATTAACAATTTTTGGCAAAATGCTTTCCAAAATTTGTTATGCATAGTTTATATATCCAGGGGGAATACGATGACTGTGGTTTACCAGGAAAAGACGCATCTCGAAGGAAGTGCAATTACATGCATGTTACCAGATGGGTTAACACAAGTAGGAAAGACTACTCTCTGGATGTTTATGTTTACAAAGAAATGCCACCCATTACGAAAAAATATTTTGTACGTGAAGTTACATTTTGCTGAAAAAGGAAGATCCTCCATGTAGAGTATGAAGGCTTTTGGTGATGCCCCAGGTAGTCCCTCCTCATTAAGACTACTACTTATTAGATTTCTTTCACAGTTTAAAGCTGTGTCCGTACAGAACAGTGCATCTGATTTGTTCCTAGATGCGAAAATCACAAATGTTACAGACGTTAGAACATTATTGTGCTGCTTCGCTTTAATAGTTACTCTAAAAATCTGCCAGAATGAGATGCTAATAATAATAATAATAATAATAATAATAATAATAATAATAAATACAAATAAATAAATAAAAATCACTTGAGATTTAGTAATTTAAGTCTGCAGCACAGTTAACATGTTGTGATCTGAGGTCAGGGTGGTGTGATGGTGGCATCTCATGGTGGCAAAAGTCTGGCAGCTGCTATTAAACTGTGTTCACACCCGTGGGGGCAAAAGGGTAAATACAGGACAGAAGAGATTTCTTAAAGTATTTGTGTGATCTGAGTTTACCTTGGAGCTCAGGCTGAGTTTGTCGAGGCCCATGTCTCCGTTCGCAGCAGGAGCGGCAATAAGAACTGGGACGGGGGTAGAGACAGGGACAGGGGTAGGAGCAGAGACAGGGACAGAGACAGGGGTAGGAGCAGAGGCAGGAGCAGGCACAGGGACAGGGGTAGGGACAGGGCTGGACTCTGTAGCGGTGCCGTTCCTCCTGTCCTCCTGTGCGGCTGAATCCGGCTCTTCTCCCGGTCTCGGCACTCCGTCAGTCACGAACTCCTTCCTGCAGCTCAGGTTGTGCTTTTTGAGAAGCTCGGCCGTCTCAGAATCCACGACGATCAGCTCCAGACTGCCCGTGACGGTTCTTATCCGGGACACGACCTGCTGGTGGCTCTCCCCCTCCACACTCTCCCCGTTAACGAACACTAGCTTGTCCCCGGGCCTCAGACCGGACAGCTCGGCCGGGGAGTCGGGCTCGACCAGGCGGATGAACTGACCCGCTTTGTTCTTCTCCCCGTGCAGGTGGAAGCCATAGCCGTCGCTGCCCTTCTCCAGCACACACAGCCGGGGCCTGAGCTCTCCTGACATCTCCGCAAAGTCCAGCTGACAACCGGGACACGCGCACAAAGAGGTTTAACACGAGGATTAAACTGGAAATAAGACGAGAGAGAGAGAGCGCGCGCGCGGTCCGAGAAAGTTAGAAACTGTTAGAAACTTCCGAGGGAAAACCTGCCGTGTTTTTGGGAAAAGTTCCCATGCAGTCAGTGGTGGTGTGAAGGATGAAGTCTGACACTTCCTCTTAGTTCTAGAACTTAAGAACCGTTCAGAAACCGAGACGTGACTTGACGCGGCTTCGCTTAAAAGCGCGGTGGCGTAGGTATGATTGACGGGAAACCCGACCAATCACAGCTCACGTACGCCCCTTCGAAGTACATCAAAGAGACTAACAGGGTGTCAAAGTCTTCATACTGTACATAAGAGAAATAGAAAAATGTCTTCCTTTACACACACACACAAAACAGTGTGTACACTTTTATGTATGTACAGAATGTGTGTATATATGTGTATATGTACAGAGTGTGTGTGTATATATATATATATATATATATATATATATATGTGTGTGTGTGAGAGAGAGAGAGAGAGAGAGAGAGAGAGAGAGAGAGAGAACCATCATTGTAATATTAAGAGTATTAAATTCTAGACACAGTTGCATATATACTGTACATTTACACATCCCTTCCCCAGTTGGTTTGACCATGAAATGTTAGTGTTTTATAGAAATTGGTTCTACAAAGAAATGTTTAATAATCAAACAATCAAAATTCTTGCCGTAAGTCATATTTTCTTCCTACTTACCTCTAAGGACTTGTTTTGGGATTAAAGCTTTTCCAGTTCCTCTTTGTTGTTCTGTAAACATTTACATCTACCTTCACACCTTCTCTTTATCTGTAAAAGGTGAGTATGTTTTTTTTTCAACTTTTAGCATTTTTATTGTTGATTTGCTAACATACCTTCCTGATTACACATATAAAATAAATTAACAAGGCAGATGCAAAATTTTAACTTTACCACAGAGTGAGCTTTAAGCCCCCCCCCCATTATGTATGTCATAAAAACAGTGTTAGAAAAAATTATAAAAGAGACATTTATAAAAAAAATAATTAATAAAAGTTTACATTTGTAAGACACAGTTTGTTTGTATCTGTGATGGATTTTGTGTAATAACCATTTGAAATCAGGGGAACTCTGTGCTCAGCTATACCTTAATGATAACATAAATGCTTACATGTTGTAATGGGTTTTCTGGGAGGAGATAAGCTAAAGTACAAGAGGTTTTCCTTTTTACCTAGAAACCAACAAACCCTTGACTTCTTTTTCTGACAGGCCAAATATCAAGGAATCCTGATCCAAGTCATTTGACTAATGTGTAACCAATCTGTATTTCTTTTAACATAACTATAAAAGTGATAGGAAAGAAGTCACTCTGGTTTGAGATATTAATCTATTAGAAAATCATAATGCAAATTTACACTGGGAGTTTCCCCACCCATATATATTTTTATCCTTTCAGTGTGATAGCAGTGCAGAAAGAAGTAGATTAAACCCATTGATAGTAGTCAGTCATTATCTTACTGCTCATCGTTGACCGTGGTTCAGCCAACACACCCAACGCAAGTTACGACTCTGCATCGATCTAACAAATGATGTGTGGTCAGACAAGAAGACTCACTCTGTGCACAGGTAACATATTGCACCATCTGCTATTCAGTGCACTTATAATGGGCATCTAGTGGCAACAATGTGAAATCTAAGCTTGTGTAAATATGAGTTACATGAACATTCTGCGCTTTCTCCTACAGTCTGTTTAACCTTGGCTATACTGATGAGGCCTGCTGAGTGCTCCTGCGTATGAAAGGATAATGATCAGCTTCACCAAAGAGCATGACAAATAAAAATCAAGTTAAATGATCCACGAGAAATCATTAAACCCAGCTTGCTAATACTAACCTCCTGTCTATTGCAAAAACAGCTTCACCACAGGTGCCTGCTTGGCAAGGATTAGATTTTAACACAGGGACACACATTGCCATCGTGTGGTCATATGCAGAGTTAATTTTCAACCAACAGTTTCTCTATCAGCAAATTAGGTTGATTTACTGACTGTAAACAGGTACGTGCAAAAGTGATGCACATGATCTGATCTGGCAAAATTGTGCAGATCTCAGGAAGAATAGAGAAGATTTTTACAACTGAGAATTTAATATATACACACACACATTTTATATATATATATATATATATACACATATATATATATATGTGTATATATATATATATATATATATATATATATATATATATATATATATATATATATATATATATATATATATACATATATACACGCATACACAGTACTGTGCAAAAGTCTTAGGCACCATATTATATGCTGTACCAATTTTGTTATACATGTTTATATACATGTTTATCATGTCTGCATAATTATGACAAAATCATTCAGTATTTCCATACATAAAATAATAAATAAATAATATTACAGGAGAATATTTACATGGCTGTAAAGTAAAAATATAAAATATAGTGTACAGACCAGTTTTTAGATGGAAACAAAAAACCTAATGTAAGCTGCTCCTGGGATTTGACGACACAAAATTGGTACAGCATATAATATGGTTCCTAAGACTTTTGCACTGTACTATATTATATACAGTATATTTCATATTATATATATATATATATATATATATATATATATATACACACACATGATAGCAGTTTGCATTAAACTGGTTGACAATTTGTGATCAGGAAAATAAATCAGTAAAGCCATAACGTCTTGTGCATATTAAATTTTTAATTTTTCTGGGTATGTTCTGAGATTTTACAAACTTTGCCAGTCAAATATACTTGCTATTGTATTGTTGATTTCTAATTGATGTCATTTGAATAATTGCATATTCCTGCACAAGCAATTGACATTTAAGGTTCATAGACTGTATCCAGCTTCAAAAAATAATAAATGTGAGCATTATTATTTCAGTGAATACATTTTTATTATGTGTGGCACCAATGATAAGTAACCTATTTAGTACTTTTTTGCACTTTTGTTATTTTAGGAAGTATTCCAGCCAGGCACCAACAGTTTAAATAATTCAAAGCTATAATTAATTACATGATGGTCTTATGTTATTGTGCTGGAGAATTTAACGCTAAGCTTAAAGGACATATTTCATTATGATATCTCTTCTAATTGATTGATCATCAGGAAAGTTACTTAACCTTAAAGAGCATATCTGGGATTGGCTGCTAAGAGGTGACATGTCTCCTATAAACAGAAAGTCTTTTACAGCTGCATCCCGATCTTTACTTGATCTTTGTGTTTGCTAGCTGGAAAGTTTGACGAACAGAAATAAAACAGGTCTCTTTTCTGGCCTGCATCACCACTGCATATCAGGGCCAAGGGTGTTTGAGGGTGACTCTGTGTCAGCGTTGTAGTGAGTGTGGAGGATCTGCTGGACAAGTGGAGAGTCCTGTCCCTCCAGCCAGTCCTCATAGAGACGTTGGACTTCAGGGTTGGCTTCAGGGAGCCGGACGGACAGAGAACCGTACGCTTCTTCCAGCTGCTGGACGAGAGATCGATCAGGCTTTCCTCCTTCTCCCTCCGCCTGTCCACGTCCACTTAAACAACCTGTCACACAAGGCACTCATTTCAGGAGAACTGTTTGTGACCGTTTGCATGGATTCAGTTGTACAATTTGCATGGAAAGTAGTGTGACATAAATAAAATTCTTGGCTGGACTGGAACAGTGTCTGTATTCCCTGTTATCACAGAAGTATATTTAAATGCATGTAGCATTTTCACCAAACCATTTTCCGAACTTTTTCCACCTTAACTGTGACCTATAATTTGTACAACTCAATGGAAGAACAAGCTGAAATCTTTTAGAGGGAAGTAAAAATAAAAAACAAAATAAGAGTGCACACCCTCTTATAACTGATAAGGTTGTGTTCAGAATTAAGCAATCACATTCTAACTCGTGTTAAATACAATAGGGGTTAGTACACACCTGCAATCATTTATGCTTCTAATTAACCCCAAGTTCAGCTGTTCTAGTAGGCTTTTCCATAAATTTTTTAGTCGCATTTTATAGCAAAAGCCATCGTCCGCAAAGAGCTTCCAAAGCAGAATCAGAGGATCTTATTGTTAAAAGATATAAGAAGAAGGCTAAAAAAATACTTCCAAGACATTAGATATACCATGGAAAACAGTGAAGACAATCATCAAGTGGAGAAAATATGGCACAACAGTGACATTAGAAAAACATCCAAGCCGGCAAAATTGTGAAAAAACACATGAAATACCCCAAAAGCATGTGGAAAAACATGTACTAGTCTCATGAAACCAAGATTAAACTTTTTGGCCATAATTATAAAAAAATAAACAAACAAATAAATAAAAATCTGTCAGCCATGGAACATTTTGCAAAGAAGAGTGGGCAAATATTGGCAAATAAAGATGTGCCATGCTAATAGACTCCGACCAAAAAAAAAAAAAAAAAAAAAAGAGTAATAAAATCTAAAGGTGCTCTAAAAAAGTATTAGTTTAAGGGTGTACATATTTATGCAACCACATAATTATATATAAAAAAACAAAAAGATAAATTATTGATAAATAAAATATAAATAATTTTGAACTTTTTTTCCACTTTTTAATGTGACCTATGACCTGCACAACTTTTATTAAATGTAGATTTTTTACTGTACATCCACTGTACATAATTTACTCATAACTGACCATCTTTCACATGCAAAACAAAACTAAACCACATCCTTAAAGATTTTATTTTCACCCTATAACACGTTCATACCTCCAGGACAGGACAGGACCTCCACTAGCTGGTAGGGCACTTTGCCTTTGCGCATGCGGTGCACCAGAGTCTGAATGTTCCGGAAACCGTAGACTGCGGCACACTGAAGCAGGGTCTCTCCATCACGCTCTAGCACCACCTCCTGGAAATCTCGGTTCCTAGCAGAAACACAAACTTTTTTTCAATTCAAGTTGAGCTTAAGAATTCTTATGTCTATTGTTTAATGCGTTTACAATTTTTTATACATTTACTAGAGGACTCACCTGAGTGTCTTGTATACAACCTCTTTAACATCCAGCCCAAAGAGCTCTTTGGCAGCGTATTTTAAAATGTGCTCTAGAAAACCTTCAGAGCCTCGACCCTCATGCCTCATCAACCTTGTGTCGGTGACATCTGCAAAACTGTCTCACACACACATGCAAAAGGTTAAACGGTGACGCAAACAGCCAGAAAACATTTTATCAAATCACTACTTAAACATTATGCTACTAAAACAATACTATGAAGCACCAATGTTAATTAGGACTAGTACAATGTATCGCGTTGCCCAAAATCAAAGCTTAAAGTAATATAATTTTGCTTCAGGGTTACCATAGTAACCTAGTGAAGTGATGATCATTTTCTTTTCTCTCTTCCGGTCACTTCCCTATAACCACTATAATACTACAGTATAATAGACCACAATAGTCTCTTTAGTCTTAAAGACATTGCAATTTTAACTATTTTCTTAGATTCAAGATTTCAAGAACTTTATTAATTAATAAATTACTTATGCTAGGTTACAGTTGCTCACAGTCGTTATCTAAAGGAAAAACTAATAAATGATCTACAAAAAAAAATGTCAATGATTTATGAAATTTGCTTCTTTAATGCTGCACTGGAGACCAAAGACTTTGGAAGACATTGACTAAAATTACTTATTAACATTAATAAGTGTTGTTTTAAAGCTATTTAACACCAAACTTGTCTTGGCTGATCTGTTACAGTAGGGGTAACTGCATCAATGCCCCAGGCTCTGTTTTTGAGTTACTGAGATTATGTTACTTCCTCAATGCTGACGTTAACCGCACTAAACATTTGGCAATCTTACGCACTTACACGTGATCCAGAGGAACGGGCTCAATGTCCTCCACAGAGACGTTACTCCGCTCCATCATGTGAAGAATTTCCACTGAAATAAAATGGATAACACTTTAATTATATAAGAGAACACAAGGTACAAAGTGATGTGTGATTAGATCACATGGCTAACCCTGACATTCAGGTCGTCAGCTGACTTGATTTTTATTGCCACATAACGAGACTGTGACACAACCGAGAGCTGTGAAATAAATATTATATATACAGACATGATTTTTGCCCTACCCCATTTCTTCTGCGAAGTTGACAGTTCAGCATGACCCTTCTATATTTCAATAGTTTGTTAGACCGTTTTTAACCAAATTAATTTCAGAATCCTCCTTAGTCGTTTTCATTGCTTGATTCAGGGCCAATAATTTGAGTCTTCTAAAACACCATCATATATTTTTTTATTACCACAGTATATATCTTCCTACATGCTTTTTAAAAATAAGATAAGACGATATTCAATACTTAAGTAAGGGTTTAAAAATGGTTGCCAGCTAAAACATATTAAATCACAGCAGTAATTATCTAATCGAAATAAGTATTTGCTTATTTAGATTCAAGAGCAACCTATATTTGGCCAGGCAATGTAGTACAACCCCAAATCAGAAAAAGTTGGGACAGGGTGGAAAATGTGAATAAAAAAAAGAAAGCAAGCAAGTTATAAATTTTCCTCAAATTGTATTTCATTGCAGACAGTATAAACACAAAATAATCCCTTTTTTTTTTTCTATCAACATCATTTGATTTGTAAATAAATATCCATTCTTGCCATTCAGGCTTGCAGCACATTTAAAAAAAAAGTTGGGACGGGGGCAATTGAGGGGTAGTAATGAGGTATAATAACTAAATAATGATGTGATTTGAAACTGGTGATGTCAACAGCTGACTGCAATCATGATTCGGTACAAAAGCAGCATCGAGGAAAGGCCCACTCCTTTAGGAGCAAAGATGGGCAGAGGATTGCCAGTTTTCCACCAAGTGCGGGCAAAATTTTTCTGAAATGATGAAGAAAAACGTTTCTTAAAGAACGATAGGAAGAGATTTGGGCATTTCTCCCTATACAGTACATAACATAGTGTAAAGAATCAGGGAATCTGGAGAAATTACCGTGCGCAAAGGCCAGGGTGCAAGCCTAAACTGAATGGCCGTGATTTCCGAGCCCCCAGACGGCACTGCATTAAAAACCGTCATTCATCAATAAATGATATAACTGTGTGGGCTCAGGACTACTTCAGGAAGTCATGGATGCTTGACTGGCCTGCCTGCAGCCCTGATTTGTCTCCTATAGAGAATGTTTGGCGCATTTTGAAACGAAAAGTGCGTCAACGAAGACCCCGTACTGTTGCGCACCTAAAACGTTGTTTGTTGAAAGAATGGGACAAACTAACACCTGCAACACTTGATTTCGTCAATGCCAACACGTCTTTTAAATGTTGTTAAAAGACAGGAGAACTGTACAAAGTGGTAAATGCTGTACTGTCCCAACTTTTTTGGAAAATTTATAACTTGTTTTTTTCTTTTTTTAATTCTCATTTTCCACCCTGTCCCAACTTTTACACCACTCCTGCCACTTTAAAAATAAATAAATTAATAAATTTAAAAAATACCCTGCCTTGCCTGTGGAAAAAATGTAGACAAGGAAAAAGAAAATGAGGTGATGAGGATTGGGACTAAACAGCTGAGGAAAAAGAAAAACACTGAATAATGAGACTAATCAGAAATTAGATTAATGTGGTTAAATGAGTTAAAACCGAAGTGAAGGCCGTGTCAGACGCACCCATCAACCAAAGTGCCCACTGCACAATTCTGTGGAGGCAGTGTTATGATGGGCTTGCTTCAGTTCTAACCCTAGTTACATTGTCTCTTGTAATCAAATATAAGGTGAAAGAATGAAATCATAGTGTGTGCAACTTTTTTTTGACCAGGCAGTGTAAATAAATAAAATAAAATAGCTAGAACACTGTGAACACAGTTTGTAGTTTTGCTATAGTTTAGGAGAGTGTAAAAGATGGGGGGAAAGTCAAACTCTGAGTAAAATTTGTATGTGAACTCATTCAATCAGCTCTAGCAGAAAGGCACAGTAAGTAAAGATACGCATGTTATTAATATCAATTAAAATAAATCTTTTTATAATATACCTTGCCCTCACTGATAATGCTTTACATATTTGATTAACTACATAAGTTTGTAAAAAATTATAATCACACTTCCTGAGTAGCAGTGATGTAGTTTAACAGTTAAATATCCTTGAATTAACCACAAGTGCTACAAAAGGTCACGGTGCTCCAGACACAATACCTAATAAGGTAGCTTAATCGGTGAAGGACATAAGTGCAAAAAAACATAGATTGTGACTAACATTAAACTGTGTTTTTTTTATATTTGGTAAGACAGCACAGATTTTTTTGGATCTCTTACTTGATGTAAGCACACAGTCCACATCTCTGGTATGAAGCAAGCTCTTGTGAAACTCTTCTCTCACTGCTTCCAGTTTCTTATCAAAGCAGGGGGCGACCACTACATGGTACACCTGCTCTTGGCTCAGCTTCTGCCAAGACACCAGACAGGATTTAATCAGGCAACCAGTAATGTTCTTCCTTTATTAATGCAGAGAAAAATTAAAGACTAACATGATAAGAAGTTGTTTACAATATAATATAAAGAAAAAGACCAGGTTATCTTTTTTTTTCTTCTTTAATCATTCTCTAGTTAAGATAAACTGATAGGGTTTGCCAACAAGACGTATATCAGAAAAGTGATTCACTCGACTGTATTTTGACATCTACTAACCTGCTTTCGTGTGAAGTAGTCTTTCACCAGAGATCCCATAACCTGCTGAGGTGACCTCGCTGTACAAATGTGTGGAGTGACCAGGCTTCCCAGCACATGCTCCGCGTAACGGATCCAACCTGATAAAACACATGGGCAAACGTTTAAAGAGCCCAGAACAGGGCAGCTGTTGTATCATATGAGTGATGTGCGCTGTCAGGAAAGCATGCTATTATCATATTATATTATAATCAGTAAACTCAGTGCGTTATGTTCTGATCACATCGCCACTAAGGATGACTCCATATTGTCTGCCTAAACACACATGATAACTAATGAGGTTTCACTTAAAGACCATGACGAAGGCTGTGGACTGTATTGATGCAAACAGTTTTGCTGTGCTGGCTTGGGACCAATAATCGCTCTAGGTTTTAGGAATGAAGTTTGGTCAATAGAATGGACTTCGTGTTATCTAAAACAGATCTGTTCTACAATTGCTCCTTTGACCCTACATCAGAAGAGGTTTATTTTTGGTCATACTATCTGGTATCATCCAGCTGAGGACTGGTTCCCTTTTGAGTATACTTTCTCTCTCTTCCTCTTTTTTAAATTTTGCACATTTATCTGGATTTCTTTCTCTCTTTTTTTTCTGTTAATCTGCACTGCAGCAATGTCCTCTGCCAAAAGAGCAAAGAGCTATATAAATAAAAATTGAGTTAAAATGGACAAATCATATATCTGGCCTCCTGGAAACTGTGTGGGCTATTTGATTTTGATTCACAGTTGTCCAGTAGTAGCTGATTAGTGTCCCCTTGTTTTTAATTCTATCGTACTGTAACACCTACACAACTTAAAATTACAGCATTTCCTGCTGTCAGTATTACAGTTTTGGGATTATTACATTAAAAGCTGCAGATTCCCATTATAGTTGCTGTTTATCCTGTTTGTTTTGTTGTACTGTAGGTGTGTTACACATGCATTCTGAGAACTAGTACTAAGAATCTCCAATATAAAAAAAACAAAAAAATCAAACTCAAGCTCATCGCCAATGACTATCTAACTTTTTATCAAGGGTGAAAAACTAATAATATAAAACATCAGTCACTTTCTTACATATATTTATATATTTACACTTACATTTACATATTTTGTTGTAGAATTTATAGATTCTGTTGCAACATTTTCCCACCTCAAATACAAACATACATAAATGAAAATTCACTAAAAGATTCACAAAGGTAAAGAGTTTACATAGAGGATCTAACTGCCTCTGTGGAAGGGTGTGAGAATAGAATGGTATTTATCTCCACCCCGCAGGACGCCTTGGCTATCTCAAAAGACCACTCCCTAAAAGAAAAGTGTGCTTGCACAAAAAAAAAGCATCCCACTATATCCCTTAATAGAATAAATTACTTTCCAATACAGAATAAAATACTTTCGAAATGTTCCAGATGCAAGAAAGACTCATTATTAAAGTACAGAATGACTACATCACAATATAGTGTACTGGCTTCCTCTTGACTAGACTATGTAGAACATGGACACGTTTAAACAGAACACCACGGTCATGAGAACCGGATTACCTGGACATGAGGAGGTGAACATTGGCATGGCATGGGCATCACTATGCCTACGTCGATAGCGCTGTACAAACTCCCTCTGACTCTCTAGAATACTAAAGCTAGCAGCCAGAGTTGTGTCGAACACATATTTCACTCCTGAAGACAAAAATAAAACATCTTTAGCTTTCTTTGTGCAAGGAACATCACACTGTTAGGTCACTAATCACTGGATCCTGTAAGTCTTATACACTGCCACATGTAATCACATTTAAAAATTCAAGCATTAAGGTTTAGATCAAACAAACATGTACGGAGAAGCAAACACGTGCACACATAACAGGCGGACTCACCCACACTCTTTAGGAAGCCACAGAGCTTTTGTGCAGCAGCCGGGACGCCCATGTGAAATTTCACAGCAAAAAATGGCAATGACTGAGGACACACAGACACCACCAGGACTTTGTGCTTGGAGGAATCACATTTCTGTCTCACACACACCCAAATAAAACAACAGCATGAGATCTGATTATGTCATATAAAACACCTTGAGTTTTACAGACAGACATAACACATAAAGGCAACAGTCGAAGATGTTTGCCACCTTATTGAGTGCAAGAACTCGGTTGATCTCTTGCAGGCTCTGTTGGGAGATTTTCTGGTTCTCTTCCTCGGACACACAGCCATCGCAGGAGAGACACGCGCTCAGCAACACAGGTTGACTACTCACCTAAGAAGTATATCATACCACCACCAGGGATTAATTATTCACATTATAAGTAAAAGAAATAGACATTAAGTTACTGCGAGACTGTTGAGATCAAAAAGTACAGTACATCTAAAAAAAAAAATAGAATATTGTGAAAAAGTACTTTGTGTGTAATTTAATTCAAAACGAGAAACTCTCATACATTGCTATAAATAAACGCAGAATGACCAATGTGTGTTCATGTCTACTCAACACTTTAGCAAAAATTACTGCATCATTGTTGCATGGCACGGAGGCGATCAGCTGAGGCATTATATATGACCAGGTTGCTTTGATAGCATCCTTCAGCACACGTGTTGTTGGATCAGTTGTTTCTCATCTTCCTGTTGACAAAAGCTCAGAGTCTCTTCGGGGTTCAGGTCAGGTGAGTTGGCTGCCCAATCCAGCACAGTAATATCATGGTCAGCAAACCGGTATAACGGGTGCCAAGTCCTGCTGGGAAAGGAAATCAGCATCTTCATGACACTTGTCACTAGACACAAGCATGAAGTGCTCCAAAATTCTCCTGGCAGAAAGCTGTTTTGACTTTCAGCTTGATGAACCACAGCAGACCAACACCAGCAGATGACAAATCATCACAGACTGTGGAAACTTCACACTCATCTTCAAGCACCTTTGATTCTGCATCTCTCGATACTTACACCTTGACCCTGATTTGCAAATAAATGCAGAATTTACTTTCATCTGAAAAGAGAATATCTGACCAAAGAGCAACCGTGCCGTTCTTGTTCTTCCAATAGCCGAGGTAACATGCTTCTGATGTCTTTGGAACAGGAGAGACTTGATACTGGAAACGCAACGGTTGTAGTCCACTTCCTAAATATGTCTGTACGTGGTGGCTCTTGATTCACCAAATCCAGTCTTACTCCACACCTTGTGAAGCTCTTACAATTAGATTTTTATCGGTTTTGCTTAACAATCGCCTTCATCCCTGTTGCTTGTGCACCTTTTCCTACCACGACGTTATACTTTTTTAGATGCACTGGATATTCCTACACATTATATAGACATTTATGGAGGTTTAAAAAAAAAAAAAAAAAAAAAAAAACACCTCTCCATTGGCAACATCTCCATCCAACTCTAAGTTTACAGCCTCATCAGTCAGCTTCTTCTTGCACTAGGAAACAAAACGCAATGCAAAATTCAGCAAGCGTGTCACTGTACTGTAAACAGATCTTGTCACGTTTAAACGTTTTCATGCCAGTATTACCTGTTTAGTGCAATTTTCACATTTCTCCTTTCTCTTCGTGATGATGACTTCCGACATTGTTCAAGGTCTCCCTGGAAAAAAATTTAAAATCACAAGCAATGATGGCTGCAGAGAAGTCGGGGATAAAGCTAAAACAACTTTCCATCCATCCATCTATGCATTGTGGGAAGGGAATTCAGGTCTTGTGAAGATTCTGTAATTATATCTCATGGGAAGGAGAAAGTGCCACCCTGAACTTTTAATGCCATAATTTCAAATATACATGAAGACAAAGCTGACAGCTAGTGTCTGATAATTAAAGGTTCCCACAATAGGATTGTCCATGATTGCTGTTTTGTTTGATTGAGGAATAAAGAGAAGCAGGAGGATTGTGTTTATTCTGATTATGTCGTTAAGTCGCAGATGACACAGGATTTACTAGTTAATTATAAGGTGATGTTGATGAGAAAGGTTTAAGAGTAAATGTGGTGGGGTTTTGTTACCTGTAAGAAAGCGGCTCCTCGGGTGAGAATCAAAAAGGAAATCCCAGTTCGGCTTGGAAATCAGTTAGACTTCTCTTCAAACATTAAATGCTAATCCAGTTTAGAAAAAAAAAAAGCGGCATTAAAACGGCACAACGCGAACCCGAACCCGGCCGGATCCAACACTAAGGACGGTGTCCGAACAGGAACTCTGCACGTGAGCTCAGCGAGGTCCAAATGTTCTTCATTAAAAAGTTCAGGGGTCCCAGTCACATGGAATACAGCCATGTACCGACTAGCTTATCCAGACTCATCGAAATCCGCTCAAAATATAAACAACAAACTCCATTATACACCTTGACACAACATCAGACTTCATTGTCCTTTAGCTAGGACAGCGCGCATGCGCGATTCCGCATCGCCCCCTCCTCTCGTTTTCTTTCTCTCTCACTCACTCACGCACGCACGCGCGCGCGCGCATGTACGTCATTGTTTCAACACAAAAGCAAATTAGAAACAAACTAAACAAACACTAAATAAGATTTTTATGTAAAATAAAATAAAATAATTTTTTTTTACTTATTATTGTCTAGAGGATAGACCGCACTTGGTCAAATCCCAATGTTATACTTGTTCCCTGTTTGAGTGCACTTCAAGAGAGTGTGTACTTTTTTGTTAAGAAAGAAGATGTTAGAAAGAAGACGTTATATGTAGCGCACTACATCCTCTATAGGGAGCAATTTGGAACACAGCCCTAAAGTAAGCCAACGTATGGGTGGAGCTTCGAGAAGGAGAAAGGGGAGGAGCTTAACGTTGTCGCCATCCAATCATATTCCACTGCGCTTTGGCGGAAGTTGGGAATCCCCGAAAGTGTCTCGCTAGACGCGTATGGACGAGCAGAAAGCATCTCTATTCATAATAAAGTCTGTTACCTCGTGGGTCCGACAACTTCTTTTCACGGACACGTTAAAGACTTGACAAGGTAAGTTTTCATTTTCGGCTGCTTCCGGTTGTTGTGTTTCTTCACGTGACCACGTCTGATCCGGGGTTGCTACACGACCCTGGTGTGGGTGTTGTCCTTCCCATCACACGCATCCTGTACATGTTTGTTTTAGTGTATTTAAAATATTGCTAATCTATGTATCAATGTGTTTTCGTGTTGTGCAAAGGAGAACTAATCTACATAATATGTCTTTATTCAGTGAAAGGAAATAAAATACTCACTGTCAAACAGGAAATTGTGCAATGGTTAAGCACACTCATTTATTTGTTTGTTATTCCTTTCTTTATATATTATATACTTATATATTTTTAACAGATGGTGTACATGTTGGTTGAAAAGCACACACCTGATCTTCTCCGTCTGACCAGATCCCCAGGGATTAGATCTTGGTCCCTTTTCGTTGGTATGGATGGGGGGAGAGCAGATGATATTGTGCAATTTGCTCACAAGGAACTGCATATTCTCATTACACTTGCTGTTCTACTTTTCTTTATCCAGGGATTGCGTCAGTCGGCCTGGCAGCAGCATATTACAGTTCGGGTAAATATTGCAATTAGAAACAACAAACAGTTCGTTTTTCTGTTGAAATTTTAGAATGTACAGTTGATGAATGCCATTTGAGTACACTTCGCATATAGAGTTACTCACAATGTAGAATTATTAACAGTGTGAAAAGATTACAAAAGAACAAATACAGGTACTGGTATGTATGTAGCAGGTGCATTGGTGTTGCTGGATTTTTTTTTTTTACATTTTAATGTTACCTCTGCTATTAGAAACTAATAATACAAGTGCAGTAGTCTTTAACACTTGCGCTCAGGATGATTAATGCATGATAAATAGACGTTGGTGGCTCAGTGGCTCTGCCATTCAAAAGGCCCCGGTTTGATTCCCAGCCACTGGATGCCAAAAAGCAATAATGTGGGTTTCTAATAAAGTGGGCCTAACATAGGTGTCTAATTAGCTGGCCAATGCACAGTGTTTCATTTATAATACTGCTTCACACGATGCATTTGTATCAGCAGCACACACGCCGTCATGCTACAACCATGCAGCAGGCCGCCACCCATATGGCATTCGTTTAGCAGTAATCGTTCGATGGTCCTGTTTCATTCAGTAACTGTATACCTGCAAAGTGCATCTAGCTGAACCTGATAAAGTGGCCACCAGATGGATTTCAAAACCACTTTTGAAAATGGTTCTGATTTATTTCTTTAATCACTATGTTTTTTTTTCTCCCAATCTTATCTTGTAGACAGCGTGCTATGGAAACTGTTTTACATAACAGGCTGCGTATTTGTCGCCTTACAGAATATGGAAGAGTGGGAAGTAAGAGACACTTGATGACAAGTGTGTGTTTTATCTAGTGCTGCGCAATTTAATTAAATAAAAATTTAAAAATCATGTTATGATTATTACAATATTTTACAAGTTTAATAATTTGCCAATATTTATTTCTTACCTCTAACATTATTGACGAACTCTACATTAATTCCTGGTTATACAGAACTGTAATAAATAACAACCTTTTGCTATTAAATAATCACACATGTCCATATTGTGTTTTCAATTTTATGTGATTAAATGTGCAGCACTATTTTTTTCTCACACACTCTTATTTGTAAGTTACACATTTGCATCCTTTAACTTCATTTGCATATTCAGACATTTGGTTTGCCATTAATGTTTTTGCAGGAGGCAACATTTGACAAACAGAATAGTGTGATTGAACTGAAAACCTTCAGTCTGTATGCAATGATACTCACACTGTGGAAAAAAGGACAAGAAAAAGGTGTCAATTCTGTGCATTTCTCACAGCTCATATAGTGTGTTAAAAGAATATTATTGGCGAAGCAGCGATATTGCAACGTTGTCATTGTGTCCATTTCAGTGTTACTGGATTTAAAGCACTTGCGTGATGTAAGTGTTCAAGAGGAGAAAGTGCGGTATCTAGGGACGGGTTATGTACTTGTGCTTCGGATGGCCACTGGATTCTCGCACCCTCTCACGCAGAGCGCTACTCTCAGCGGACGGAGGTTAGTGCAAAAATCAATCAAATGACTAAATTTATTTGAATAGATAATCTGTGTGTTAAACACTGTTTCTGCAGCATTCTTCTTTGCTTTGATACACAATGATTCCCTTTAATTTTAAAACAACAAGAAGTGTGGTTTAGGATGTGTAATAAAAAAAAATACTGTGTTGATTATGTTTTTTAAGTGATGTGGAGGCACTTTGTGCACTTTTGAAGCGCTTTGTGGAACTTGAGGCTCTGCAAGAAAATGTGACTCAAGAAGACGAGGATGAAGACCGCGAAGAAGATGATGATGAGTTCGAGCAACTAGGGATGGAGGGGGACGACGAGAGCAGCGATTCAAGCGATCAGCATGATCAGCCAACTCAGTGACCAGTGTTCCCATCAACCCGTTTTTGACACTGAACTCTAATTGACCTTTATTGACAAACCAATAACTCAGGTTTAAATACGAGCAACTACCTGAGATCATTTCCATTTATCAGTGCATGACTATTATATCTGTTTTAATGTTATCTTTTTGTCTACCTCAGTAAAGATGCCTTACCTAGAATCTCTGGTAATCTCTAAACACAGTAGCTAGTGAGCATAAGTCGGAATAATAGTCATAATAAGCATTTTAAACAGAAGAAAAAGCGTAGGACGTAACAGTATAGGACATTACATATATTCAAATGATTTCCAAATTGATGGTAGATAACTCGGGGAGGCAGTACTGCATGATTTTTAAATGTTTGATTTGATGCACCTTCATCAACTCTAATGTATACAGGTGCTAAAACTTTAAGGGCTTTAAAAACACCAGAAGAGTGATGAGATTGTGTATATAATGCCTTTGGATATTATTAACTCAAAATAATGATACTTTTGGGCTATGTATATTTGTTTTAAAATATTTTAGCTTAATCTGATCATATTAAAAACCATTTTAAAGAATGTTTATTAAGATTAAGTTTCCATTATTTGTCAAATGTAATCTACAGCACGGTGGATTTTTTTTTACCTCGCTCGAGGGCTTAACAGTGGCAGCTCGGCTCAAAACCCTGAGCTTCATATTAGTAACCCAGAGCTTTAACCATTTGAACCACCACCGCACCTGTACACTTAAAAAATTAATCGTCTTCCAGGAAAAAAAAAAAGACCCCTCTCAGATACAGCCACAGGAAATATAACTTTGGCCAAGGCCTATTTTGGCGCAGAATAATAAAAATGGGGAATAATAGGAGTTCCTATTATTCCTCCAGGTCTTCATCCTGGCAATGCAGTGAAATAATTTTGTGTATGTACTCATTATTAAAGGGTAAAAAAGGAGTGTATTAGCATACAAAACATAATATTAAGTTAATTTAAGTTCCTTTTAATTTGCCCAATATGTCAGCACATACTGTATGTACAGTGTAATGCTTTTGATGGGGTAGAGTTATAAGTAAGTATAATAACCAAGTATAATATATATTGCCCTAACATGCTGAGGACATTTTGTCTAAAGTGATGAAATATATAGTGGCAGAGAGTTTAAACAAGTAAAACGTGACTTGAAGATATTTGGGACACTAGTGACCTGCCTTCAGGCTGTTTAGGAACATTACAGTGTGAAAACCAAGCCTCTGGCCCTTATGATTGTCTCAGTATCAAGGGACACGGTGAGGTCATCAGTGATGTGTACACTGAGAAACGTGAGGTTTTGACTCTTTCCAAAGCAGCTCCCTTGATATGTAGTGGTAGCTCAGGGGTAAATCATGTGTTAAACTCCAGCATTTCCAAGTTATCACATGATCAAGGCCCTTAACTCTCAACTGCCCAGATGTATCATGAGATAAATGTAAGTCGCTCTGGATAAGGATGTCTGCCAAATGTCGTAAATTTGTATGGGCGTGTGAGCTCTGTTCTGGGATTTCCTGTAGTCCACTATCTTTTCCTTTGTTTTGCTGATTTTAAGAGAGAGATCATTGTCATGGTACTGTTGTGACACACTTACATTTAGGCTCTTGGCAGACGCTCTTATCTAAAGTGACTTACATAAGTGCTCTGAAGTTTCCAACATTAAATATATCCTTACACTGGTTCATTAAGTTATTATAAAAAAGTACCAGCAATAAATTTTGTGGGTGGTGATGGTTGGGGGGGTCAAAACACATCTTACTGTATGTTCTCTCTGTATAAGAAAAAAACAAGCCATATCCCAGTATTATGATTGTAACAAGAAGATATAACAAGATATAAAAGAGCAGCACCTTATCCTGGTCAGGGTGATGGTGGATTAGAAACCTATCCCAAGATAACTGTGTGTGAGGCAGAGTGGCTTTTTTCTTGAGACATTTGGGACATTGTTGTCACATGGACACAATGACCACATTATTTCATAAGTTCTTGCAACTGCTTCAGAGTTGCTGTAGGCCTCTTGGTAGCCTCTCTGAACATTTTCCTCCTGGCTTTTTCATCCAGGTTGGAGTCTTGAGTATGATAATATACTTCACTGTGCTTCTACGCATTGATAAAGCCTTTGAATTATTTGTGCATCCATCTCCTAATTTGTGCCCGTGCAAAACTTTAAGTGACGATCTTTCGACAGTGCCTTGCCACCCATAGTTGATTGTTTGCTTCAGTTGCACTACGAGTTAACTAAAATTACATTAAAATGTAAAAAAATTAATAACATTGCTGATTACAGCTGAAAATCAAAAGGCTTTGTGTGCCATGGAGAATTTGATAAACCTGATTGAGTTTACAAGTCATTTTAAAAGGGGGTGATCAGTGATTCTGATTTTTTTTTCTGCCTTGTTGGTGTTATCGCTTTCACTTGGATGTTAAAAGTTGCAGTGAGTAAATACTCACTTTCTCATTCATCGACTATACCGCTTTATCCTGTATACAGAACTCACAGGGGCCTGGAGTCTGTCCCAGGAGACTTAAGGCACAAGGCCGGTGGACAAGGTGCCACGCGCAACAGGCAATTTGGGGAACACCTAATCTGCATGGGTTTTTTTTGTTTGTTTGTTTTTTGCAAGGAAAAAAGTATACATTACTTCTTAAGGATGTTTTAAATGAACGCCTTTAACATGGAGGACAGGCCCAGACACATCAAAATGTCTCTCACAAAGTTTTTTTTTTTTCTCTCTTTTTGTTTGTACCTTTACAAATACCGCCTTATTATTGTCTTGGATATTCAGAGCCAATTTTCCATTTACTTTATCCAATAGAAAAACATAACGTTAACTTGTTCGGCCTCACAGTGAGGACACGTCAGTATGCGTCATAGAAGAGAAAACCGTCGCTGCATACGTCATCAGACGGCGCCGCCTGGATATGCTAAGTGTTTATTTACTTAGCTAATTTCTAAAGGTGTATAGAGCGTAATGGAAGTAAACAAGGATGAAGCTGAACGGTGCATCGATATCGCAATCGAAGCGTTAAAGAGTGACGATGTTGATAAAGCGAAACGGTTTTTAGAGAAAGCACAGAGACTGTTTCCGACGGACAAGGCGGACGGTAAGCAGTGATAAGCCGACTAGCTGCTCTCACATATCCGCTTAGCTTTAGGCTAACGTTTCATATCACATAAGAGTCACCCATTGCATTTGTCACGATGTATTTATTACATGCCTGTTATGATAGTCAAAGGAAGTCTTAGAAGTACGCCTCATGTCATTGCTAACTGTATCTATATTTAGCCTGTGTTTTGGGTTTTGACTTTGTGTGTGTGTGTGTGCGTGTGCATCAGGTGAAAAGTATCACAAGTGCCATATTATACTCTGATCAGACCTAGGATTTGTTCTTACTGTATTGTAAAATTGTTTATTATTTGTCTTGTAATTTGTTCTAATCCCAGTTTCATCATGATCATTTCATGATCATTTCATCATGGGCCAGGGGTAGCTCAGTGGTTAAGGCATTGGATTACGGTTCGGAAGGGTTTGAATGACAACCACCAAGTTGCCACTGTTGGGCCCTTGAGCAAGGCCCTTAACCCTCAACTACTCAGATGTATAATGAGATAAAAATGTAAGTCGCTCTGGATAAGAGCGTCTGCCAAATGCCTAAATGTAAATGTAAATGTAAATGATGCTGATGATGATGTTGTTGTTGTTAGTCTTTCGGCTGCTCCTATCGAGGGGTCACCACAACAACTTGGCACAGGTTTTACACCCTTTCTGACACAACCATCCCATTTTATCCGGGCTCAGGACTGGCACTGCATCCAGTGACTGGGGTTTGGGCATTGACACAGGCCTTCCACATGGCAGACGACAGACCTGCCACTAAGCCACCGATGCCTGATGATGATGTATAAGTCTCAAATAACTATAATACATTCAAGGATTAAAACCAACACATGCATTCCATCACTTTTAATATTCGTGTTGGTGTGGTGGCGTTATCATGGGCTAGAGAAATCATTTAATAGTGCTGAGAAGCTGGAAGGTGTGGGAAATCCACTAATGACACAAACACACCCAGGAATTGGGAACATTTAATATCTTTTAAGGCTTTCCCTACTTGCCCACCGATCCGGAACAATCCTACTAGCCTAGTATAAATAAATGTCCAGCTGTGCTGGGCTTTTGTGGGTTTTTGTTTGATGTAATACAGCCGAGTCTAATACTTATAAACTTTTGCACAGCTTAATTTACTAGGATGAGAACGAGATCCTGATGGTTTAAAATTTCCGGGAATTACTATAGTCGGAATTAATAATGTAGCTAGGACTGCTTAAAGCAAGGACAGGGCAATATAATGCATCATGATGTGCTGTTCTATGGAATATCAATATCATCTCAGAGATTTTCGTTGTTCCTCTCCGCCAAAAAATTTAAAATAAATCACCAATAATATGCACCCACTATTTCATTGCCTCTTGATTGCCTTTATTTTCAGCATGAAATTTTTTGTTGTTGTTGTAAATGCTGGGTTAAAATCCTCTGAAGCCATAATGGCCCTCGTTATGTATAGTTACATTTACAGCCACCATTTTTCCAGAGAAACAGACATTTTATGTCATTATCCATCTGAGCCTTCCTTAAAGGCCTAACAGTGGTAGCTTGGTGGTGCTGTGGTTTGAACCCTGGCCCTTCTGTTGATAGTCCAATGACATATATGCCAGCATATCGTTGCAATATGCCAGGATGCCAGTATAACATTATATGATGTAATGTGGAAGTTTGTGCTACAAACAGTTCCCCATTTCACACACCGTTACTTTTAGCGCTTGTATGACGTCTAAATGCTTCGGTTTGTTTCCAGATAGTGTTTTTTTTTTTTCTTTTAGTCGTTCTATATGATCATTTTTGTAATTGATTGCTAGTATTCACTTACTTTTACTTTTGATGTTTGCAGCATTATTGGAGTCTCTGCAGCAGAATGGACACGCGCCCACTCACAGCGGTTCTGCAGGAGACAGCGATGGTCAAGAGGAAAACCGGACTGGTGCTAAAAATCACAGTGCTGCAGAGGAGAAGAGATCCGAATCAGCCAAAGCATACACTACAGAACAAGTAGCTGCTGTGAAAAGGTATGGGTAGTGCTTTGTAGGCCTGGGTAGTGTAGTTAATTAAAAATCTAGTGAAACTGACATTCAGAACCGCAAATCAACTTAATTTTGCTCATTATTATTATTATTTTTTTATTTTTTATTTTTTTTATAAACCTGTTAATACTTTAAAAAAAATCTGTAACTTTCACCCACTCTATTTGTTCATGTACTGTCCCCTATAAAATCCTACCACATGTGTAATCACATGACTCCACCCTGTCCAGTCTGTGACATAGAAGTGACATAACGAAGAACTCTTTCATTCAGGGGAAAAAAATCTCAACCTAAATAATTGAGTATATTTACAATACAAACCTTGTCAATAATGGGGGGGTCATTCATTAAACATAATTAAAAAAATTTTGTTAATTGTGATAATGGTTCAATATACAAGTGGATTGTAGCATTGAATTTCACACCTCGCAGACAGCATTTTAATTCCTATTTCATATATCCATGTTGATCCAATAAGACAGAGTGACCACTAGTATTAAGGTTTTCTTATATTTATGATGAGTTATATTGCAGCTTTATGTGTTCTGTGCCTCTGTTTTAAATAAAATGGGTTAAAAAAGAATTATACCACCTGCATGAAATCCACTTAATCTCTGAAAACAGTTAACCAGCATATGATGAGGAATAATCTTTATCATGTTCCCTGAATAAACCAGCCATGTTTGGCCAACCCACATGTAAAGAGGAGGAGTAGTTTCCTCAAATTTCTGTAAAAGGAGATGTATTTCCACTGAAGCTTTGCAGTAAACTTGAACACACACAAAAATTCATGTTCATCAGCACAGATTTATTTTTATTTTTTTTCACATTGTAATGAGTCATAAAAACCAAAATGTGATGTGTATATATAATATACAACGGTTTGTTAATCTTAGTCTTAATCGTAGGGATGCTTTCGAACTGGTGAAAGTCTTATGGAGCGAGATCAGAACTATAGGAAGGCTGCTTTGCGCTTCAAAAAGCAGTTCTTACAGAGTGTCCATGGTGTGGATAGCAGTATGCGGACATGTGTTGTCATGCAAGATCACGACACACTTGAATAGCAGTCCTCTGCATTTAATCCGAAGTTCAGGCTTTAATAAGCATCTCACTGTAATGAGCACTGCTGATTGTTTAACCCTTTTCTTGATATCGTTCTGATAATGACTCTTGAGACTCCCAGAAAACTGTACGTATCAATTTTTCAGCTGATGGTTGAGTTTTGAACTTCTTCTTGATCAGCAGTTAAGGATGTTTCCGTTCCATACTCTGCCATTTACTCTCATGTTCGTAGTGATGAATCCGTGTCTCAACACCAGTAATGATTCTCTTTAAGAAAGTTTCATCTTCCTTAGCGTATCGGTCCAAATTCTGTTTGCAAAAATACAAACACAAAAAAACAAATCACTGCATGCTGCTCTACTTTTATGCAAATCAAAAGTGGAGCATCCCTTTTTGCTCGCACCGCAGTTACAAATAAACTGATGTAACTTGTTTACACCTGCAGTTTACAGCAGTGACTAGGGAGACAGTAGCCTTGAATGGAAAGCACTGATAAAACCAACAGTGCGGCCAACAGAAGTTTTAACATAAACGGAGTGCGTATCAGTTCTGACACTCATATTTTAGTGTTGATAATATTAGCTAGTTAATGATTCCCGCAGACGATGGACGCAACACCTGCCTTTGCCCTGACGTCAATGGTGTTCTGTCCTTCGCAGGATAAAACAATGTAAAAACTACTACGAGATTCTGGGGGTGCAGAAAGACGCATCAGACGATGATCTCAAAAAGGCATATAGGAAACTGGCGCTGAAGTTTCACCCTGATAAGAACCACGCACCTGGTGCAACAGAAGCCTTTAAAGGTGAGCTCTATGTTTTAATTATATTGCTTATTTATATTGGACTTCTACATTATACATCCGCCTTCACTGTTTTTTAATGTGACGGAAGTGTTCATCTTAACATACCACCGTTCCAGATGTTTTCATATTGTGTTTGGATGCTAACTGTATTGCGTTGTGTAGCTATCGGAAACGCGTACGCCGTCTTGTCCAACGTGGAGAAAAGGCGTCACTACGATCAGTACGGCGAGGTGAAAAGCTGCGCTGCCACCCGACGGCGCTCAGAGCGAGACTTCCAGCCTGATATCTCCCCAGAGGATCTGTTTAACATGTTCTTCGGAGGAGGCTTTCCCTCTAGTGAGTGTCTGCACTGTATTTCTCGGCTTTTTGTATCTCCTCAACTCCCTCACGTTGGCGTAGGGCATAATGAAAAGCCAACCAGTGATTTGAATATTTAAATATCATAATGTGACGAGGATTAACCACATGTTTGTATCTCTTGTACAAGCTATAGTAAAATACTCATTTGTTTTTCTTTTCAGTCAATTTAGGAAGTGATGTTATTTCTTAAATGCTAGTAAAAGCTTGTCCTATACTTATGTGGATTTATTTGATGTCACGTTGTGTTCTCAGGTCATTTCAGCCATCAGCGTGGCGCAAGAAGGGAAGAAAGAGGTGTAAGTATAGTATCCTTAAATAGCCTCTATAAAGCATGAAAGGATTTGAAGCTTTGAATCTACAAATTTGGTATATTATGTTGTTTTATTGATTTCTATGCAAAATTAAAAATTATTCAGTTATATGAGTGAATATCATTGTAATTAGCTGACAAATAAAACAACTAATAAATATCTAGTCTTGTATACAGCCCACACAATATGTCCAGATGATTGTAGATACCTGAGAAGCATGTACTTTGTTAAAAATCCCACTTTGCTGTTTTAATTACCCTCACTCTTCTGCGACGGTTTTTCACTAGATTTTAGAAGTGCACTTACAAGGTATAGGAAAAAAGTTCCTATCCACTCTAACCGAAAGCTTCAAAATAAAATACAAAGGCAGCATGGTGCGTTGTGTTTAGGACCGTTTCCTAACACATTCAGGTTTCCTTCCACAATCCAAAGACATGCAGAAATGGAATAATTAGCCGTAGTTTGAGAGTGTGTGTGTGCATGTGTGCCCTGTGATGGAGTGGCATCCTGTCCAAGGTGTACCCCATTTAATACCCATCGTCTCCTGGGACAGCCTACAGGCTTCCTGTAACCATGTACAGAAAATTTTTTGTAGAGTGGAAAAAAAAGCGGTGTTTTGTGGACTGTAACACTCATATGCACTTGTTAAACAACCCAGACTAGATTTATTTCCCCTTATAATAACCTGTTATAATAACCTTTATCCATCTGGGAAGGCTTTCCACTAGATTCCTAGTGGCCTAGTCCTAGTGGGAAGGCTTTCCACTAGAAAAAGCGGTGTTTTGTGGACTGTAACACTCATATGCACTTGTTAAACAACCCAGACTAGATTTATTTCCCCTTATAATAACCTGTTATAATAACCTTTATCCATCTGGGAAGGCTTTCCACTAGATTCCAGAAGACTGGAATCTTGTTGCATACAAAGCCATTCTGTGTAACTCTGTAAAGAAGATTGCACACTTATGGATGAAGTAGTCAGGTGTCCACATACTGGTGGAAATATAGTGGACAACAGAAGGGTTTTTGTTCGTACAGGAATCTTGTAAAACTGTTGCTTCCCCTCCGTACTTTTTCTTGGAATCACATGTTTTTATTAAAACATTTAAGGCTTGGGCACCAATTCACTGAGGGAATTGCTTTGGTTTGCAGTTGCTTCCCCTTGCTGTTATTGTTGACAGACATCATCATGGCAGTATGCTGTACTTAAAACCTTTGGCACATTTTGAACAGTAGAGGGCAGCAGTAAGCTCTGTACACTGTAGTGTGAGTGGAGTCATGTTGACTGTTACATAAACCTGGTTAGCACAAATAATTCACCATCCTTTGCTGTCTGTTTTATGATTATACATGAGTTTTGTTTTGTACCATTACTTAGTAATTTAATTTTAAAACTAATAAAGTTTATTCTTTAACCTTAGATGTTTTTCTCTGTATTTGGCTTTACCTTTGGCTAAGTTAAGTTCTGACCAGCATGAGGGATGTTTTATATCTTTTTTTTTTTTTGTAGGAAATGTATTTATTTATTTTATTTTATTTTTTGCAGGGTGGCCTGGGTTTTTTCATCCAGATCATGCCCATCCTCATCCTTGTACTCGTGTCCACTCTTAGTCAGATGATGGTGACTGAACCTCCTTATAGTCTCAGCTACAGACCGTAAGTTCACATGCACACACACACACACACGCACGCACACACCCACATATAAACGCACACTCACACATATACACACACAAACGCACGAACATACAAAGATTTTTGTTTGTTCATTGGCTGAAAAATGACATTATATAATCACTAGTCACTTCAGTAGATACAGCACTTTTAACTTCAGAACTGCATTAATTCTTCGTGGCACAGATTCAGTAAGGTGCTGGAAACATTCGTTAGAGGTTGTGCTCCATAATGACACGACAGCATTACGCAGTTTGTCGGCTGCACATCCACGTTGCGAATCTAGCCTTGTGACATTGCACGCTATCCTGTGAACATGAAGGGATGGAGTTGGAGCAACAGTACTCAGGTAAGCTGTGACATTTAAACAATGCTCAATTATTCCTAAGGGGCCTAAATTGTGCCATGAAAATATTCCTCACACTATTACACCATCACCAGCCTGAACCATTGATACAAAATCTTCTTCTACCATATGAATGTCGCAGCAGAAGTCAAGCCTCATAAGACCAGGCAACATTTTTCCAATGTTCTATCGTCCAATTTTGGTGAGCACATGTGAATTGTAGCCTGAAGTTTCTGTTATTAGTTGACAGGGGTAGCACCTGGTGGCGTGTTCTGCTCCTGTAGCTCGTCTGCTTCAAGGTTTGACATGATGTGTGTTTAGAGATGCTTTTTTGCACACCAAGGTTATAACGAGATGTTATTTGAGTTACTGTTGCCTTTCTGTCAGCGCAAACCAGTTCTTTCCCATTCTGAAACTCGGTTTGAACTTGCAGTTCATCATGACCGTGTATTTAACCCCAAAGATCCACTTTGTGTTAAAAGACCTAGCACCTTTAAGCTATTAAAATAACTGAAACAACATTGTTATAACATTTTTACCCCATTGTTAAAAGCTGTTAGCAAGTTTACTCATTATTTCATATCTAAAAGGAGAACTTGTTCAGTATTAGATTGTGTTGCTTATACTTCTTCAGGCTTTACTTTAAAAAATACATTTTAAAACATATTCTCTATATCAGCAATGTCTTTATTATTGATGTGAGCATTTAAAAAGCGACAGAAATCTGCCCTAGTTGCTTCAGTGTCTGATGTAAAGCAGGAGTTAAAGGCTTATTGATCCAGACTGTTCACTCTGTAAAGGTATGCTGAGACCCATGTTGACGTCATGGGTGTGTGGACATGTAGTACTATTAGATAATCCAGCTGTTCTGTGCTGATGCCACATCACTGAACAGACTGTTAATCAATAGCTAATCGTATTCATGTAAAGACAAGCTTGTTCCAGCTCCAGCAGACACGACCGATTCTGCTTTTCGGGCAAAAAAAAAAATCTCAGCAACATAGTCTGTATGATATTTAAATAGTCTTTGGATGCAAATGGGTCTTTTAGCATAAGTATTGACACACAGTGTTTACACTGAATAGACATTTGTTTTCTTAGAGAAGGTAGAGAAGAACTGATGCATGCACACATCATGTTTGACGGAACAGTAAAAGCTGTTATTTAGTTTGGATAAATTGCGGCTAAAGTAGTTGAACAGATATGAATCTGTATGGCTCCGCTAAAGAATGGAGCGTTTATATAATACAATTAGGCACATATGCAGAAAGATATTTACCAATTGGAGCTTTTTATTTTTATTCCTGAAGTATCCACAT
Organism: Clarias gariepinus; assembly: GCF_024256425.1. Lineage (NCBI taxonomy): Eukaryota > Metazoa > Chordata > Actinopteri > Siluriformes > Clariidae > Clarias > Clarias gariepinus. The sequence goes on along the minus strand of NC_071113.1, from coordinate 21,472,933 downwards.
ACCAAACCCACAACTTGGCAAGAATTAACAGCACTTTGTCTCTTCAGTGTTATTAAAATTGCAGTTAGATTTGTTTACATAATTTTTGTATCATTCTAGAAGTAAATATAGTTTTATGATCAAATGTATGCACCAAAATGTGTTAATGTTTTAAGTATATAAGATTTTATTATTATTATCATCATCACTCTTTTTATTATTATTATTTGATTTTTTATTACTACTTTGCGGACTTTCCATTAGCAACTTTAAGAGCAACTCGTCCAAATATAGAATGAGAGGTTTGTTCTCAACAGAACTCCAGTAAGACAGCAGGACAGCAGCAGGACAGGATCGAGCCAGTTTTCTTTCAAGTTCAACTATAATTCTAAAAAGGGTGGAAAAGATTATTTGCTAGTCGGACTGCACCGTTTAATCAAAAAGTCATACTGTTATTATTGTGACACATATTTCAATTGCGATTTAAACTGTGATATTTACCTACTAATTGTACCATTTTTTTATTTAAACGTCAAATAACGGCACAATTTCATCTCATTAAGAGGATGTTTTCCAATGTTTATTTATCACTTCAATATTATAAAAAAAAAAACTATTTAAATTATTACTCTACATAAATTCCAAACTATTTATATATTATATGTAATAAACTGCAGCCTTTTGTGATTAATCACTTACACAGGTCCATATTATGATCTAGATTTTTGTACAATTAATTTTGCAGCCTATGGCCTCGCACCTCCAGAGTTGAGGGTTCGATTCCCCTCTCGGGTCTGTGTACATGGAATTTGCATGTTCTCTCCGTACTTGATGAGTTTCCTCAGTCCAGAGACATACACAATTTGAAACGCCAATTAACCTAATCTGTGTGTGTCCGTCCAGGGTTGACACTGGCTCCTAGGCTCCTAGCTACATAGGCTCCAGGCCCCCCGTGACCCCGTACACAGGATAAAGCAGTATAGATGATGAGTGAGTGAGTGAGTGAGTGTGCAGCACTAATTGTAGCTACCTGTCTCTGGGACAGTTGACTCTCGCACTGAACAAAGATCAGCCTGCTAAAAGTTGGGTCTATTTCCATCTAAATAGAAAGGAAAAGGGAAAGGTATAAAAATGCCACCACATTTTGGTGCATACATGAGTATGCTGCTTTTGTTCTTAGCTGGGCCCTCACTAGCAGTCTTTAACTAAAACCTCATGTCCTATTCCTCAGTCAGACCACCCTGAGTGATAACGATGGCGCAAGATAGAGACCCTCAGCAGCGCGGGCTGAGTTGGGACACAGTCTAACCCGAAAACGTGCTCTCCCTGCTCGTTCCTTTGACCCTCACTGCCTATCTCACACAATTTATCTTGAAAAAAAAGTGTTTCAGAGACTTCAACCTTCCCTATATCTTAATCTCTTCCTGACTGAGTAAAGCAGATGAACGAATAGTAAAAAGTCCAGTTGTGTTGATTTTATACTGCTAGATGATTCATCGATCTGGATACTGTCACTTAAAAGCTGCAGGTTTAACTACGACTCAGCTGTAGATTCACATGTGATCAGTTTCTCTGGTTTAATTTCACATTTTGTTCTGCATTTCAGTTCTGTAGGTCACACGCAGAAGCGGGTAACTGAGACCCTGCGCGTGCCGTACTACGTGAGCGAGCGCTTCAGTAAGGAGTACAGCGGCTTGAATCTGAGGCAGGTGGAGCGCAGCGTAGAGGATGACTACATCTCCAATCTCCGCAACAACTGCTGGAAGGAAAAACAACAAAGTACGCTCTGCCCACAAACGCTCTAAATCTTTTCACCATTTCTCAATACGTTCTCAGACATCCAATTTTATAAATGAATCGGATTTTAGCCAGTTGATGGATCTCCAGTTTTCCAGTCAGAACTTTGTTCTCTTACTTGCATAACATGCTAATCTGAAGGCATTGGTTGATCTGTGATCTTAAATGCTATCAGCTTAAACATTCAGTGCAATGCACTTAAGAGTGGATGACTTTTTAAATAATATCTTAGTAACAAGCATGGTCCTGTACTATATTTTTTCTAGTCACCTTTCACACTTCTAAAGTTTCTCAATTGCGTCCAGGCCGCTTTCTTTAAAATAAGCTATAGGAAAGGTGTATTGATAAACAACATTTTATAGATTAAATATGATGAAAAATTGCTGAAAAATCAACACAATATATACAGTAGGGTGCCCTGGATGTGAATATAAAGGCAGAAATTAATTTAAAAGTTAAAATTACAGCAAATTATCTTCCCATCCTTTGTGTACACACTGAATGCTGAATGTTTCCCTTTTTTTTATTATTTTATTAATATATTAGAAATTATATTATATGTATAGAATATTTTATCATGTAGTGTGACAATTGAATGAAGATAACGCCAAAGAAAAAAGTTTAGTAGCGTTTGGTCTGGCTCTGTTCGATCTTCTGTTCCATCTTGTGTCTGAAAAAAGAGAAATATCACATTTAATATAGGGGAAAAATGACCGATACAATAATATACATACATGAAGTAGAAAGTATTCCAATAAACATCTAATATTTGCCGTAGGTACAAGTGTGATTACCTGAAATGTCATATAAGAAGGTTCTCAGTTATTCAACTACAAGCCCAATAATAGCAATTAATCCCACAGATGTTTGCAGAAAATCCAAATTATAATGGAAATATTTTAAAAATAAATGAGTAAATACTTATCATATACACTAGTATGTAATATAAACTCTTCAGTTGTATTAATGTGAATTCTGCTTCTTTTCAGTGAGCAAGTGCAATTAGAGAATTTTCCCAATAAGAGGCAACACTTTTACTGTCAAATGACTCACTGCTGTTTTTCAAAAGCAGCGAAAGTGCCTGAATTTTAAAATAGTATTGTACTCTGCATAGTATTTTTGGAAAAGTTAAAGGTCCCATATATAATTATTTCTTTAACAAGTTAACATAGCTCTCAAAGTGTGTCTGTTAGTACTCCATCTGAAATACTCGTCAGATAATGCATCTTCTTCTCAAACATTCATACCTTTATTTCACTCTTCTTCCAAAGAGCCAGTCCACTGTATATGTGAATGAGCAACTGCTGAGCCACGCCTCTCCAGAGAACAGCAGCAGGCCTGGGGCGGAAATTTTACTTGTCACGTACGCAAACTATACACAGTATGATAGACAGTTAAATGTTTTTCATGATCTAAAATAAAAAGATAGAGAGATAGAGATTATATCTAGACTAAAGATAAAAAGGTAAAAATGTAGGTTGTAATATGTAAAGTTACATAATACAATAGAATTAGAATGTTGATATATAAAAATATATAAATTACACAGGATGTACAGAACGTGCAAAGCGTAATTGTAAACTGAGAGGTATAAAAATTTTAAAGTTTAGAAGTGTAAAAATATGGTGTGAGTATCTTCTCATAGAAGTTCACAATAAGAGAAAAATCTAATTGGCCAGTACAAGTGAAAAAAAAATTAAATGTAAAACCAGTGATGGGAAACAGACCTAATACTAACCTAATAAATAAGGTCTGGCGAAATGCGTGTGAATTTCACTTGGTTTCCTGACTCAGCACTTATACAGTTATCACGTAACTGTCCCTGTTCGTCCTCCAGACAAAGCCACACAACCACAAATCGTTTCCTCCTGTTGTGTTGTTTGGGTTTTTGGTTATTTCTCCACAAGCGTGCACGTCATACAGTATAACGATGAATCACAATTGCCATAGGCCGGTTAGAACAGGTTTCTTAATTCACTGGCATTCTGACTCACAATTTGCGTCTTTTACAGTCTTGCTTCATCGTCGTAAATCGGAGTATTCCTCAGAAAGGACTTCTGTCTGTCTTTTAATTTATGTATCGAAATGTTTGTATTTCAGTAATTGGAACCCGGTGGTAGGACAGTTGCTGTGTATCAGCTCTGCTTTGTCAGTATTGCTGGTGTGCAAACACAGCCCCTATTGATCTTGTATCAAATTGAATAAAGGTTTCACAGGTGTTTTTTATTATTATATTTTTTTTTACATATGGATGTGATGTGATGGGGAGGGGAAGTTGTCGTAATGATTTGTTCCACTTTGCAAGTCTGAAAAGAAAAACGTTTAAATGAAATGCATCGCAATGCAGAAGTTGTATATCATGTTCATGTGTGTATGCCCACAGAGGAGGGTTTGCTGTACCGTGCACGCTATTTTGGTGACACTGACCTATATCAGAGAGCTCAGAAAATGGCCACGCCCAGCTGCTCCAGACTGGCCGACGTTCAGACTTATGTCCACTGAAAAACCAACATGATCATGGAAGGTGAGGAGAAGCAAATGTAAAATATTTTTTATATAATTAATTATTTTAACCATAATTTAATATCATTGTGTAATAAATAATAATAATGATATATTATTAGTAATAATAATGATATATTATTATTAACAGTAATAAATAATACTAATGATATTAAGGTAAAAAAAAAGAGATTCTTTTTGTTGACAGATTGGTGTTAAACTCAGAACTGGTGTAATGCATTCCAATATGGTACGTTAATTAAGGACTCGTGTGCTTGGGCTTGTATTGTAGAAAAAAAATAATCAACCTTACAGTAGGTTGATCACCAGTACCACTCTAAAGATTCTATTTTATTCCTCATATAGAGCATCAATTTCTCAACAATTACACATTTGTTATACAGTTATAACTGAAAGATGTTGTGATATTAGCCATTTTATCGAAGACAGTTTGGTTCCTGGTATACTTGTGTTATAGCAATAATAAACAGTAATGTCTTACCAAGCATCTATGCGTTCTTTATGTCGAACCACAAAAAACTTACTGTTACAAAGCACTGACACTGGAGACTCCTTACCATAATTGGTGAATAAATGGTTAAAAATGTTTCACCGCATACTCGATTAGATCTGTTTCTTTGTTATTTTTGTAATATATTAATTATTGTGTGTAGGTTTTTATTAAAGAACAACAGAAAATGTGTTAGGGGAAGTGAGTAATAACAGCCTTGCAAATCTTTTTTTTTTCTTTCACAAATTAGCTGATACTGCGTGACTTTTATGGTTGATAATTCGACTGCTCTGTAGAAGTAGTACAGGGACTTACAGTACAGAGGTCACTTGCTGGTCCTATTTTAATTTACAAAAAAATCCCCAAAATGGGATGTTGTGGACTTGCAGGCCCGTCCAAAGGAAGACCACAAGCCACAAGTATATTATTTGGGATAGAGGGTACAATCTTATTGGTTAGAGGGAAAATCCCCAGGACTCTACCAGAGAGGCTGTATAGTTCTTTAGTTTAGTTAGTTTTCTTTTTAAACCAGTAAAGCAGCAGTAAGGTTAAGGCCACATTTTACTGCTTCAGTTTTATAAAAATCAGGCCCGTTGAAAGACGGAATGTTTATGTAGCACTTAAACGTTCTTAGCTGCATAATAGAACCGACTGGAGAAAAGGAGAGCAAACAGCAGTAGAGCAGCTCGGAATGTTTGTCAGTATTAACATGTTTGCAAAGTCCTCATCTGTCCGGTGTCCTCTTTCAGTCCCTTGTCAATGCTTTAGTGACATGCCAAGCATGACCTAGATTTGAGGTGGTCCATACATGGACCTTATCAGTTTGAGTGGACCACACACCTATACACACTGTGAGTGTCGCAGTCGTATCATTACGATTAGGATAATTTAATTTTGTTTTCTTTGTCTTTTTTTTAGGTGTAAAATTGCATCTTCCAAATAAAATGGTGGCCAGTCGGTGACATTCAGTCAAAGGAGAGAGAATCTGGGTTTGTGTGTGTGTCAGTCATCTGAGTTAAGGAAGAGGAATTTGTGAAGGAAAGGATTTCAGCCTTTTATAGACCTGAGATATACCTCTGTTAAGAAATCATCTAAGCTTGTATCTTTTTACGGATGTGAAATGCATTTAATTTCCTTCAGGCTGAAACTTGTGTATTTTTTTTATTTTATTTCCTCTCTCTCTCTTTCTTCATATAGTTTTTAGAAAATGAAAACTACGTATTAAATTATTAATTTATATAATTGTACATTTGAGATTTAGCTATGCAGGATTTAATTGATTAGGTCACACATTAAAGAAGCATTAACAGTGAATAATTGTTAAATAAGCACTCCATACTTGAACCTTTTATCTCTGTTACTAAAATTTACACCATTTCTGAAGTTAAATAGTATTTATTCAAAGATCAGGATTTTTTTTAAGTATGATATCACATATATATTTTAAAACTTTGCAATGCTGACTATCTGTAGCAGTGCTTCTCCTCAGAGATGATAACAGAACAATAAAATCTTTTGTGCCACTCTTCAACCTTAAAAGTTTGTGTGCTTTGTGTGTTTGTGTAGAGGAAGCGTGTATTGTGTGCACAGGGGTGTAACTGGTGGGCTCTGTGTGTGTCTCAGGAAGGGAGGGGAATGAGAATGCAAGTGAGAGTAGAACTTCGTGTGTATGTGCGCGATGTGTATGTGCGCGCACGCAGTTGAGTCATGTCAGATTTTGGCAGGCTGTGTGAGCTAAAACATGCAGTGGCTCACGTTCTCCAGCAGTCAGTAATCACGTCTAGATCATACCAGTCTCTGCTGGATCCGTGTTACTCATGTAGAGCTTTTTGTAACGTATATATTTTTCTCTCACGCTGCAGCCTTTGGGAAGTTTTTTTTTTTAATGAATCAACTCTTCATAAGAGTACAAACCTATACACTATCACACACATTGAGAACATGAAATTGTAATGTATTTGTTCTTGAAACCAAATCTCAGTAATGTATATTCACAGATAAAGGAAATGTTACAGCTTGAAATAGTCTTTATCCTCTTCAAACCTAATCCAAATGGGCTAGGTTTCCAACAAAAACATCTTAAAAGAAAATCAAGAGCGCAAGCATTACTGTGCTCTCTCTCTCTCTCTCTCTCTCTGTGCTTTCGGCAAACTGATCATTTAGTCATAAATAAGATATCTGAAGAATCACCCTCATTCTACATCAGCACTTATTCAAGAGTCCAGCATGAAATCAAACAGACTGAACTTTTAAAGAGATGCATTTTTATAAAGGTCATAAAACTCTGACGCAGTTAAAAAAAAATCACAGGATTCTTTTTTTTTAATGACTTTGCAGTGTTGCTTGTTCACAACTCCAGAGCCTCAGCACAATCCTGAACTCAACTTAGTGTCTGGGTTTCGTTTTATCAAATGCCTTAATTTTTGAGTTTTTCAGTAAAGATCGAGAGAGACAAGAATTTCGTCATCACAGCATTTGGACACGCTTTCCTCATATTCACATAAAATGTGAATTTTAACATTTATTTAGTTCATTAACAGTTTTTTAAGTTCATCTTTCTTGGGAATCACTACCTTAGAAAGCTTATTAAACCTCCTAAAACAACTCAGACTGAAACTGTTTAATGTCTCCAAACAGGAGGAAGTTTAGCACAAGAGTTATATGGAATAGTCCTCATAGGAGGATCTCGCACACAAGGATATGTAGCCAAGATCAAAGTTAAACGTCATCTCTATCAAGAGGCTAAGAAAAGACTTTATTCCCCCTCCCAAAAGGTAGTAAAGACATTTACACCCCTATCCAGAGCAACTTTTATTTCTCTCATTATACATCTGAGCAGTTGAGTGACCTTGCTCAAGGGTCCAACGGTGGCAACTTGGTGGTGCTGGGGTTTGAAACTGGCCCCTTCTGATCATTAGTCCACTGCCTTAACCACTGAGCTAGCCCTGTTCAGTACCTCAGATGGCGGTGGAGAAATTTAGCAAAAATTAAAGAGCATGTTGTGTAGCACAATAACAACCAGCCTCAAATCTGGTGACCAGAGAAGACAATCAATCACTGAAGCATCAGTTTCTTCAAAAATAATTTATTTTCTGTGTTTCTTAATGCACGTATAAAACGTAACAGTATTTGAATATCAAATAAATAAATGATGCACAAGTGAATATGCATGACAAATGTGTTTAAAAACAAGTGATGCCAAGAGTCCATTTTAACTAAAAGATCAAACTTATCATGAAATGGTGCTCACTGGATTAAAACAAAACAAAAAAATATGTTGAAATAGCTGCCACAGTCACTTTTCAGAAAATAAAAGTGAGGTAAACATTTCAAAGCAGTTGACAAAATGACATTAGACATGTTGGAAAAACTGCCTGAAAGAAGTGCAATACATGAATGCGGTATTCATAACGTATATACAGCAATCAGTGAATAGGAGAATGCTTTTACATTTTGTGTACCCTATGCTCTTTTCATATAAACACCTGGTGACAAAAGTGAGACCTGCAATATCTTCGATATAAAGTCGCTCGACACACAGTATTGAGAACGGCTCACCGATCACTAAAACAGTGACCTAACAGAGCCAGAAATGTCCAGATTTAGTCCTTGAGACTCAACATTCTTCAATAAGCAGCTCTTCTGAGCTGTACAGTTTCCTTTTGATGACTCTGAAGCCAGTGCTAAGTTTTAGGGCCCCTCTCAGAGGCGCAGATGAGGATTTGGCAGTGAACAAGCACTGGATCTTTGGCCAGATGCCTCCCGATTCAGGCCGGAGGACGAGCGTAAGCTGGAAGGTGGGAACGAGACAGGGGTCAGCAGCAATCTGGCCTACGCTGTGAACCGTCTCTCCTTGCTGCACACACAGATCGATGAGCGCCCCCCGGAGGCCGCAGGGCTCGCTTGCGGCCAGTTGCACCAGTTCGCTCCCTATGTGCTCCAGGAGCTTGTTGGGGATGAGAAGTTTGGAGCAGTGCAGTGTGCAACCTTTTGCTTCGATCAGGCTAAGAGCTATCTGTTGAACTACTTCTTTGCAGAGACTCTCCTCTGTTGGGTCGTAAAACATATCGGCGTCCAGAGCGGACAAGTCGGGAAGAGACACAGAACCTGGAAGAAAGAAGAACCATAAAGAAATTAGCTTTCAGATGTAATTAATGTTGAGTAACAAGAAAACAACATGTCATATTGTGGTCCTGTTTAATTACATCATAATGCAGTTTTCTAAGTGTACTGCAGAGGTGTTTTCTAACACTCGCCAACCTCACTGCTGCTCGCACTTACACTTGGCTGTCAAAGCAATACAGAATAAAAAACCTCATTTAACACTTAAGTGTTAAGAGGGACGACTTGCGCATCACAGTGCTGCAGTACTGCAATCTTTAGGCTGTAGTGGGCAAACAGTATGGTCTGACCTTAGTGCTAACATCTGACCTTTACATTGTGATCGAAAGCCAGCTTACAACAAACAAAAATAATACATTAAGATAGATTTCATTTGTGTGTGTAACTCACCAGTGTCAGAGCCATCATCTGTGCCACTGTGTTCAGAGTCCGAGTCAATGCTGTGACTGCTGCTGAGTTTCTGCACCAGGCCGCTCCAGGACAGTCTCTGTGGAGCTCCATCAGCCCAAACCCCTTCACTGTGTGTCTTCTGCATGGCTCCAAACCTCAACAGGATCAGATCAAAAGTGCTTCAGTTGTTCACACCTGAGAAACAAAAGACAAACAAATTATATATATATATATAATTTAAAATATAATAATACAATACAATATAATGTGTGATTCCTGCACTCTAACAAACTCATGCAGACAATGAACACAATGCTGAAACAACAGCAAGTCCAGATAATTGTTATTTATTTTATGGCATGTCTGGAAATTTCCAGAATTTTTTTGCAGAGCTTCAGAAGATTATTACAGTGTTAGATAAAGCAGGCTTTTATATGGTTTCTCAGAAGGGTTTAAAGCTTTGCTTACAGGGTTCAACTTGGAACCTGTTTTTTTTTTAATTAATATTAAAATACAAGGTAAAAAAATAACTCCTTGGTGTGTTACTCAGCATTTCATTTACAATAAATGATACATTATACTGGTGAAAGCCATCAATTCTGCAGACTGAACAGAAACAAAGTCTCTCATGCAGATTAATTAAAATAAACACGGATTCAAAGTTAAAAACTCACCAAAAGCGTAAAGTGATAACCTTGCAGGTGATGTCTAGCCAGTGCCTGATGATATATCCCAAATTTACGGCAATTTGTTTTGCTGAAACTAACAAAGGACAGAGAAGCTGTGTGTTAAGAGGCTCCTTCCTCCAGTGCAGCAGCGACTCCTCTGCAAACACTGATGTCATGAACCAGAACAAAGCTCTTTATATAGCTCCGCCCCGCTCTTGATTTCCACGCCCCCCGGAGACAGCTCCGCCAATCAGCTTTTAGCGCACGTTCAGTGCGTTCCACTTTGCCCAGTAACACGAAGCAGCTTCGAGCCATTGTCTGCTGAGGAAGGGAAAAACACGCAGAAAGTAGTCTTTTGTTTCACCTAGGACAAGTTGGGGCGAAAACCTGTATGCACGTGTGTGTGTCAGAGCTGAATGGACATTTGGGGCATAGTCATCATTTGGCTGGATGTTTTAGATGTTACACTGTGTCAATGTCTTTGTGCAAAATGTGTGATATTGCAGTAGGAAGTGAACATGCTTTGGTAAACAAATAAGAAAACAAATTCCATTTCAAGCATTCTTAATAATGCAAATCTTCTAAAATAACAAAATATCTCGACATCGAATACAACTATGTAATATGCATTAATCAAAACAGGCAATTCAGTATCCAGAAAGAAGCAATACTGTAGGCTGCACTATAACACTATCATACATTCGTGCATCAGACTGGGTATCACAGACAAGCAAGTGCACAAAAAGGTGCAAGTTCCTCATGAGATTGCAGCCTGTGATGCAACATTACATCACTTCTTATAAGTCAGTCCTCTACCGAGCTAAGATAGTGTCTGTCTCATCAAATAGGACTCTTGATGCACAGACACTATGACTTAAGCATGGGTTTAGTGGCATTGTCAATATTTGAAACCTTTCAGAGCTGCATATGAATCCCACACGAATTAGTAAGTGCGTGTTGATTTTATTAGAGAAATCTACTCCACTGCTAGAGCACCTCTTGTGGAGACAGAATTTAGTATGACGTAATGCTGTAAGGTCCAACATAAAAATCAGCATTCTGTCATCAGCGTTCACCTGATGCAACATCAAGAACTTACTGGGTATGATGAGGACTTGAAAGGTTTCTGATGCAAAAAAAATAAGAACATACATCACATATACAGTGTATCAGTCATATGAATGTACATAGTGACACTAGTTTAAGTGTATGTCTATATCATGTGTCTAATGCGGACAAGCATGTAATGTAGATGGGGATTCTTAAATATAAAAATAGGAAATATTTCTAATAATCAAACAATATTTTGTTCTCGAGTTTTAGTATGAACTGTCTGAATAGCCGCGTCAAAATTAACACTGACAAGTTATTGCTTAAAACCGGAATAGTGTAGTTCCTTCTTTTTGTTCTTTTAAATGATTATACATAAACAAGATTTGTTCTTTTTTATCTCAGTATTATATGTAAAATTCACTTTTATGTAATCCTATGGCACATAAACACCTATAAAATGACATCTGTTAATAATGAACCCCATGAAGGTTTATTCGTTAACAGTTAACAAATGTTTACACAACAATCGGAACATGACATTTAACCTGGGATAAACTTTCAGCATGTTTTATTGTGGTGTCTTACTTCTAACAGAACAGTTCATTCTCAGAACTTAGTTAAAATGTGTTAGTGATTTACCCGAGGTTGTTTGACCAGCTGAATTTATTAGTGTACACATCAGTGGGCTCATAAAAAAGTGTGAAAGTTTTTAACACGTGACCCGAGTTCATGGATGTTTTGGATGTGCGAGTGCCAATCATTCTCTTTGCAACCAGGATGACCCAAACAGTGTTATTATAAGTAGGGACGGAAAAATACAACACTGTTAAAAATACGAACATGCATAAACATGTTTTAGGGAGAGGATGTGAAGTTAGGGTGGACTGTAGTGTCTTTAGTATCCAGCAGTATTCTATACACTGTAGGTTTGTCCCACCCCTTGGTGGAACAGAATGTCCTGTACATTCAGCAAAGTTCCTCATTGCTCTTGTACAGATGCAAAACATCCAGTGGGACGAACTGTACCACAGACTGACTTTGGCAGAGCAAAAACATGAAGCGGTGTATAAAAAGAAGGTTCAGTAGACACTGTTTATTCTGCTCTCAACGAGAGAAAACAAACCAAACCAAACCATCAACTCAAATTATTTTTTTCCCTAAATAATAAACAAACAAAAGAGAATAAAAAAGAAATATCAGTTACATGTATGCATATGATTAGTGGGCCGAAAACTTCTGAACATAGTTCTTAGCTTTATAGGACAAAGAGTGTGGGTTTTATTTGCAGTCTCTTTGCACCCCCTCTCCGCTTTGTCTTCTCCTGTTTCTACAGCTGCTCCTACAAGTAGGCTGAATGCACTCGCTCGCTCACTTTCTCACTCTCACATACACAAGCACACAGAGAGGGGGAGGATAACCTTACAGACCACAGCACTAAAATTAATAGCGACTGTGCAAGACCATGGAACAAAGCACAGAGCTCAGGACACTGAAGACAAAAACAACAAATACTTGGACTTCTAAATCAGCTGGCCACATTTGTAGCAAAGATATTGCTATTTATCCATCTATCCATCCATCCATGACAGCACAAATCAATGACAAATATACAGCAATACTGACCTTGATTTTATTTATTAATAAATATTAAAGAATATCTAGAATTGCAGCTGTAACCATTCACTTTGTAGACATTTCAAATAGATAAAGGCATCAATAAAATTACTTGATATTTGCAGGGTTTTTAATCGCATAGAACAGTTTTATTTTACCATTAAAAAATCAACACTTTTACACATAATCAGTTCTGCTGTGACATGATCTGTAACATAGGTAAGTTTATTTACATTTACAATTTTAATTCTGTTAAAGCATCCCGATAGTTAAATCTACAGCCTATGTATGTATTTAAAATACGGTAAATGTACATAAATAAACTGTACAAAAATGTGTCTGTTTTTAAAACAAATATTTATTGCAATTCATAAACTAAAATGAGCAGCAAGTGATTTAGCTATGAAGTTGTGAAACCCAGTAGCTGTTCAATGGGCTTATATTTCCATTCATCTGCCTCCAGCTCCTCCACTAGGCTGGCTAGCTTCTCCATACGGGATACCTGCTGATCTGAGGACAAACACAAAAATACACCATCCCAAGTAGTCATTATTATTAGGTTTCCAGACCCTTGTTGAACAAGTAGCAGCTTGTGACAATAATGTAATCCTAAGTGATGACTTTTACTTAATGACTCTGAATCTGAATAAAAGTGCAACTTACCATGTTTCACCTGTTTTAGAGTTGATGCCACTTGATAACTGAAAACAGATTCACAAAGAAATCTGTCCGAGCCATCTGAAAAGTAAAAAGTAAAACCGTTCAGTGGAAAACTACTGATGATAAATTATCTTTATCCAAATGTAACCATAAAACCAGGCTGTTACAGAAAAGGAATTAGTCATTCTGTGGTTTAAAAAGCTGACTTACTATTACTACCCTGAAAATCACAATTATTTATTAATTTAAATAATGCATTGCCCATTTTATGTTTAGTATTGTAATGCAGATGAGAACTAGTTCTCGCTATCACTTTTACTATAGTAGCTATAAATAAAAAGCATGTCTTTTTCCACTCTCCCAAAGTTAATAAAATGGTGATGTATCAGGGAAACCATAAAGCACAGAGTTTTGTCCCAAACTGGTGATGCTGGAAATTGTCTCCTTACAGAAAACTTTACCTCTTTAATGAGTATATTCTTTTTAACAACAGATTTATTTGAAGTGTCCACTATATATTTTTTATACATGTTGTTTAAAGCTCTTAACAAAAAACCAACCTCTCGTTCAGCCACAGGTGAAAAAAGGGGGTATAAAACATATGCGGTGCATAGCGGTGCTAAATGAAAAAAAAAAAAAAAACACACAACAGACGCTCAGGCTTTATGGCACCCAGTCGTCAAGATGTCACGCCATAGCAGTTGAGGTGAAGAAACCTCCAAATGCTGTCAAGGGTGCAGAACAAGAAAAGAAAAACAGAACAGGAGAAAGCGCATGAAAGAATAGGTCTCTGCCATTAAAAAACTGGAGGTAGGATGTATGTAAAGAACTACTACAGTGTGGAAACCTTGAAATAAAAGCTTAAAGTTAACATTTCTAGTTGCTGAAGTTAGGTAGGCTAACAAAGTTTTATATAAAATTTGAAAAGATATGTACTGTATACATATGCGTGGTATGGAATTGTCCCATACTAAAAAGAAATTGTAAAAATGAAAATGTAAAACTTCAAGGCTCCAAGCACAGTATCAAAATATTTGAATGGTGAAAGCATTTTTTTAAAAAAGGCCGTATATCCGGAATGACGATTCTGGCTGAGGTGGCTCAGATCTCACTACACTCATTACCGTGAACATTTAGCGAATGGGACACATGATCCTTGAAAAATTCTAAGGATAACTCGTCAGAAGAGACGCAACTATTTGTGAGAACTGTACATACAATAATTCACCAACACTATTTGCACATTACAAAAACTCAGGCTACAGTCCTGCCCTCGCTCCAAGCCATTTCCACAAGTATGGGCCATTAGATGATTTTCTGGGAGGCCGGTGTTTCAGACTTGAACCAGACAGTCCGATCATGGCTCCGACATACAAACTTTTTATCTTGATGGTATCCAAGCACTGGTGCAACACTGGGATAAGTGCTTTAGTGTAGCAGTGGACTATATAGAGAAATAAAGGTAGTTTCACTCATATGCCTGTGTTTGGTTCTCAATATTCAAATGGTCAGAATCTGATTTCTATTTAAGGACAAAGGCCCAGAATGGTTGGTGATAAGCAAATTACTTTTATCAAACTTGTTTATAACTTACAAGCAATCTAAAGGAATTCAGCATTTTGAACGGGTTCCCGGCCGTTCCCGGCCGTTCGCCGACCTTTGAAAACTCAGTGGCGTTAAACACTCTGCGCTCACCGGCACTTGCCGTTACCATGACAACAATGTTAAACAGGGAAACGATTACGTTTAGCTTTAATCTCGGGCCAGGATTGCCGTAACGAACTCCAAACAGACTACTGTACTAAAACTCATTGATGCGAATAAAGTTTTTTATTTTAAGGTAGGAAACACACTTTGTCCCATTGTATTATTTCATGGCTAGTTTGAGGTGTGGGCTGGGTCCGGACTGACTTTTTTTGAGAAGCCGTGGCACAGACATTGTTGTTCCCTTTCTTTTGAGCCAGAACTTAGCTGAGCACGGAACTTGACAACATGCCAGTTTAGCCAGAGGATTAAACAAGACCTGAAGGAGAATGGTGAAGTTCACTCATTAATGCCCTCTGTTCTTTTTGGACATAAAAAGTGCAGACGTTTGGACATGGACGTCCCCATGTGAATAAATGACCCAGACATTTTCTAAACAGTTGGACCAAAAACAAAAAGCCTAGCATTGTCAAGGCAGATCTCAGCCTTGACCTCATAATGGATTGGAGTTATCCTTTTAAGGTCTTAATTATCCTACATTTCACCTGTGTTATAATCACCTAATGGCCTCATACAGAAGAATGAAAAAAAAAAAAGAGTGACCTGTGTCTTCATAAGCTCCCCAGACAAAAACAACAGCATTAGGGGCAACAGTGGCTATTGATCAGCTACCACCGAGCTGCGCAAATCGTATCATGGCTGACCCTGAGCTCTAATCACAGCCTCCTAATAAGCCGGGGTTTTCTCTTAACTGTAAATAGTTTGTACAGCAGGATAAATGAAACAGAACATCGTATCATGTCTTTAGTTGCTAGCCAAAATGTTTTGTTCTTCATGTCCGAGCAGGATCCAACAGAGTCACAATTTTAACTTGACTGATATACACACACATACACACCATAATTGTACTATTTTACCTTTGCACACATGGACAATAACCTGGTATGTTACGCAACGCTTTTTTATTTGTATTTGTCATAACATAGTTACTACCATCATGCAACAACAAGACAGGCTACTAAAACTGCTGTGCATTCTCGCAAACCTGCCTTTACATGCAAAATCTGACACCAGTCGGTTCATGTCACTGACCATTTTATTCCTGAGGCCACTAATTCTTAATTCCCGATAAAAGAAAAAAAAAAAGCACGGATTTACAAAGTAAAATAATTTTTTTTTTTTTTAAATCTGATACAGAAGTAAGGTATTTGGCCAACCTTCCATCATCTCTCCAGCTCCTTTGGGGTATGTGTAGAGCACTTTTCTAGGGGGAATGAGCTCTGATGCACTAAAGCCAGATCCAGTAACGGAGCTCCCGCTGACCCCTCCAGCGGAGGAGGACGACGAAGAAGCTGCTGCCATTTGGCCTGGAGTGCTGGGTCAACAAAAGGCAGCGTTTCCTGTGTGGAAAGAAAATCAACAAATAAGAACTAGATTCTGAAATGGCTTCAACACATGATGTTTCAGTGGATTCAGCATACAATTCTAAATAAGAGGATATGAAACAATGGCTTTCTATTATTAACATTTTAAGTACACCTATCTTGTATGCACATTTATCAGCAAATTGTCTTGTTAAAAAGCCACCTAAATAATAAGTGTACATGTGGATTGTAGCCAGTCTGTTGCTATACAGTTTGTCAGTTTGCATCAATCCCAACACAGCAGTACAATGTGATGTACGATGTTGAACTGGGTGTTACTGGAATCACAATTACGTGCAATTATTACACAACACAGTACATCAGTCTATTATCCATTAGTACTCAGAACAACAAGTGGTTGATTAAACACAAGTTTTAAATAAAATCAATGCTGTATATTCTCATCCATTCCCCCACCCCGCCTAAACAGGAAACTTGTACCTTTCGCCCCTCAACAGTGTCAGTTCCTAACCACAGGATTTCAGTTATATGGGTACTAATGTCTGTAACCTGCTTCATTTTATACATTGTCATGTGAGTTCTCCTGCTGTGCTAGTCAATAGGGGACATGTAATTGTTGAAAAAGGGAGAAATGGCACAGAGGAGGCGTGACAAATTGTACATAGCAACACACAGGTTACAGTCACTAACAATATATCTACAGAATAAACTATTTGGTAGATAAATGGCTAATTCACAGGTTCTACATTATCCTGAAGCACCCACTTCTCATATGTACAATATAAAGTTTAAATTCACCTAAGCAGGACATTGAGCAATCTAAAATTTACAGCACACAAAGAATATCAGCGTTGGGACGAGTGTTGGGAACCCGTGGATTAAACGAATAAAAAATGGAGCATGTAGATTTCGGACAAGGCGCAGTTATGAGGTGCAAGAGTTATTACCTAGCCAAACAAACTGACAGCTTACGCCCTCCTTACTACATACAAAATATTTTAGTGAAGACTGGAACATCACACCCAAATGAGCTTGTCAAATTTGGCATTCCAGATTTTGCTCTAATTATAATCACCGCTCTTCTAGGAAGGACTGGGCTCTGTGCAGGACACTGAGAATTCTCAACTCTAAACATCTGAATCATGTGTTTATGAGGCTCGCTAAGTGCACATGGAACAGGTCTGGGACTTTTTGTTCCACCTTCAGTTACTGAAAGAAAACAGTAACACTACAGCATTCTGTACAAATGTTCAACAGTTTGGAGAAGACCGACACGACGTGATATGATATGATGCTTAGTTTGTTCTAACTTTTTATAGGGTCTTAGGAAATATGTTTTTATCTATCAACATGGGCTCTCTGTTCAGATTAAAAACCGTAAAAAATAGCAAATAGCTCGGAAATGTGCATCTAATCGTCCAGACAATATCTAACATCCCGTTTCAGGCTTGCCTGTGAGTTTATTAAAAAGCGCTTTAGTTTCTATTCAAGCAGTTGAATAAATGTTATTATTCGAATTGGATAACAGGAGATTCGTCACAAGCTAATGTTTACATATACATATAGTTAGCAAGTTAACATTCGCTTTATAGGAACGCATCCGTGTTGCATTTAAACAGCTATTAATGCTTTCACGAAATTTATTAAATGTTTGTTTATATATGTATGTACATATATATATAAAATCTAACTTACGTTGTTTGGTATTCTAGTTTTTGTTCCTGCTTCTGGTATGATTCTTATACTCTTGTACATGACAGCGCCATCTAATGCCTCGGAGGAGAGGAAAAAGCTACGTATACGATATTTCCGGTGACGTAGCGGAAGTAGGAAGTCTACATAACAACATCTGAAAGAAATTTAATTGTAAGTATTATGTGATTTTTTTTTTTGCATAATACGTCGAATCTGGACTTCGTCACCATGTCGAATTTTGTTTAACAAACATTTTCTTTTTAAATAACCTGACTGTTGAAATGAAGTGTTGTGCTGCACTTGATAGAGATAACAAGTTTCTCTAGGCTCTTTCTGAGTGTAACTTACTTTATTGACTTACAGCTGGAGTGAATTAATAGCTTTTGCCTCATATCTAGTGCACTTAATGTCAAATAAGTTGTGTGTGATGGGATTCAGCCAATGTTGTCCACTTCTTGTGTGAGGTGACCTGTTTAGTGTAGCTCTGAGCCTGGAGTATTCCAGATAGTAGGTTTAAATATCTGCATGAATAGAAGCATTAATTTCACACTAGTTTTTAAAATCTTTTTTGGTATAAATGTGAAAAAGAATTTAAGTGCATTTAAGTTAGATTTAACTTTATTGTCATTTTGTAGAGTACATTCACAAAGCTAATGCAATAAGTTGATAGTACTGATAATATAGAGCTGAACAGCAGTATGAAGATTTATGCATGCTTCATGCATCTACACTACCAGACAAAAGTTTGAATACATCGTCTAACTCCATGAGCCTTCCTGATTTAAATTTTTTTTTTTTTACATGGTAAAACAATGCTGATGGCACCTGAAATATGCAATAATCGCATCTAAACAGTTGATATAGAGATGTTTCTGCAACTTATGCTCTGTAAAGACTTAATGGTGGCTCTAATCTGACATGCTGTTACGTGATTATTTCTGAGGCTGGTAACTCAGAACTGGTAAATTAACATCTGCAGCAGAGGTAAGGTTTGGCCTTGCTTTCCTGGCGCTAGATGGGTTTTGCTAAAAGTGTTCTTAAAAGGACTGTTTCAAAACAGCTGACCTTCGTGTCTTAAAATAGCAACTAACTGTTGTTGTTGTTACTTAATTATCTAATACTATGTTTGTTTTTTTACTTTTGAAAAAATCCAGTATTGTTCTAGAGGTAGAAGATTAATCCAATCATGTGTCCAAACTTTTGACTGGTACTGTCCGTTTGGTAAATATCGTGTCTCCTTTGTGAAGTAACTGAGTTTGAAGTCTAAAAGGGTTTATAATGTCCCCCTATAGTGTTGTTTAAGAATCAGTGTTGTTGTATCATATTGTGATATGTGATTTCCAGATTCACATTTACCTTATTTGACTGAAATTTTGATTCAACTTCTATTTGAACTCCCTCTCAATTTATACTATAGCTTAATGCCCTAACCACTTATGCTTATGTCAAATGTACAGATACGAGTGTAACTCTGCTTAAAACATGTCAACGTCCTCTTTGAACATTCTCACTGAATGGATCACATCTGAGACAAATGTTTGATGTTTGTGTATTGTTCTTCACAGTCCACTATGGATGTATTGAGGCCTGCGCTTATTAACATCAATGGGAGGATTTACCGAAGAAATGCTGTTAAAGAAGAACAATATAAAGACGAGGAGGAGGAGGAAGCTTACTCGTACTCCGGACCAGGTTGCATGTGATTTTATATGTTTTAAATAAACAACAGTTAAATAAATGATATGATTCTTACACATGCTCAGTGAAAAGAAATACACACGTACTGTACTGCCTAGATTATTAGGAACACCTGTACAACTGCAAATTCACGCAGACAACCATGTGGCAGCAGGATAGTGTGTTAAAATTCTAAACATGCAAGTCTTTGGATAATGCTCACATCAACCATCAGAGTGAGAAAAATGTGTGACTTGAATGGTGGCATGGTTTTTGGTACCAGGTCTAAAACAGCAGATTTTCTTTTCATCACCTTGTTGATCAGAGAGATTGGTAGAGAATGACCAGAGTGGAAGTCTGTTAGTATCTGTGGTGAGCAGAAAAGCATTTCTAAATAGACAAAACATCAAAGCTTGGTGTGGAAGAGCTACAACAACAGAAGATCACATAAGGTTCCTCTTTTGTCTTTTGGATAGGCTGTGTGCATGATGGAAATACAAAAACTCCAAAAGCCCAGCACTCTCCATGCCATGTTACACTGATCACACATTTTCTTTAGTCTGCTGTTTGATGTGAACATTATCCAAAGCACTTGACCTGTATCTGCATGACATTTGCAAGTGCAGTAAATCATTTCTTAACTCTTAAATTGAAATTTTTTATTCCTAATGCTACATGAAATGTTAAATATGACTAATTTAAACTACTTTTATTACTTGTTCCGCAAACCTGCGATGGCTCTGTTTAACTTCATTCAAAATCACAACTCAACATGACCTTGCTGAAACAAAACAATTCTGAAAAGCAAACATTTGTCGCTTCACATGAAATGCATGCTCATGCACAGTAAACTGACTTCAGAGAACAAGCTGACGTTTTTCCTGATGCGACTGCACTGTGACTTTGTTCAGATCTTTATCACACAGTTGTTCTGAACAACAACCATTAAAGGCAAATCTTCATCAGACGTTGTCAGGTGATCAGTTCACAGTGACGGTTTCAGTTTTATGTCCGCTTTCATCTGTCATAAAAGCTTGAATTGAAATCAATCCCAGAATAAAAACGACCTGAAATTTAAAAAATAAATTAATAAAAAAAATACATTTGATGCATTTATATTTAATTCCATTATTATGAAATAATTAAATCTTGTATAAGCTGCTCCCTAAAGTGCTTATACTGTATGACAGCAATCATTAGTCTTAAAGGTCCCACATTTTACTATTTCTTTAACACACTAACACAGGTCTCAGAGCTCCCAGAAAGTGGGTGTGTTAATGCTCCAGCTGATATTTCACTCAATTTGTCATACCTAAAGCTTCCTTTATTTTACTCCTCTTTTAAATGCAGCATTTCAGTGCCTGTTTGAATGAGTGACCGCTGAGCGACACCCACCAGACAGAGCTCATGAGGGTATCTTTTTACTGTATCAGTCAAAAGTTTTCACACACCTTCTGATTCAGTGTTTTTTATTAAGTGATTTATTTTCTACATTCTAGAACACTTTCACTTACTCACTCACACACTCATCGTCTATACCACTTAATCCTGTATTCAGTGTTGCTGGGGGGCCTGGAGCCTATCCCAGGAGACTTGGGGCACAAGGAGGGGTACACCCTAGACAGGGTGACAATCTGTCACAGGACACACACGCGTACATTCACACACAATGGGTAATTTTAAGAAGGCTGATTATCCCAATCTGCATGTATTTGGACTGTGGGAGGAAACCGGAGCATCCGGAAGAAACCCATCAAGCACGGGGAGAACATGCAAACTCCATGCACACAGAAGTAAGAAACGAACCTGGCCTGGAATCAAACCCAGACCCTGGAGGTGCGAGGCAACAGTGCTAACCACTACACCACCGTGCCGCCATCATTCTAGAACAATACTGGAAATTTCAAAACTATAAAATAGCACATATGGAATGTTGTTAAGTAGTTAACAACGACAGTTAGTTGTACATGGAGGTCAACCGTTCTGTAATAGTTCTCGTAAGAACAGTATTGCCAAGTGCATTTGCAAAACCCATCAAGCACTATGATGAAACTGTCTCTCATGAAGACCTTCCCAGGCAAGCAAGACCAAAACTTACCTCTGCTGCAGAGTGTTCATTTAGAGACACCAGCCTAAAAAAATCACCAATTAACAACCAGCATCTCAGATTAGAGCCATTATGAAGGATTTACAAAGCATAAGTAGCAGACACATTTAAATGTTCAAATGATATTATTGCATATTTTGGATGTGTTCAGCATTGTTTTTACAATGTAGATACAAATAAAAATCAGGAAAGACCATGGAGTGTGTTCAAACTTTTGACTGGTAGTGTACATGTGGTCATAATAGGGGAAAAAGTTGATTATCTGAATATATGCATAATAATATTTAGATCTGGTGACTGTGCAGGCGATGGGAGATGTTCAGTTTCACTCTCATGTTCAAACCACTCTGCCACCAGTCTTGCTGTTTATTCAATTTAATTTTATTTATATAGCGCTTTTAACAATGGTCATTGTCTCAAAGCAGCTTCACAAAAATGAATGTGTATTGGTGCATTATCATCCTGATACACGGCTCCGCCTTCAGGATACAATGTTTGAACCATCGGGTGCACATGGTCCTCAAGAAAGGTTCGGTATTCCTAGGCAGGGATGTGCCCATCTAGCACAAGTATTGGTCACAGCCCAAGTCACAGCCCAAGATTTTTGCTGCTGGCACCATTGAAACCGATGTTTGGCTACTGTATATCAGCCCGGTGCATGCAAACTAGCGACTCATCTGAATGTAACTAAAAAGTAAATTTTGCATAATAGGTACATTTAAAAAAAATCCTGCCTCTGATTATTGTTTGACAGTCAGTGACCAATGTGTGGATGAACCGTGTGATGCGAACAACATTGAGGAGACAGACAAGGGCTTTCGATGTGCCATAGACGTCCCGAGTGTTCTTTACAAGTCAGTATCTAATTACCTTCATTTGCACCCATGACTAAACATGTTCTTCCATTTTGTCTTAATGAAGAGTTCTTTCTTAACAATGAAATATCAAAATATCTTGCATAGACTCTCTGTTCAGGATCTCTCCAGAGTAAAATGACTAATATATTAAACCTGAGATATGATTTCTTTTTCACCTCCAAAGGTACATCATTGGAAAGAAAGGCGAGACACGGAGACGTCTGGAAGCAGAGACTAAAACTACAATCAACATTCCCAAACAAGGAGTTGAGGGACAGATAGGTTAGATATCTTGACTTTTTTTTTTAAAATAAACATCTTCTACTGTTTCCTTTCAGGCTTGTATCTTCTTGAGCATCAAAATGAAACACCGTTTTTTTCCATCACAAAATGTTCAGTTGATGTTTATAAGAATGGAAACCGTGGTTGTGTTGCGGTGGCGTCTTTTGATGCGGTGTACTTTTGATTGAGGATTTGTACAGTGTGTTCTCTCTGCGTTCTCTGTGCAGCGCTAAGGATGTACTTGTGCTTGTTCTGTGGTTTTGCAGTGATCGCAGGCTCTCAAAAGGCTGCAGTGGCGTCAGCTGTGACACGTGTCGAGGTTTTGATCGAGAGCTTCCGCAGGAAACAGCCGTTCACTCACTTCCTGTCCTTCGCTCTGAACCACCCACAGGTTCAGGAAGGGTTTAAACGCTTTAGAGAGGAGGTTTTGGATCACTGCTCTCAGGTGGGCAGCAGGATTTGCTTTGCAAATTGCCTTAAAAAATTTAACGAGATAACCTATGATGGTTTTACAAATCTGTAATTAAGCAATCACTAGATAAAAGATGACTGGATTTTGGTTTATCTGTTATATTCTTTGTATCAGGGTTACTGACAACCTTGGTTAAAATTTACTTCAACTGAGGTAAATTTTTTGTTGAGGCAAAAAGAAAAAAAAAAGTATAAATACTGTTTATATTTTCAAACAAATACATATCTTACAAATATTCACCTGCATTTAGTGCTTAGTGCAAAGAATTACCCCAGATGTACAACTAGTCCATAATAGATCATAACACACATTTACATACGCTTTAATAGGCTATCTGTGTGGGGCTTTTTTTGTTTGTTTTTTTTGGACATTGGGAGAAAGTCCATGTGAACACTGAGAGAATATGCAAATCTCCACATAGACAGTAAGCAAGCCTCAGGATTGATGACTTTGAAGCTGTGAGATGCCACCATCAGGTTATAAGGTATAAGAGTTAGGTTGCTGTTTGATCTTCTGTGTGAGATTAACCACTATATTATTTATTAATTCTTTTCTCATCATCATTTTTGGCATAAATTTGTCCTAGTTTTTCATCAACCATTGTCGTTACCCTACCAAGGATGCCAGTACTTTTAGAGCGGACTGTAGTGTATGACAAGCTAACTTGAGAATGAACAAAATGCATTCTTTTTTTTACTTTTTTCTCTGGCATGACTTTCTGTACAGGATATGGGAGTTGATGTGAGCATCTTTCAAAAACAAGCCAAGCTGCACCTTACCATAGGAACCCTTGCACTTCTAAATGAACAGGAAGTGATGCGAGCGTCTGAGCTTCTCACACACTGTCAAGGTTTCATCAGGTGTGTCTGAGATCACTTGAGTCTTCGGTTGTTGTTTTTTTTCTTTTTAATACGGTACTCTGCAAAAGTTTTGTGCAAACCCTCATTTTTTCATATTTTTCTTCCAAAGAGGCACTTTTTTGTTTACTTTAACATAGTCTTGAACAGTTCTCCAGGCTTTTTGAAGGACTTTTTTTAGGCTCTCATTTTCAGTCCAGTCCCTGTACCTAACCAGTTACAGGGGAATGTTTTTTGTTTGTTATGCTTGAAGGATTCACAATGACCTGTGAATCCTTCAAGCATAAAATCATCCATCTTAAGGCATGAACCAGTGGGAAACAGGTGCAGATGCTGACAGATGATCAGCCCGGTGGTTAGTATACTGGTGGTAATGAATGCTGAATAGCTGAAACAGACGAGAGAGGAAATGTGGTTGCTGCTGAGGTTGTTTTTAAATTGCATCTTTAGGCACTGCAGCCTGTCACAGTTAAACATTTGCTCCTACTTATTTAATTTAATATACATCAGGCTATGCGCCTGCGCAGGACTGAGTCCTGACCTTCACCTAATAGAACACCTTTGAGATGAATTAGAGCGGTGACTGCAAGCCAGGCCTTGTCGTCTAACTTCAGGGTCTGACCTCACAAATCCGCTTCTGGAAGAATGGTTAAAAATTCCCATGACACACTCCTAAACCTTGTGGAAATCCTTCCAAGAAAAGTTAAAGCTGTTATAGCTGCAAAGGGGGCGGGGCCAACATTATATTAAACATTATGGATTATGTATTGGATGTTACTCAAGTTTATATGCATTTGAAGGCAAGCGAGCAAATACTTATGGCACTTTAGTGTGTGTGTGTGTGTATATATATATAATATCAATATACAGTATATTAACAGCATTCCTAATGTTTCTAATAAAATTTCAGTTTCGGGTTAAGTGTTTCTTCTGTGCTGTGTATTTATACAGGGACATAACGGAAGGAAAGCCTTTAGCTCTGGAGGTAAAAGGTATAGAGTACATGAACGATGATCCCTCCATGGTGGACGTGCTGTATGCTAAAGTCTGCGTTCAGGATGGATCCGATAAGTAAGTATTAATTGTCAGATTACCAACATTATACTAATATTAATGTTTTTTAACAACTCATTTAAAAATTGATATGAAATAAATATTTTTTACATTTAATAATTTGATAATAATGCTGTGACTATTTGGTAACGTTATGTTTTTGTATACCACAACACAATCCTCAATTCTGATTGCAAAGCACAAAGATTTTTTTTGTTTTTTTAATATTACGAAGGCCTTCAGCGTCACGTCTGCAAGTTCCTAACGCATAGTAACCACTTCAGGACAGATGAGTTTGTGCTTTCTGGTTTCTCAGTAATATGACGAACAGCATTTTTTGGTGTAACTTCAAGAAAAAGGAAAAAGAGAAGTTGGTGAGGGAACCACAGTTCATTGCTTTTGTGATGCAAGTGATAATCGGAAATGTTTCCCGTCACTGTTATCAAACCAAATTTAATGTAACTATAAGTGAACAAAAATTATATGCTGTACCTCTTTAATAAAAATTATCCATGTTGGCTACTTGATGTGGTAATGAAAAAAAGCATGAACGTGATCTTTGAAATAAATCCCGAATGCAAATGGTTGGGAAGTAATAATTGCAGTATATTTCATATTTTGGATTCATTTTAAGAACTAAAAATGAAAAGAAAAGTAAATCCTAGTGGCCTGTGTGTGTACAGATTGCAGCAGATAGCAGACAGGCTGGTGGAGTGTTTTGTTGCAGAAGGACTAATGGTGAAAGAATGGGACAGAGTGAAGCTTCACGCTACTATCATGAACACGTTGTTCAGGAATGATCCCTCAGGTACGCATGTTCATTGTCTGTGTGACGCACCAACACACCCTTTACGGTCCTTCTAGTACCCATGCTTTACTAGTTCTATAACCTGTTGCACTTGCGCACCTACACCACAGTAGCACAAACGCTAATTGAATGAAGATAATTAAGACAAAATTGGAGCTAATTAATACAATAGCGAAATCAGCAGCCCTAGATCACACAAAACTAGTCTGTAGTAGCCGAGGCACTGTCTTTATCAAGCAGCTGATATTTGTTAGACAGAAGCCTTGTAGTGGGACTGTGTGTTCTGTGGGTGTCAAGTGATTGCACAGCATGTTCTTAAGGTCACACCAACTTACTGTAGTTTGTACCAACATGCTTTGGATTAACATTTAGAGTTGTTATCTTTAGAGACTTTATGATCATTCCACTTTCTAACTGTCTGTTGCATTTGCAAATATCTTGTAAATAATACAATTAATGAATAACTTGGTGCCATCTTGCAGAACAGACTCCTCTGTCTGTGGGAACTGTACTTGCACATTATACGGACTTGGCTTACAAGGGACCTTGATGGTTATTGTCATATCCCCGTACTGTCCTGACCTTGTTCCATGGCATTCCATATGTTTGGGCCATTAAATGAGTTCCTGGGAGGGAGGCCAGTGTTTCAGACGTGAAGCAGGCAGTCCCATCATGGCTCTGTTGTACTTAAAAAAAAATAAAATAAATAAAACTTTCTACCTTTATGGTCTCCAAGCACTCGTGAAACACTGGGATATGTGAACTAGTCTAACAGGGGTTTTAATAGAGAAATAATGAGAGTTTTACTATTACTGTTACTGTTACTGGTATTCTACCCAATCAAAACTCGCTTTGACTTGAACACCCCTCATACCTTTTCTCTTGTGTTTGGTTTGGCTATGAAATCAGGGAAGGAAGTGTTTTTTTATATTTCTAAAGAAAAAAGTGGGAATTAAACACAAAGCCAACACAATCTTGGTTTCACTATATCTTTATTTTTGTATTTTTCCTACTGTACAAGCTAGACCAGGTCGTATCAATGTCTAAGACATCTGTGGTGTATGTGCAACTGTTACTGACAATAGTTTTTACACATTTCCACAAAGCTAATAACAGAAAATACTCTCTTGTACAGTATCAGAAATCTAATATATCAAATTCATGGAAAGTGTGTATGTTTTAGAACAGTGCTGTGAGATTCCTCAAGTTCCTTGAGTCAAGGTTAACATATGTATGGTAAACATAACGTAGTGAAAAGGGTTTTGGGTATATATAGATGGGATTGCATAGGATTTTATATAGAAGAATTTTGGATACTATAGAATGTATAAACAATCAGAGCTTACCAAATATATATTTGCTCCAGTGTTGGAAAGTTAAACATAAGAGCAGCTGGTTAAAGATTCTGTATCTGTATTTTAAACTTCTAAACTTTTTTGCTCTTAACTTCATCAATTGCCCCTCGATTTGCATTATAACTAAGTACTGGAACAACAGACTTCCTTTTCTTTACATGGACACAATGTCAGAACGAGCGATTGTGCTAATGTGTAGCAGCTGTAGCAGACGAGTCATTCTGTGGTACATTCCATGTCTGTTTGATGATAAGTTTTGTTTTGTTCTTTTTTTTCCTCAAAAAGATCATATTTTACCTATTATGGGGAAGCATGTTATAATATCACACAAACATCATGTGTATCCTACGCTTCACTTAGCATGAAAATTGTAATAATGTTGCCA